>NC_062548.1:20227131-20534074 GCF_016906955.1 Phacochoerus africanus | reverse complement strand
TTCACCTGCTGAGCCACAACAGGAACGCTGGTTCTGAAGATGTCTACCTATATTTTATTTTAAAAGTTTAATAGTTCTACCTCTTCACATCAGGTCTCTGATCCATTCTGAGTTGATTTTTGTATATGATGTGAGATGGGAGTCCAGTTTTATTCGATTGCTTAGGGGTGTCCAGGTGTCCGAGCACCATCTGTTTGAAAGACTATTCTCTCCCCCCAGGGAATGGTCTTGGTAGCCTTGTCCAACAGCAACTGAACGTGAACATATGACCTTCTTTCTGGACTCTCGGTTTGATTCTGTTGATCTCTATGTCTATAAACAAGCCAGGACCACACTATGGAGGTTAATATGGCTCTGTAGTGAGCTCTGAAATTGAGAAGTCTGTGTCCTCCAACTTTGTTCATCTTTTTCAAGATTATTTGGTTTATTCTGGGCATTTACATCTCCATGTGAATTTTTTTTCCCCTCCAGGATCATCTCTGATTTTGCTCTTTTATTTATTTTTATAACGATGTTTATTTTTTCCATGATAGTGGGTTTTCAGGGTTCTGCCAATTTTCTGCTGTACAGCAAGGTGACCCATCCAGGTGAATTTTAAGATCGTCTTGTCAATTTCTGCCAAAAGGCCAGCTGGCATTTTGAAAGGGATTACCCTGAATCTGTAGATCATTTGGGGGAGTTGGCTTAGTAATATTAAGTTTTCCGATCCATGAATATGGGATATCCTTCCATTTGTGTAGACCTTGAATTAGTCTCTCAACAATATTTTGTGGGTTTTAGTGTACCTATCTAGTCCTCCCTATGTTAAACGTGTGTTTTATTCTTGGTATTACTGTAAAGGAAATGACTTTTCAAATTTCATTTTCAGATTGTAAATTCCTGGCTTATTAAAATACAGTTGCTTTTATATATTGAATCTTATATCCTGCAGTCTTGATAATTAGCCCTCGTAGTTTTTGTTTGGTTGGTGGGTTGCTTTATTTTCTCACCTTATTTTCTTGGTGTGGCTTTTTTAGGATGCTGTATATACAAGAGCCTATCATCTGCAAACAGAAATGCTTTCTTTCTTTCTTTCTTCCTAATCTGGATGCCTTTTATTTCTTGGTCTTGCTCGATTGGCTCCGCTAGAACCTTCACTACAATGTGTGTGGACATCCTTGTTTAATAAAAGTCGAGAGAATGGACATCCCTGTCTTGCTTCCGATCTTAAGAGGGGAAGCTTTCAGATTTTCATCATTAAGGGTGATGTCACCTGTGGGATCTCAGCAGAGCCCGTTATCATATCGAGGTTGCTTTCTTTTTCTGAAGGATATTTTTGCTGAATATAACATTCTTAGTTGAATGTTGAGTATCTCTCTGTCTTTAATTTTTAAAATAGTTTTTCTTTTTTTTTGTCTTTTCTAGGGCCACACCCATGGCATATGGAGGTTCCCAGACTAGGGGTTGAATTGGAGCTGCAGCTGCCGGCCTACACCACAGCCACAGCAACATGGGATCCTTAACCCACTGAGCCAGGCCAGGGATCGAACCCGCAACCTCATGGTTCCTAGTTGGATTCAATAACCACTGAGCCACAATGGGAACTCCCTAAAATAGTTTTTCTAAGATGTGCTGAGATGTGGTTTTTTTTGTATTTGTTTTTTGTGGGTCAGGGAGGGGTGGTTGTAGAACTTCTTGAATCTGTAGCTTGATGTTTCTTGCTAGTTCTGAAAAATTCTTTTTGGTTTTTTTTTTTTTTTTTTTTTGCTTTTTAGGGCTGCACCCTGGGCATATGGAGGTTCCCAGGCTAGAGGTTGAATCGGAGCCGCAGCCACCGGCCTACGCCAGAGCCACAGCAACTCGAGATCCGAGCCGCGTCTGCAACCTACACCACAGCTCATGGCAACGCCGGATCCCTAACCCACTGAGCAAGGCCAGGGATCAAACCCACAATCTCATGGTTCCTAGTTGTATTCGTTTCTGCTTCGTCATGATGGGAACTCCCTGAAAAATTTTTTTTTCTTTCTTTCTTTCTTTTTTTTTTTTGGTCTTTTTAGGACAGCACCCATGGCATGTGGAGGTTCACAGGCTAGGGGTCTAATCGGAGCTGTAGCCACCAGCCTACACCACAGCCACAGCAGCGCGAGAGCTGAGCCATGTCTGTGACCTACACCACAGCTCACGGCAATGCCGGATCCTGGGCCCACTGAGGGAGGCCAGGGATCGAACTCGAAACCTCATGGTTCCTAGGTGGGTTTGTTTCCACTGCACTAAGATGGGAATTCCTCCCTGAAAAATTCTTAATCAGTATCTCTAGTATTGCTTCTGAGTTGTTCTCTCTCCTCTTTTTCTTAACTCCAAATACATTTTGGTTAGACCTCTTCTCAAACATCTCTTTTGCTCTTATCTGTATTTTTAAAACTTTGTTCTCTGCATGCTTCAATCCAATTATTTTCTTCCAGTGCAGCAGTCCCCTCTTCTGATTTTCTGATCTGTTGCTAAATCCATCTACTAAGTTCTCATAAATTTCAGTTACTGTATTTTTTTCAGCTGTAGAGTTTCTACTTTCAAATAGATTCCGTATTTTTGGTGGAATTCCTCAACGTACTAATCATAGTTATTTTAAATTCTGTCTGACAAGGCAATTTTCTGAATCACTGATGGATCTGTTTCGAGCTGTATGTATGTATTTACTTGTCTATTTATTTATTTATTTCCTCTTGGCTTTTGGGCAGCTGTTACTATTTTCTGGCTTGTCTTGTCAATTTAAACGATGGGCATTATATACGAAAAATATAGAGGCTTTAGGTAAAGTTAGGTTTTTCCAGGTAGGTTTTAGTTTTTTTTTTTTTCTAGCAGAGATACAGCATGTAGGCAGATTCCCTTCATGCAGTGAAGGCCGAATTATATGCGATTTTTTTTTTCTTATTCCCGAGGCATATCCCTTACTGAATAACTGGGTATTTTAGCAGGGTTGTTTGGTTTTTTTTTTTTCCCCTCCGCCCAGGCTTTGAATTCCAACTCTCCCCTTAGCACTGAGAAACTGATAAAAATCTCTTTCTAGCTTCTTAGCCTATTACCAGGTGCTTTCTGCTGGATTTCTTGGAATGTAACCCATTCACAATGACTTGGCAAATTATTTGAGGGGATATTGCATGCGGAATTTCAACACGTTTTCCTTCTCTCTGGCACCCTGGCCTCTCAAGTACTAACTTGGTTGCATTCTCACGCTTTCTAATAGCGTTTTTCTCCTTCTTAGTAGTTACTCTCAGTAAGTCAGATACCAGCTACCCCATCATAGCCAGAAATGAAAGTCCCCCTTAACATTTTATTTTATAAAACCAGGATTCAATTACATTTAAAATGTTTTGAGGAGTTCCCGTCGTGGCGCAGTGGTTAACGAATCCGACTAGGAACCATGAGGTTGCGGGTTCGGTCCCTGGCCTTGCTCAGTGGGTTAACGATCCGGCGTTGCCGTGAGCTGTGGTGTAGGTTGCAGACTCGGCTCGGATCCTGCGTTGCTGTGGCTCTGGCGTAGGCCAGTGGCTACAGCTCCGACTGGACCCCTAGCCTGGGAATCTCCATATGCCGCGGGAGCGGCCCAAGAAATAGCAAAAAGACAAAAAAAAATGTTTTGAAATAGTTTAGACACACACAAAGGTATAAAGAAAAATATATCAACACCTACGGTAGCTTCACTTAGGTTTTTGTTTGTTTGTCTTTTTAGGGCTGCACCCATGGCATATGGAGGTTCCCAGGCTAGGGGTCTAATTGGAGCTGTAGCTGCCAAGCCTATGCCAGAGCCACAGCAATGAGGGATCCGAGCCACATCTGTGACCTACACCACAGCTCATGGTAACGCCGGATCCTTAACCCACTGAGCGAGGCCGGGGATCGAACCCTCGTCTTCCTGGATCCTAGTTGGATTCATTAACCACTGAGCCACAACAGGAACTCCTAGCTTCACTCAGTTTTATCCCGAAGACCCTCTTCTTCATCATATCCCCTCCTTGTTCACACTATTCATAGTTTGATGTTTCTCATCCCCTTGGATTTCTCTGTATATTCAGGACACACAAATATTCAATATATGGAGCTACTCTACATAGTAGTGTTAAGTGGGATACAGATGGTGTCATTATGCCTCTGTTCTTTGCTAACTTTTCTTTTGCTCTAGAAAGAATCATTTGCTTTGGGGCTTTTGTGTGTTGGTTTTTTGTTTTGTTATTTGGTGTGTTCCCCCCCCCCCCCCTTTGGTAAGAGTCATTTGCTTTGTTGTGTGAAGCTATGATTCATTTTCACATTGAGTGATTACACCATCGTTTATCTTTCCATTCTCTTGCTGATGGATATTTAGGTTGTTTCCAGTTTTTCAATTTTCAGATCAATGCTGGTAGAAACTTTTCTGCCCGTGCTTCTTGTGCACATGCGCCAGAGTTTCCTTAGCAGTATACCTCAGGGTAAAACTGCTGGGTTTTAGGGCAAACACCTGCTCGACTTTATCAGACCAGGCCAACCTATTTTCCAGACCAGATGTATTCGTTTACATCTCCACTGTCTGTGAGAGTTCCCATTACACCGTGTCCTCAGCAAACATGTCACGTTGTCAGACTTGTCGTTTTTTTTTTTTTGCTAATCTGATAACATTTAAATGGCATGTCATTGTGGTTTTAATTTGCATTTCCCCATTGACTATGAAGTTAAGCACTTTGTCTTCTCAAGGGCACCGGCTTCCATCTGATTTCCTACCCCCAATCTTCTCCCCGTCCCCAGAATCTCCTGAATGTTGGCTCACTTTCAGTGTGAAGGACTACAACCTCAGAAATCCCTTCTGGACAACGGAGCCTGGTGGATAGGTACCTCTTTAAGGGCTTCGTCTCATCCAGGCCTGTGCTGGAGTGCTCCACAGAAAGCAATGTGTTCAGCATCTACAACAAAGAGGAGAAAACAGAGGATCAGAGAGGGTGGGAACTTGCCCAAGGACACACAGCTGGCACCTGCCTTGGAGTCTGCCTCGCCTCCGTAAGAGGCTGCAGAGGAAAGGTGCTGCTGCAGGAGCTCCCAGGGGTGGAGGGCCCCCAGAGCATCCTCTGTCCTTCACTCAGGAAGCATATCTGCTAGTTTGGGTGCATCAGGGGAATAAGTTGCTGTTGCCCTCGGGAGTCAGCGGAGTGGGAAGCCCCGTAAAGGGATGAATTCAAGGCAGGAAGGGCAGTGGGACCGGGAGGTGTTCCTACTTGGTGCTGTGGGGACATGAGGGGAAGACGTCATCCTTCAAGGCCAAAGTTGCCCAGAACTGAATGGCCTGTTGTAGATGGAGCTCCTAGTGAGAGAGTGAGACCCTTTTCAAATATCTTCCAATCCTTTGATGACGGAGGGGGTGAGAATCTGTCTGGCGCCAACACCTCTCCGATACCCTTTAAACTTCCTCAGTTAAACAAAGGCAAGTTAAATCTCCAGCTCTGGAGTTCGTTTTTTTTTTTTTTTTTTAATTTTCCGAAGTCTCCATTTTTATATCACCTGATTCCAATATTCCTCCTATTTCACACACTCTCTTCCATTCTTTTTTTGTTGTTGTTGTCTTTTTGCCATTTCTTGGGCCGCTCCTGCAGCACATGGAGGTTCCCAGGCTAGGGGTCGAATCGGAGCTGTAGCCACCAGCCTACTCCAGTGCCACAGCAACGCGGGATCCGAGCCGCGTCTGCGACCTACACCCCAGCTCACGGCAACGCTGGATCCTTAACCCACTGAGCAAGGCCAGGGATCGAACCCTCAACCTCATGGCTCCTAGTTGGATCCATTAACCACTGAGCCATGACGGGAACTCCTCTCTTCCATTCTTTTTTGTAAACTGAGGTATAGTTGATTTGCAGTGTTGTAGAAATCACTGCTGCACAGCAAAGTGATTCAGGTATATATATTCTTTTAAATATTCTTCTCCAATATGCTTTATCACAGGGTATTGAATACAGTTCCCAGTGCTACACAGTAGGACTTTGTTGTTTATCCAGTCTCGATATAATAGTTTGTATTCGCTAACCCCACTCCATCCCTCCCCCACTAATCCATCCCCCTTGGCAACCATAAGTCTGTTCTCTACATCTGCGAATCTGTTTCTGTTTCGTAGATAAGTTCATTTGTGTCATATTTTATTTTATTTTGTCTTTTTGCCTTTTCTAGGGCCGCTCCCACAGCATATGGAGGTTCCCAGGCTAAGGGTCTAATCGGAGCTGTAGCCACCAGCCTACGCCAGAGCCACAGCAACTCGGGATCTGAGCCGCGTCTGTGACCTACACCACAGCTCAGGGCAATGCCGGACCCTTAACCCACTGAGCCAGGCCAGGGATCGAACCCACCACCTCAGGGTTCCTGGTGGGATTCGTTAACCACTGAGCCAAGACGGGAACGCCTTGTGTCGTATTTTAGGTCCCACATGTAAGGGACATCATATGGTATTTGTCTTTCTTTTTCTGACTTACTTCACTTAGCATGATTATCTCCAGGGCCACCCATGTTGCTGTAAATGGCATTATTTCATTCTTCGCATGGATGCGGACTCTTCCATTGTTTATATGCACCACGTCCTTTTCATCCCTTCTTCTGTAATGGACATTTGGGTTGTTTCCACATCTTGCCTATTGTAAATAATGCTGCAGTGAACACAGGGGTGCATGCATCTTTTTGAATTAGAGTTTTTTCCCAGCTATATGCCTAGGTCCAACTTCTGAGTCTTCAGCAGGGGATAGTAATGGTATCTCACTAAAATTCAATTACTGTCTTTTGTTTTCCTTGAATTTAGTTTCTACATTTTGCCATATTTCATGTTATGGTAAGTTGATTGTTTTGTGTACAAAACACTTGTGTAGGAGTTTCCGTCTTGGCCCAGGGGAAACGAATCTGACTAGCATCCATGAGGATGTAGGTTCGATCCTTGGCCTTGTTCAGTGGGTTAAGGATCTGGCATTGCCGTGAGCTGTGGTGTAGGTTGAAGACGTGGCTCAGATCTGACATTGCTGTGGCTGTGGTGCAGGCCGGCAGCTGTAGCTCTGATTCAACCCCTAGCCGGGGAACCTCCATATGCCACGGGTGTGGCCCTAAAAAGACCAAAAAAAAAAAAAAAAGAAAGAAAGAAACAAGTAACATCTACTATATGCCAGCAACTGTTTCAAATGCTTTTTACAAACTTTGATGCATGTCATTCTCCCAAGGACTCTGCGAAGTAGGTACAGTGCTTATTTATCTCCATTTCACAGATGAGGACTCTGAGGCCCAGAAAGGTTCATTAAACTTCCCAAGGTCACACAGCTGTAAACGGCAGTGCTGGATTTGAACTGAGGCGAGCTGGCCCCAGGTCTGTGTTTGCACCACTGCGATGCACACCACCTCTCCGTTTCATGCTAGTTACCTGTTGCTGTTCGTGACATCGGTATTTTCTCTTGAGACATGTTTATTGGAGCAAAAAAATGGGAAGCAGGGTAAAGGTGAATATCAAGTAGATAAAAGCACTAGTGACAACCCGGAAGGCAGTAAGTGGCGGGAGTTCTAGAACCTTCCAACATGGCTTCATGGATGCAGGGATAAGCACAGGTGGGCCATGAAGGCTGAGTTTAGAGTGATGGGAGGGGGGAAGGTGTTCAAGGAGATGACTTAGCAGGAGGACTTCCTCAGGCAAAGGCAGGGAGGCATGATGTGGGCTAGGACGCTGGAGGCTGGTGAGTGATTCGGAGATGCTGGCCGGCAAGAACGAGAATCCAGCCCCCTCGTACAACGCTTTCCAGTTCAGGGCACTCTCACATCTGCTTTCCCATTGACTCTCCTTAACTGCCAGGTGCAGTGTGCATTCCTGTCCCAAATTTAGAGATGACAACAGGTCAGAGAGTAGAAAGGCCAGAGAAGAGCTATTATTTGTACCAAGATGCGTTGGCTTCAAATTTGGGGCTCTTTGCTCTATTCCACTGTATCAGGTATCTTTGATGGCAAGCCCCAGAGACACAGTTCCAAAAAAAAAAAAAAAATAGGTGGTTTTTTTGGCTTATGTAAATGAAAAATCTAGGTGTAGACCTCAGGTACAGCTGGATCCAGGCCCTCAAATGCTGTCATGGGGACGCTGGATCTACATTTCTCAGGATTGACAGCATTTTCATCTAAGAAGTGGCTACCAGCTTGCAGCAGGCACCCCAAAGAGTACCTCTTTAATAGAGTTCTAGAAAAAATTCCCTGACTGCTCTCCTTGGCATTGCCTGGGTTGGTTTCCATCCCTGATCCATTCACAGGACCAGGCGGGAGGGGTTAAACTCGGCGGCAGTTTGAGGATCTCTTCGTAAGAAAAGATTCAGAAGCAGCAGATACAGCCCATCCATCCCCAGGGGGCTGTATGTCATTTGTACAAAGCTGTGGGGTATGGAGGGATGAGGAGCCTTGAATCTGGGCAAAGGAGTTCGTACTTTATCTGGTGGGCCCAGTTGGAGCTGTTGGGAGTGACATGAAGAGCGATGCCAGATCCGTGACAAGGCTGTTGCTGAAACTCAACCTCTGTCCACCGGGGAAGAGTAGAAACGCAGAGAAGGCGTTTGGGGTGAAGCAGAAAAGCATAGCTTTGGCGCCATGGCAGGCGAATGCTCTCAAAACTACCTGCCCTGGAGCGGGTAATGAGGAGTCTTACAGGGTTCAAGGAGCGGGGCGTGGTCAGCTCGTGGGCTTTCTTCTGATTGGTTGGTGATGATGTCATTGGGAGACAGCGTCATCGACCTTCCGGTTCCAGCCCGTCTGGAGTCTAAGCGCTTGTGGGCAGCAGGCAGTTATCTTTTTCTGCCGGGCTGGTGGTGGCTTCAGTCTTTGCAAAACGGCTCAAAGGCCATGGCTCAGAAATATTATCTATAAATCTCGAGGAGGAACCTGACTTTGCTGAATGGCTAAACTATTATTATTTTGTGGCTAAACTATTATTATCATTTGTCTGAGACGTGGGCCGGAAGCTGTAGCTCTGATTTTGACCTCTAGCCTGAGAACTTCTATATGACGCAGGTGTGGCCCTAAAAAGCAAAAAACAAACAAACAAAAAAACAAATAAAAAAATAAAAAATAAATAAAGTGTGTTGGGGAAAAAAATACACCACTATGGGCATTCTTGATTAGATTGAGGTTGGAGTGAAATTTTTAAGTGGATTCATTTATAGAAAATACATTAAAATAAGTAATAGTGCACATTATCTACAAATATGGCCAACATTTTGAACATGAGATTTTTCTAGAATTTTAAAAATATTTTGTTTTATTTTTGCTTTTTAGGGCCGCACCCACGGCATATGGAGGCTCCCAGGCTAGGAGTTGAATCAGAGCTCCAGCTGCCAGCCTACACCACAGCCACAGCAACGCAGGATCCAAGCCACGCCTGCGACCTACACCACAGCTCTCTGCAACACCGGATCCTTAACCCATTGAGCAAGGTCAGGGATCAAACCCACAAACTCATGGTTCCTGGTCGGATTCGTTTCTGCTGCGCCACGACAGGAACGTCTCTAGAATTTTTTAAAACTTCATTTTATTGAAGGAGAGTTGATTTACCATGTTGTATTCATTTCTGTATACAGCAAATTCAGTTCTACATAAGTATACACGCTTTTTCATATTCTTTTCCATTATGGTTTATCATAGGATATTCAACATAATTCCCTGTACTACACAGTAGGACCTTATTACCCATATGCTAAATACAATAGTTTGCATCTGCTAACCCCACACTCCCAATCCTCCCCTCCCCCAACCCACATCCCCCTTGGCAACCACAAGTCTGTTCTCTGTATCGGTGAGTCTGTTTCTGTTTCGTGGATCTGTTCATTTCTGACATATTTTAGATTCCACATGTAAGTGACATCGTGTGATATTTTCTCTCTCATTCTGACTTCATTTAGTATGATAATTGCTAGGTCCATGCGTGAGCTGCAAAGAGCATTATTTCATTCTTTCATGATGAGACATTTGGGGACCTCTTGGCTACAGGATTCAGGGGGTCCCTCCATTTCCAGTCTAAAGTCCATATCCATCACTGTTTCTTAAATGTTTACCTGTCAAGAGCTCAGCCGGGGGCCCAGCATGGCTGCAAATAGAGTCTGAATTCGCCCAAGGATCCTAGAAGCAGGCTTTGTTTTACCACCTGTATTTACAAGGCTCAGAGAGGGGACGTGACCAGCCCAGAGCCACACAGCTGAACCTTTCTGTGCTCCTCACTGCCTGCTTGGTGACTTGTTAGGGACTCAGAAGGAGCTCTTGATGGGGCCAGAGCAGTGTCTGTAACACCAACCCGGGATGGGATTCAGAAGAAGCCATGTGTGTGACGGGGTCCCTGCATGGGTCAGCCCTCTAGGCTTCAGTTCCAGCGCCATCTCTTGTCCTGGGGGGGGTCAGTCTGGGTCGGGCTCCTGGACCCACTGGCCTCTGGCTGCCCCCTCCCTAAGCAGACACAGAGCTGGAAGTGCAGCAGGCCAAGGGCCAGCGAGAGCCTGGCATTACCAGCCAGGTGGGTTATTCCTCTGCCCGGAGCACTGAAGTCTCCTCTTCCTGGACAGGCTGCCTCTGGTCTCCAAAGAGGTCTCTCTCCATCCTGCAGACCAGGGCGTCCAGGGTGCCTTCGTGTGGTCAGGCCTGGGTTGCCTGGTGTGCTGGCCGATGGGCTGACCTGGGTGGGCTCTGTGGTGGAGTCAGAAGCCTCATTCCTGGGCTAAGCTTATCTCAGGTAATCAGTGGGGGTCTCCTTTGTGGGCTCATCTTGGATTCATCTTTCAGTAAGAAGCCAGTTACGTGGGCTAAGGCCCACATGGGCGTTGGGTGGGAAGGAGGACTCAGTTGGCTGCTCATCAAATAACCACGTGCCAAGCCACTGTCCCCTCCCTGCCTCCCTCTTCCTCGTCTAGATGGATAATCATGCACCCATCATGCTGCAGAGACAGGCTTAGCAGGGGCAGAGGAGCAGCAAGCCCCTCCCCCTTTCATCCCCCATCTCCTTTGTGGCTGAGCTGGGGTCCCAGGAAGAAGGCTTTGGGTGGGACTCCAAGGGGTCGAATCAGCCCCTTCCTTTACTTTTTTTTTTTTTCAAGGGTTAGGTATTATTTTAATATATATTAAATTTTAAATGTGTAGCAAAGGACTATTAGCACATATACAATATTTAATAAATTAAGAGTTTTAAGGAAAATACAGAATTATGTGGTACAAGGGGATCTTGGGCACAGCAATAATCTTAGGGTTGGTATTGAATGAATCAGCCACTTTGTTTTTTAAGAGTGTGGTATATTATATACACACACATATATGTATATTTTTTGCTTTTTAGGGCCACATTAGCAGCATATGGAGATTCCCAGGCTAGGGGTCGAATCGGAGCTGCAGCCACTGGCCTATGCCAGAGCCACAGCAACGCAGGATCCGAGCCGCGTCTGTGACCTACACCACAGCTCACGGCAACACAGGATTCTTAACCCACTGAGCGAGGCCAAGGATCAAACCCACAACCTCATGGTTCCTAGTCGGATTCGTTTCTGCTGTGCCACGACTAGAACTCCAGAATCAGCCACTTCTAAAGGACAGGAATCCTTGGGGGCGTCCAAGGGCCCCTCGAACTCATGTTTTTTGGAAATGACCCCAAGCATCTGAGACAAGTCTTCCAAAGGAGGGAGGGGAACCTGAGGGGGGCTGTTTGGGGTCCCCTGGTCCCCAGGCCTGGGCCTACCCTCTCTCCATGTGTCTCTTCCAGGCTCCAGGAGGCAGCATGCTGTGTGCCTGGGCTGCTCCTTTGCTCCTGCTGCTGCTCCAGGGAGGTAAGTAGCTGTTCCAGGGGCCGCAGGTGGGGGAGTGGCCGGGCTGGCCTCGTGGGCTCCAGGGCCAGGCTAGAGGCCACAGGGTCGCAGTCTGTGGCATCTGTCCACTTGTGGCTGTCGCCATCTCTGTGTTATCCAGGACCCGTCCAGCCAGGGAGCTCCATCGTCTGGAAGTGGTTCACGGGCGTCCCACGTGGCCCAGCCCACCGCCCTGGGTCTCCACGTCTCACTGTGGGTTTGGGGAGGGATGAGAGGCTTCAGCCTTCATTTCCATGGCTCTCCGCCTTGGCTGGCTCCCACTTCTCAGAGGGAGAACATCCTGCCTGTGGTCTAACCTTAGTTTGTCCTCATCTCCCAGGAGATGTTTTTCAGCAATCACTGGATCCACTGCCAGCACTGATATTCCCCAGCCGTGGGGTGAGGGGCAGGGAGACAAAAGTAGCCAAAGCCTTAGCAGGCAGTTTCGGAGCACCAGAAGATGCTCCAGTCAGAGGGAGAGAGGCTAGAGACCTGAGCTGGGAAAGGCCAGGAGTTAGACTTGAGGGCGCAGTCAGGGCTGAAAGATCCAAGAAGCCTTCCCAGATGAGGAGGACACAGCACAGAGGCTCAAATGGGGGCCTCAGCCGCCGCTCTGCTGACTCAGCTCCATTTCTTTCTGGTTTTTACCGAAAGTCAGAGCCTCAAATAGCTCCTTCAGGAAACAGATGTCAGGCTCCTTTATCTTTCCTTCCGAGTGGTCAGCACCCTGTCCTGGCTCGAAAGGGCCTTCGGGTCCCCTGCTGCCACTCCACCCCCCCCCCCCCCGACCCCTGCCCCATTGGCACAAAGAACAAGCCCTTGCTCTGTCCTGGGCGCTGTGCATCCTCATTCCAGCATGTATGGTCTGGGTTGCAGTGTTGCCCAGTTCTCAGCTGAGGCTCAGAGAGGGTAAGGGGCAGGTCCATGGCCACACAGCCAGGCATTGGCAGACCTGGGTTTGATCCCCAAATCTGCCTGATTCCCGTGGTCTTAACTGCTTTTATTGAGTGAGCGCCACATGCAGGCAGCGTGGGCTGCACTGGAGTGATACCATCTAAATATCTCCACGCCCTCTAGGAAGCCATTGTCGCCAGCTTACAAATAGAGCCTCGAAGCAGTCTTGTCACATGTCCTCCTTTCATGGTTCTCACTGCCTCCCGCACTGTGATAACCCTGGGCCAGGGGTGGCCCGGGGGCTCTCTGCCCGAAGGTCAAGGTACCAATCAGGTGGCTGGGTTTTTTTGCTCTTTGGTTTGTGATGCCACATCCACACTAGTTGCGGGGATGCTGCCCCCTCCCCAGTGTCTCCTTCCAACTTGGGATGAAATCTGTCCCTTTGTGGCCTTGAACCTACCTAGGAATGGCAGCACCTCTCCAAGTTCTGGAAGCCTGAGAGGGAAACAACCAGACTATAAACTTGGAGAGGATGCAGCCACGTGGGTTTTGGTCCTGCCAGAATCCCTCTTCTGAACCAGCCTCTCTGTGCCCACCCACCGGCCCTGGTTCCTCCCGAGGGGAGCTTCCTCCTAAAACAGGATTCATCCCCACATCTCAGCTCTGTTGGTCGTGGCTGCCTGGAGCCACTCAACTGTGCAGAAAAGGATTCTGAGGCCTCTGAGAATCCTCAGTTCCTGATCCATTAGCAATCCTCACTCCACAGTCGATTAGCAATGTCTGCAGTGTGTGGCCGTGAAGACCTAGCACAGATCAGTTGACTTTCCGGGGTCTCAGCAACCCAGACCGAGAGAGACAAGAGGTGTGGTTCAGTCTCAGAGCCTCAGGGGTCTCATCTGTAAAATGGTGATGGGAGTGGACTAAATGGATGTTTCCAGCAACAATATTATCGGGTCCGAATCCAGCTTCTGACCTTGACGGAGCCCCAGGAGAAATGTCCTACCGCTCCCCCTGGATCGTCTAATAATAGTCAAGGAAAAACAGGGGAGGAAAAGCCACGAAAAATGAATCCATTTAAAAGGGGAATGAATTTCGGGTAAATAGTGGGGGTGGGGGGAAGGGAGAGGAGCCGCACTGGCCCTTGATCTTACAGAGTAAAACTCAACTAAAACGTATTAAATGGAATTTGTTAACCATTTAACAAAATTTCGATTATGATCCCATCTATATTTGTAGAACAAAGCGAGGCACTTAATGTGGAGGCGGGAGAGTGTCGCATTTTCCAACACAGTGGCTTGAGGGGGCCGTACCTGAGTCCCTTGGCTGTGGTGGTGATGGTGGTTTAGGACAGGAGGATGACAACAGATGGTTTGGCGAAAGTATTCCAGGGCTTCTCGGTTTCTTGAAATTTTCTGCCTCCCTCGAAGCACCACCGGGTCACTGAGGTCCGCGTCCTGTCTTGGACCTGCTGCAGGAAACAGGGGACTGCTTGGCCCGGTTTTGAGGTCCTTTCAGCCACTCTCATTGGCTGCATGAACCCCTCTCGCGAGATGTGCGGATTCGCCCGAGATCTGGGATGTTCCGGGACACGCGGGGGAGACCGGCTGGGAGGGGTGCTGACCAGGTGGATGGATGCGGGGCTCGTGGGGAGAGGGCTGGGTGGGGAGCTGCTTAGTTTATGATGCTTTGCGTTGGGAGAGTTTGGTCTCCACAGCCAGCCTTGAAACTTTGGGGGATCAGAAATGGAATTCTCGGGTGGCAAAGACTCCATTGCCCTAGCTCCTATCTTTATGGCCGTCGGGTCGCCATATTCACCCTGGCCCTGGGACCCCTGCTTTCACTCATCCTCCAGCCCTCGAGGAGTGAGGGGGTAACGAGCCCTACAGCCCCCGCCTCCACCCGACCAGCCCCCCCACCAAGGCCTCTGTCTCCCCTGACCCTCCAGCCTGGGGCTGCTCAGACCTCGTCTGCTACACCGATTACTTCCACACCGTCACCTGCATGCTGGAGACGTGGACCCTGCACCCCAGCGCGCTCACCCTCACGTGGTAAGTGGCTGGGCCTCGGCAGCCCCAGGGATGCTATTTGGAGTGGCCCTGGAGGGCTGGGATGGGAGCTGGACCGCCGGAGACCACAGACTGAGTTGCACCTACTGTGCCAGCGAGGTGGTTTAGCATTATAAATAATATCTGCCACTTCCTGGGGGAGGGGTCATTTCACCAACTGCATTTGGTTTCACCCCAAGAAAGACCTTGAGCTGGGACTCACTATACCCATCTTACAGATGCCTAAGCAGGGCCCCAAAGGCCATCCTCTCTCTAACCACATAGGCTTGACTGTGGTTTTGAGACCTCAGGATGACCAGACTCTCACGAGATTTTTTTTTTTTTTTTTTTTTGAGCACTGCATTACATACCCGGCATCCTGCTACACTTCCTGTGAACCATCACTTCCTATCCTCATGATTATTACTTCCATTTTACAAACGAGGACACTAGGGTTCAGAGAGGTCATGCAGTTTGCTCGAGGTCACACAGCCAGTGAATGGAACCGTTCCAAGCTGAGATTTGAATATAGGCAGTCTGACCCCCACATCCATGGGTCAATATGCAAATATTTGTGCATATGTTTTAATGAAAACATTGTTCGTTGCACTTGTTAAAGAATCGTAAGGCAAGCTTTATTCTAGACCCTCATGATAGGTGTAGGGATGAGATGGGGGGTTGCCGTAGGGAGGAGAGATTGGACTCAGCTCTGATACGAGGAAAATTGGGACTTTAAGTCAAGGTCAATGAATGGAAAGTTACTAAGAGGAAATCTCAGAGGTAAGGGGGGTTCTGGCTGACCTGGCCTGACAGGGTTCTTGCCGATGACAGCCCCGTGCCATCAGATGTCACCTGGGAGGGATGGTGGAGGAGGAGGAACTTGATCAGATATCAAGGATGAAAGATTCGGACTGAGCTGATGTAGCAGGATTCTTGCTAAAATTAAGACAATGCGGAGATGAGCCTGAAAGCCCCAAAGTCAGGGGCTAGTTGAGAAGAGAGTTCCAAGGGCCCTGAGCTGAGCCTGGTCAAGGAGAGACTCTGTCCGTATGCTGTCCAGGATAAAGAACAGACAGCTTTCACCTCGTCACCACCAATTCTTCATTCATTCATTCATTCATTCATTCACTTGCTTGTTCAGATTATTTTTATTAAGCTCTTGCCAGACACTTGCAGGCACTGGGGGCTCAGCAGAGCCTCCAACTGACAAGGTTCCAGCTCTCCTGGAGCTGCCACCTTGCAGTGGGGAGCGGCTGGGGAGACAGCTGCCACACTGCAGTGGGAAGTGGCTGGCAATAAACATGCAAACAATCAACAGGATGCTTTCTGAGAATAATGGAGGCTCTCAAGTTCAGGAACTTTGACCCTGGGGTACAGAGCAAGAGACATGGAGGGAGAGTTTGCCCTAGCCAGGGTGGTCAGGGGCAGGCCTGTCTGAGTGAGAAGGAGGCAGCCAGGGAGCTGGGGAAAGGGCATTCCAGGCAGAGGCTACTGTATGTGCAAAGGTCCTGAGGTGGGCTGGTGAGTTTGAGGAATAGCCAGGAAGTCGTGGCCAGAGCAGAGCGAGCCAAGTGGGAGGGAGAACAATAAGTGAAGAAGGTGAGAGGTAGGCAGGGACAAGCTTTTATTGTGTGGGTGATGAGAAGCCACTTGAGGGTTTTAGGCATGGGGGTGACAGGGAGATTTTAAAGGTCCCTCTGGCTGCCGTGCAAGAGTTTGGAGAGCCTTTATTCCATCGGCATTTCCAGTCCAGCAAATATTTATCAGAGAATTGAATCCACAGATCCGTACTAGCCCTGGAGGGTGGTTACATTCATAGCCTGAAGATGTAGGTAGGGAAGTAGATATCTGGTGAACTCCTATATATACTTCAAAACCCACCATTTCTGCCCAGCGGCTGTTAAAAAGCCAGAGCATTTCCCCACAATCTTATACCATCACCTTCCCTGTAAGTAGACTCAAAGCAAAGGATGAAGTTCATTTGGTTCAGCAGATGTTGGACAGAAGGAGGGCAGGAAGGAGACGAGACCAGAAATGGTTAGCACCCTTCCTGTGGGACAGCAATTCAGTTAATGGAACTGACAGGGATAGATTTAGGCTCGGTCCAGGCAAGAATGGTCCAAATTTCCCAAGTTAAAAGCAGCTGCCCTTGGGAGTTCCCTGGTGACCTAGCAGTTAATGACCCAGTATTGTTACTACTGTGGCACGGGTTCAGTTCCTGGCCCAGGAACTTCTGCATGCTGCAGGTGCAGCAAAATAAATAAATAAATAAATAAAAATTTAAAAATTAAAAAAAAAATGCTGCCTTAAACGAGGTAGTGAGTTCCCAGTCCCCTGGAGGCATGCAAAGCCATGCCATCCACCAGGCTGCCTCAGGAAAGGGTGTCCCTTTCCTGGGAAAGGGGTGGTTGGACCAGGGGACCCCCAGCCCCACCTCAAAGCCCTCCCAGTCCCAAGATTCTGGGCTTCAGCCCTGGCCCTGTGCCCTGAACCCCTCTGGCCTTCTTGCCGTGACTGGCTCCTCTGTCCTTGAAGGCAAGACCCGTATGGAGAACTGGAGGAAGAGGTGACCTCTTGCAGCCTCCGCCTGTCCACCCGCAATGCCACGCATGCGGAGTACACATGCCACATGGATGTGTTCCAGTTCATGGCTGATGACATTTTCAGCATCAATATGACAGACCAGTCTGGCAATCATTCCCAGGAGTGTGGCAGCTTTGTCCTGGCTAAAAGCAGTGAGTACCCCCTTGGACCCCAGGGATGAGGAGGACACATGCTCCCCGAGCCAGCTTCCCTCTCGTACCATCAAAGCTCACCTCTCCCAGGGCCTCACCTCTCCTTAGAGTTCTGTCTTTCAGATGCACTGCTATTTGCTTGGGTGGGAAGGGTGGATAAATAGATTCGAGCCTTAAGCAAAGAGAGGCAGAGAAGGAGTTCCCGTCATGGCTCAGTGGTTAATGAAGCCGACTAGGAACCATGAGGTTGTAGGTTCGATCCCTGACCTTGCTCAGTGGGTTAAGGATCCGGCATTGCTGTGACCTGTGGTGTGTAGGTTGCAGACGCGGCTCGGATTCCACATGGCTGTCTCTGGCATAGGTTGGTGGCTACAGCTCCGATTCAACCCCTAGCCTGGGAACCTTCATATGCCGTGGACGCGGCCCTAGAAAAGGCAAACACACACACACACACACAGGCAGAGAATAGGAAAAGGAGCTGAACTGGGGCCCCAGACCCGGGCCTTCAGTTCTAGCTCAGCCCCTGCCTGTGTGTGACCTTGGACCGGTTTCTTGTTTATAAAGCAATGGTCCTGTATACCCTGACTCTCAGGGATTCTGTCCCCATTATGAGACAACTTGGGACACTGAGTCCCAAAAGAAAAAGCTCCCTGAATTTTCTCCTGCTCATGAGCTCCAGCGAGGCCCAGAACTGCCCTCTACCCTGGGGGAGGGGAGGAAGCCCGAAGGCAGGAAGGGCCCGGCTGATGGAGGCAGCTCTCTCTGTGGGTCCAGAACCAGGGCACCAAAGGGTCCCGGAGGCAGCTCTCAGTGTGTGTGGGTGTCCAAAGTGGGATGCCCAGGGAGAGGGTGAGAGGCCGGTGCGCAGAGGCATGCAAACACAGACCAAGAGAGTCCTGCCTTCCTGGGGAGAGTCCAGCCCCTGCGGTTTGGAGTTTCTGGCCCTAAATTCCCAGCAGCGGGGCAGGGCACGAGAGGGTTGTCTTGTCACTCACACTTTGGAGATCTGGGTTTGCCCACCCAGCAAAGTGGGTATTGAACCCCCAGAAGGTGTGAATGAAGCTTCGCACACATCTAGACACACCCGCGCTCTCTCTCTCTCTCTGTCTCTTTCGCACGCGCACATGCACACCCACTCATAACTGCACCCTCAGGAGTTCCTGTCGTGGCTCAGCGGGTTAAGAATCTGCCTAGTATCTGTGAGGTCATGGTTTGATCCCTGGCCTTGCTTAGCGGATTAAGGATCTGGCGTTGCCGTGAGCTGTGGTGTGGGTCACAGACATGGTTCCGCGTGGCTGTGGCTGTGGTGTAGGCTGGTGGCTACAGCTCTGATTCGACCCCTAGCCTGTGAACCTCCATATGCCACAGGTGAGGCCCTAAAAAGACAAAAAAAAAAAATCACTCTCAGATAAATGCACGGGTGCCCCAGTTGGCCCAGCCAGCATGGATGGACACAGGCCACGCTCTCTGTCCTACATGTGCATGCGTGGGCACACACACACACACACACACACACACACACACACACACACTCACCCAGGCTGATCCAGGCATGGTGAGTTCATGGAGCAAGGACACCCTCCTGCCCCTCCCTCGAGCTGGGCAGCCAGCCTCCCCCCTCCCCTGCAGAGGAGAGGGGGCGGCGGACCCCCCCTCACAGTGCAGCCCCCCCCCCCCCCGCCAGGGTCTGGGGACCAGATGTGGCAGCAGGCTGTGTTCTCCCCCAACCCCCTCCTGGGGGCCCCTTCCGCTGCCTGGATCCTGGGCCTCCCTGGGCTGAGGAGCCCCAATTCCTGACCTCATCCCCGATCCCCCACTCTGCAAACATCCGAGCTCCTTCCTGATGGGCCCTCTCCACCCAGCCCAGGCCTCACAGGAAGCAGAGAACCAGGCCCATGCCTGCCTGGAGAAGTGAAGAGCAGGCTTAGGAGCTATTCAGTCTAAAAGGGACCCATGGCTGAAGCAGCAATGACAACAAAACCCTCTGGAGCCCCCCCTGAACGTGGCCTTCTCCCTTGGCCAACCATGATGCCCAGTTGTCCAGCCTCAGAGTTCCTTTGTGGGATCCCTGGAAAGTTCATTTGCTGATTTAACAAGTATCTCTTGGGGGCCTACTGGACTCTGTCCTAGGAGCTGTGGACTTGGCATTGACTCCCAAAACAAAACCTCTGTCCCAAGGAGCTAAGCTCGCAGGGGCAGGGTGGGGGTGAGTGGTGTGGGGTGGAGGGGAGGGGACGGATCACGGAGGGGGACGCAGAGGATGTTAGGTGGTGATGATGGAGCTGGGTGGGGAGGGGCGGTGGGCAGGGGTCCTTTCTTCTGCTTGTACAGCACTGTCACTCAGCCCCCCTAAAGTACCTCCTTCGGCTTCTTACTTTGGTCCCCATGAACTTTCACCACGTGAGATAGGAACGGGTACCTTTTACAAGAGAGGAGGTGACGGCAGGTGACCCCTGTGTCCTGCCTCCAAAACGGACGGAGGTTGGAGTAGAACAGGAAGCTTTGCCCTGCACCTGGGGGGACCCAGGAGGGCGTGGTGTCGGGACCCAGATCTCTGCTCCTGAGCTTTCCAGAAGCGGTCTCGGAGATGAGAGGGGTCCCAGGGAACTCCCAGGGCCCTGTGGGTGTCAGGCTGCTTCTTGGAGAGCAGCCGGGCCGGCCCTCCGTGGTGGTGGTTTCCATCATTAGCCGCAATTAGCGCTAATGAATTAGCACGATGCTGTGACAGTCCTTCGACTTCTCAGGGAAGCAAGAGTTCAAAGGAAAGGAGGCCGTCATTTAGAACAGAAATGGAGAACAAGTGGGTCTGAGCACCCCCCGTGCCTGAGACAGTTTGGGGATGAGCAGCTAACTGTAGCTTTTGAGAGATTTCCCACCATAATGTGGATTTCCAGCTTATTAGGGTTTTTTTTATTTTTATTTTTTTGCCTTTTTCCCTTTTCTTGAGCTGCTCCCGTGGCATATGGAGGTTCCCAGGCTAGGGGTCCAATCGGAGCTGTAGCCACCGGCCTACGCCAGAGCCACAGCAACGCGGGATTCGAGCCGCGTCTGCAACCTACACCACAGCTCACGGCAACGCCAGGATCATTAACCCACTGAGCAAGGCCAGGGATCGAACCCACAACCTCATGGTTCCTAGTCGGATTCGTTAACCACTGCTCCACGACGGGAACTCCAGGTTTTTTTTTTTTTTTTTTTTTCCCACCCCTGGCCACCTTGGCGGTCTGCCTTCCTGCCTCCCACCCCCATCCCTGAGGGGTGGCATCCCCCTTTAGGCTGGGAGGGCTCAGTCTCCAGCCCTGCCTCACCCATCGCTGTCACCTGCCCACCCCCAAGTTTGCAACCCAATCCTATCTAAATCTCTCATTGCTCAGATGGGTAAACTGAGACCTGGGGAGAGGGCGGCTTCACCCCGGGTCATGTAGGGTTGCCAGCCTGTCTCATCAGCGAGGTTTAGGCGTAGGGGAGTGACTCCCATCAGCTGCTGCAACAGCTCATCCCATTTTCTCTTTCTGCCCCCCCCCCCCCCCCCCGCTCCAAGTCAAGCCATCTCCCCCTTTCAATGTCACCGTGACCTTCTCCGGACACTATAACATCTCCTGGAGCTCCAATTACAATTTATTCGCGCTGAAGGGCAAACTTCAGTATGAACTGCGGTACAGGAAGCTCGGCGACCCCTGGGCTCAGGTGAGGCCCTTGGAGGATTGGGTGGGGGGTGGGGGTGGGGATGGGGACTGGGCAGGGCTGAGCAGCCAGGCTGCAGGCAGGGACAGACACAGTGGGGAATGGAAACCAGAGACTCACCAGCCGGCCGAGGAGGACGCAGGCTCTGCCTTGAGCTCTCACAGTCTGTGCTGCCCTCGCCTCATTCCTCTCCGGCGTCGGAGACCCCTTCACATTCATTTCGCCTTGTCCCTTTTTCATCCCCAGTTGGCATGCCACCGAGGAAGGGATTGTCCCCACCCCACCCCCTTCCACCTCAAGTCTAGCACCGGTCACAGTAGAGGAAGTTTCAGAAGTGGGGGCTGTCTGGAACCTTTCCCCTTTGCTTAGAATGGCCCTGGTTGGAAAGTTCTGGAAGTATCCATAACCAGGAAAGTCCAGGGTCAGAGGGACCGGTGTTTCAAATGTGAAGGCTCTTTTGTTTATAGAGTGTGGGAGCGTTCCAGAACGGCTCACTACTTAAAACAGTCATAGCTGATGGGTTCTAGAATTATCCATCCTTTAGAATGGTCCCAGTTTAAGATTTTCATAAATCTCCCGTGGGTTGTTTAGACCGACCCCAGTGGAAGATTTCCAGAGGGATCCGTTGCTAAGACGCCTGTAGTTAAAGATACCCAGAAATGCTGGAGTTCCTGTTGTGGCTCAGTGGGTTACAAACCCAACATAGTCCCTGTAAGGATGCAGGTTCGATCCCTGGCCTCACTCAGTGGGTTAAAGATCTGGCATTGCTGCAGTCTGCGGCATAGGTCGCAGATGCAGCTCAGATCCTGTGTTGCTGTGGCTGCGGCGTAGGCCGACAGCTGCAGCTCCGATTCGACCCCTAGCCTGGGAACCTCCGTATGCGGCGGGTGGGGCTTTACAAGAGAAAAATAAAATAAAAATTTCTAAAAATTCGCAGATGCTCAGAAATGCCCACTGTGGCGAATACCAGCTGTTGAAGATTTCTAGACGTGTCCAGGGTCTGGAATGCTGCCAGTTCAGCATTCCCAGGAATGGCCGCTGCTGCGCCTGGGACATTCCCAGGCCCCGTGGGCAGGGTGCCCTGCCAGGCCTGGGAGTGGCTGAGCTGGGATCAGAGAGACACGGCACAAAGCACTATATCACCAGCAAGGCCGTGCTGCCCCCACGCTAGAGTGGCCAGAGCTCAGACACGGGCCTGATTCCTGTGGCCGGAGGACCCCTGCTCCTTTCATGGGAGCCGGCGACGGGTGGTCCTGCTGGAGGCAGGGGCTGGCCTGGGGGGTCCTAACCCTGGTCCCCTCTTCCCTGTGCCGGCAGAGTCCAGGGAGAAAGCTGATCTCGGTGGATTCGAGAAGCGTCTCTTTCCTCCCCCTGGAGTTCCACAAAGGCTCGAGCTATGAGCTGCAGCTGCGGGCGGGGCCCCAGCCCGGCTCCTCCTTCCAGGGGACCTGGAGCGAGTGGAGCGACCCTGTCGTCTTTCACACCCAGCCCGAAGGTAGGCGTGGAGGCGGGATGGACACGCCTCTCCCAGTACCACATCTTGTCCTAGCGCAGTGGCCCCGAGCCCTGAGATGCCCGGCGTGGCTGGAAGGTGCCCACTCGGTCGCGCATGCCCAGCTGTAGCTGTTGCACAGCATTTCTGGGGCCCCAGCTTGCCAGGCCCTGCGTGAGGTACTAGGGGCCTCTCCTGGCAGAGCATTTGAGAGATCTGGGAGGTGGGAATGAACACCCTCATTCTGCAGATGAGAAAACCGAGGATGAACCCACTCGCCTCAGAGTTCCTGTTGTGGCACAGTGGGAACAATCCCGACTAGTATCCATGAGGTTGCAGGTTCGATCCCTGGCCTCCCTCAGTGGGTTAAAGATCCAGCCTGGCCTTGAGCTGTGGTGTAGGTCACAGATACGGCTCAGACCCCGCATTGCTATGGCTGTGGTGTAGGCTGGCAGCTATAGCTCCGATTGAACCCCTAGCCTGGGAACCTCCATATGCCGCAGGTGCAGACCTTAAAAAAAAAAAAAAAAAAAAAAAAAAAGACTTGCCTAGGGTGGGGGTGGGAGCAGGAGTTGAACCCAGGTCCATCCCCCTGCCAGGCACTGGCAGCCTTCCCACCCCCTCCCACTGCAGCTCAGACCCAGTACCCTCCACACCCATCCCACAGAGGTTGCTCACTTTCACCCCGTGTTCACTTCCTCCCCCAGAGATGAAGAGAAACTGGTACCCTCACCTGCTTCCCATCCTGATCCTCGTATGCCCCATCCTTGTCTTCTTAGGCCTGAAGATCCACCTGCCTTGGAGGTGAGGCCCAGGGCACAGGGAGGCAGGGAGGGGTCAGCCTGGGGCCAGGGGTGGGGACACACCTGTCACGGTGACTGTAAGAATGACAAGGATGGTGATAATAAGCTGTTTCCTGGGCACTGGGCAGAGCACGCACTGAACCCTCACAGAGGCGACATGAGCTTGCTGCACGGCACTTACTGCCCTGTGACTAATGGGGAAGCCGAGGCATAGAGCCATCTAGGAACTTGCCCAAGGTCACACAGCAATGAAGTGGAGGAGGTGAAATTTGGACCCGTGCTCATAACAGTGACCTCAGCTGAGACCTGGTCGAGTGAACTTCAAGCTTTGACTCCCAGAGGCCGGAGGGGCTGCCAGGCGGGGTGGGGGGGGTGGTGAAGGTTTGGTGGGGTAACCCCCGCCCCCCCACCGGTCTTTCTGCTTCAAAACCAGAGGGTTTGCTTTTATCTGTGTATATGTTGGGTTTCTGCTGCCATCAAGAGAAAGGCTGCTGCTGATTAAAAATAAAACGTAAGCTCCCCTGGCCTTAGTGCCAGGCTGGGGCGGAGACCTCACTAAGTGGCAGACACGGGTGGGGGGTGGGGGGGTGGTGCCCTGCACGCCCAGCTCATTTTGTTCAAGGCAGAGAAGCCAGGAAACCACAACGGATGTTGCGGGGGGCACTCCAGGTGCTCACCGACTGCTCTCCACACCCCATCCCTGGAGCTGGCTCTGTGCGCATCCCCGGTGGCGGAGGAGGAAGTCAGGACTCAGAGGGGGAGCGTTTGCTCAGCACAGAATGGGCAGCCCAGCCCTTAAACTCCTCGCGCCTTCAGGAGATGCGCTGCCCCATTTTACAGATGTGAAAACTGAGGCCTGGGGCCGAGGGGTGGAAGGGAGGGGCCTGGGTGTATCCTGGAGGCGCCACGTCTCCCACAGGACAAAGTTGGGGAGCTTCTGAGTGGGAGGCCTGGCTGCTCTCTGGGAGGCATGGGGGGGCTCACTTCGACTCTGACCGCACCCACCCCCCCCATCCCCTGCAGGTTGTGGAAAAAGGTGTGGGTACAGGTGCCCAGCCCGGAGCCCTTCTTCCAGCCCTTGTATGTGGGCCATAGCGGGGATTTCAAGGTAAGTGCCCCCACCCCAGACCTGGGCCCTCACACCTGGACCCCAGCCCCCCCCTGCAGGCCCAGGTCCCCCCAGGCCCCTGCCTGGCCTGGAGCCAGGCTTCCGCCTCTGCACCTGCGAAGTGCAGGAAATAATTCCCGTAGGGGCTGAGTTGGCATAAGGATTAAACAAGATCCTGCAGCATTTCCCGGGCCACGGAGCCGAACTGGGGGAGGGGTGCGCAGGTGCTTCTTTGAGCCTCAAGTCGGCCTCCTTGGGCCTTTCGTAGAAGCCCTTGAGTTGGAGGTGGGGACACGGGCCAGCTTCTGGGAAGGGTTTGGCGCCGCCTCCAAAAGACGCCAGCCCCCTGCCAGGCCCCAACCCCCGCCGCCACCGCCGGTGCCCAGGAGTTCTCTGTGCCCATTTACCGCCACCCACCTGGCTGGCGGCGGCGGCAGCCACCGCAGAGAGGATGTGGTGACAGCAGCAGGAGGGGCAGCCCACCTGCTCCGGAGAGCCTGGAAGTCAGAAAGCGCCCTGCTGTCTGCCTGAGTGCTGTCTCACCTCCACCTCTGCCCCTTTCCTCCTCCTCCTGGCAGCCCGGCCTGGATGGGTGGGGGTGGGTGGGTGGATGCTTCTTCATCGCAGGGGAGCCAGGAGGAGCCTGAGGCTCAGAACAGTCAGGGAAGGAGCCTGGGCTCCAGTCCCCGCTGGCGAGACCTTTCTCTCCTCTGCACTTGCCCTGAAGCTCAAACATCACCTCCGCTTTGCATTCATTTCGGAGCTTGCTGTGCACCAGGCACACTGCTAGCAGCTCCACAGATGTTATTTGTAGTCTAATCCGCACAACTACCCTGGGGAGTCGGGGCTATTCGCAGGCCCGCTTTACAGACAGGAGACTGAGGCACAGAGAGGGTGAGTAACAGGCTCAAGGCCACACGGCCGAGAAGCAATTTCAAATCTGGGGTAGTGGCTTCCCCAGGCTTCTGAGATGAGTTTTCTGACCCAGTAGCCACAAATCCGGAGGTTTCGGTTCTTGGGGGACCCTGGATCAGGAGTGGGACCCCTGGCAGTCAGGGGCAGGGGGCAGCTTAGGGGTGGCTCAGTCCACCGTCGCCCCACAGCCCACATCCACCAAGCTCACAGGTGCCTTTCCAAGTGGCTGGTCCTTGATTCACTTGGCTTATTCATTTAGTTAACAGACAATTATTGGGCGCCAACTGTGTGCCGGCCACTGCCTGAGCCTGTGGGGACACAGTCGTGACCAGAAGAGTCAGGGCTTCTTCCATGTCCCCTCTAGTGAAGACACAACCAGGAGAACGTGAGGTTTGGAGAAATCTCCCAGAGGAAATGACCCAGGTGGCCTGCTGGGGCTCTGTCATCCAGTCCTCAGGTCCCCTTGTCCCCACACCTCAAGAATCTCGGTCCTGCACCTGCACAGACCCCAGGCCACTGAGCAACCGGTTGTCTGGGCGGCAGGCTGCTGAGGGCCGTGGCTCCCTGCTGCAGGCGGGGAAACTGGGGCCCAGGGAGGCAGGGACAGTGGTGGGGACTGTCACCAGAGAGGGACACAGCATGGTGCCAGTCTCCCCCAACTCTATCTCTCTCGATCTTCTGGACTCCTTGTCTCTGCCTGTCCCTTTCTTTCGCTCGCTCTCTCTCTTACGCTAAAGAGCGACACCCACGGCATACGGAGGTTTCCGAGTTAGGGGGTCACATCAGAGCTACAGCAGCCGGCCTAGGCCACAGCCACAGTCACGCCGGATCCGGGCTGTGTCTGCGACCTACACCACAGCTCACGGCAGTGCCGATCCTTAACCCCGGCTGAGCAAGGCCAGGGATCGAACCTGTGTCCTCACGGATGCTAGTCGTGTTCGTTACCGCTGAGCCACCATCCCTGACCCTCCCTCCCTTTCTGTCTTGCAGAGATGGGTGGGCACACCCTTCCCTCCCTCCAGCCTGGAGCTGAGATCCTGGAGTGTGGGGGTGCCCTCGATCCTGGAGATGCACAGCCAGTGCCCTGCACAGCGTGCAGCCAAGGGGCTGGCACCCATGGAGCTGCCGGAGCCGGCTGACCTGGTGGAGGCCGACGGGGTACCTGAGCCGGGCTCCTGGGACCCAGCGCCCTCCACCGCCAGCACCTTGGGCGGCTCCGCTTACAGCCAGGAGAGAGACCGGCCGTATGGCAAGTTATCCATTGAAATGGTGACCGTGAGGGACGCAGAGGGGCCGTGCGCCTGGCCCTGCACCTGTGGAGACGACAACAGCTACCCAGCTCTGAACCTGGAGCCTGGCTCAGGCACAGAGGACCCGCTTCTGGACCCGGAGGCCACGTTCCTGTCCTGCGGCTGCGTCTCAGTCAGAGGCTCGGCTGGGCTGGGGGGCCCCGCGGGCAGCGTCCTCGCCAGGGTAAAGCCGTCCCCCGAGGATGAAGCGGGCTGGGCTCCAGGGCCGCCCTGGGGGGACGGGCCACCCCGAGGGGTTTCGGACAGCGAGGCGGGCTCGCCCCCGGCCGGCCTGGACATGGACACGTTTGACAGCGGCTTCGCGGACTCTGACTGCGGCAGCCCCGTGGAATGTGACTTCAGCAGCCCCAGGGACGAAGGGCCCCCCCGGAGCTACCTCCGCCAGTGGGTGGTCATGGCCCCTCCGTTGGCGGAACCTGGGCCCCAGGCCAGCTAGTGCGGCTGACTGGCCCTTCCAGCGCTGGCCGTGCCGCTGAGCCACGAGCCGCAGACAGGGTGGGTCCCCTGGGCTGGGCTGTGAAGAGGCCTGGAGCCCTCGGTCTCCCCGATGGGGCCCCTGAGCTTGGTGTTTTCCGTGTGCATCTGGGGCTCAGGTGCCGGTGGCGTGTCCTCGAGTGCGAGTGGCACACGTGCTGTGTTCACGGGATGACAGCCTCTCTCCCAGGCCTGTGGGCTGGCCCCGGATCACAAGCCACCCCAAGAGGCTGGTCCACTGCCGCCCACAGGGCCTGCTGAGACCAGGGCACTGCCTGGGACAGACCTCAAGCCTAGCCCCTGGGTCCCACCTCCAGGAGCTGCCCAAAGGCCACTCTGTTCCTTATCACCTCTCCGGGGGGCGGGGGGTGGGGACAGGAAGGGGACCACATGAGCCCACGGTGACCCTGGGAGTGGGGAGATTTGGGGGTGGGGCCGGCAGACCCCAGTCTGAATCTCAGCTCGGACACCTCCTGGCTGTGCCACCTCGGGTGAGTCACTGCCTGTCTCTGGGCTGGAGTTTCCTGTCTGGACGATGGGGGGCAGGGGGCATGACCTACCCTGGGGAGAAATGGGTGAGGTTGCCCACATACAGTGTGCCGCCCAGACCCTCAATAAACATCAGCTTCCTTCCTCCTGCGGCCAGGACCAAGGCCTCTGCTGCAGGTGGGTGGGGGCGAGGAACCGGACACGCCTGGGTACGTGCGGGCCTGTCCCGCCCTGCAGAGGGGCACCTGGGGGATTCCGGGCTTAAAATCTGCTTTGTTCCTTAGAATCAGGCCCTCACCAACCACAATTTCTTGACTGAGCACAAGTACACACGGATGCTGAGCTGCACAGAGAGGACCCCCCTCCTTGGTCCTCCCAGTGGGGGAGAGGGGCAGACCTGACTTGGCAGTGATGGCAGGGAATGTCCCGCTGCCATCCCCTGGCATCTGAGTGGCTCATCCTGGGGAATCAGGGGAAGTCAAATTCTTGAAGATTTGTCCGAGAGCCTGATGACATGTAAATTTAAGATGCTAAGAAAAGGCCTCGTGATGTTCTGAAGGCACCTTACTGAGTGTCAGCTTTGGGCAGGAGCTAGATGTCGGTATTGTGTGTTGCATGCAACTCACACTTTAAAAAAAGAGAGAGAGAGAGAGAGAAGGGAGTTTCCTTTGTGGCTCAGCAGGTTACAAACCCGACTGCTATCCATGAGGATGTGGGTTTGATCCCTGGCCTTGCTCAGTGGGTTAAGGATCCGGCATTGCCGTGAGCTGTGGTGTAGACCGCAGATGCGGCTTGGATCTGGCGTTGCTGTGGCTGTGGGGTAGGCTGGCAGCTGTAGCTCCGATTCGACCTCGCGCCTGGGAACCTCTATATACCTCGGGAGTGGCCCTAAAAAAAAAAAAAAAAAAGATTATTTACCCTCCTCAAGGATACTCACCTTTAGAGACTGCTTTTTCCAGACCACCCAGCAGGGTTAAGACAGACTGTCAGGGGCATCCACACCCTGGCTGGGAACCTGTGGCGCTTGGACCCCCCCAAAGGCCAGGCTGCAGGATGATACTTGGAGCCCTGGTTTGTCTTTGCTTTGGGGCCAGGGCTGAGCCAGAATCTGGCAGGAGTCCGTCCTGCTGATAGCTTCTCTGTGACTCCTCCATAAAAGGGGATGGTTGGGAGAAGTCGCTGAGGAACACAAGAGGCCTTGGTTTTGAAAGTTCTAGAACATTGACGGTTTTGGTAGTGGGACTGTTAACCTGGGATCAGGGTGTGTGAGGCTCGGCTGGGAGCACACGTGTGAAACCGCAGCTCCTGCAGCTGTGAGCAGCCGTCTCCCTCCCCCGCCGTCACCCTGGAGACACTTGGGCCAAG
Source organism: Phacochoerus africanus (assembly GCF_016906955.1). Classification (NCBI taxonomy): domain Eukaryota; kingdom Metazoa; phylum Chordata; class Mammalia; order Artiodactyla; family Suidae; genus Phacochoerus; species Phacochoerus africanus. Next base: position 20,504,950 of record NC_062548.1, on the reverse strand, counting down.
GTGTGCTGTGGTTTTCACACCCTCGCGGAGGCTGCAGGTTCCAGGCACCCTCTGAGCCCTGGGCTCCCCGGGGAGGCAGCCCGGCTTGCCAGCACACAGAGCTCTGGCCTGGGGTGCAGGGAGAGGGCACCTGGGAGACACTGATGCCAGCCTGGGGGTGGGACAGGGTTCTGACTGGGCCAGACAGGACTTGTCACTGTCTGTCTTGGAAGGGGACCCAGCTCATACGCATGGGCGCAGAACGGGGGTGGGAGCTTGCCCACCTGGGAGGATGGATGAGTCGGGGGCAGGGCGGAGGGATGATGGATGGGTGAACAGGTGCACAGGTGAGTACATAAGAGGATGGTGAGAGGCTTGAAGGAAGAACAGTTGGATGGATGGATGGATGGAGAGGAAGCGGCTAGAGAGAAGGATGAAATAACAAACATAAGCTCCGTGAAGGTGACGACTTTGCTGATTGTGTTCACTGCTTTCCCCTCAGCCAGGCACGTAGTGAACCCTCCATAAGTCCTGACTAGCCGTGTTTGCTTATGTCCATGGGATACATTTTATCACCATGGCCAAGTTCAAGCTACTGACCCGGCGGCTCTAAATGTGGGATTGGAACAGAGGTGCGTAATTGCTTAGCTTGGCATGAGCCAGCCCCGCACACCACCAGCGGGAGCCCAGAGGGGGCATCAGGAGGGCTAGGGGGGCCTCAGAGGGGACGTGGTTTTTGTTAGGCTTTGAAAAATGCATAGACATCGTTAGGGACCCCAGATACTCAGGGGTGGAGGTAAGAGCTTGACCAAAGGCCTGGGGTGTGACTGAGCCCAAGCACCTGGGGGTGGGGAAGGCACTTCCCTGTCACCCAGAGTCCAGGCCAGAAGTGCTAACGACCCTGTCTTAAGAGGCAGGAGGATGCCACCTCCTGCTCCTGGTCCAGCACTTTTCCATCTATGGGCTCCAAGGGGGTGGCGTATCCATGTGACAAATGAAGGTGCAGAAGGGGCTGGTGACTTCCCCGAGATCACACACTGAATTAAAGGTCAGAGCCAGAACTTGAACTCTGGTCTCCTGATCTCAAGTCCAGCTCTCCCCGTCATGCTTTGCTGGATGGAACTGAGGTCAGGAGGGAAGAAATTCTTGGCAAACACCATAGGTACCTATGCTTCTTTTCGAGCAGCATCCTGTGGGGTGGCTGAGCCCAGCTCTGGGAGTGGCTCCCTGGCCCAGGCCTGGCCAAGAGCGCATTTCCTCCCAGCCACAGTGCTGGCTCAGGGTCAAACATGTGACCCAAGCTGGCCCATACACGTTTCCTGATGGGATGGCTCAGCTGTAGGAATGGACTAAGCCTGGAGCTGCTGGGAACCAGGAGGAAACAGCTCCCCTGAGATGAGGCCAAACACTAGAAAGCAGAGCTGGAAAATGGACATAATATTCCTGGTAATGTCTCTTGAGCTCCTGGATCCAGCCATACCTGAAACTACATTTCCCTTGGACTTTTGAGGTACATGAATATGAAGTCATTCTGTTGTTCACCAAATGTCTCCAGCTCTTGGCCTTCTGCCCACCTTGTGGCCAGATGGTGTCACATGACCAGGACTGGCCAATGAACTGTGAGCAGAAGAGTAAGTCTCGCTTGTGGACCAGCGCGCTGGACTGACAGTCCTGATGCCGTTTAGAGTTCTCCTCTCGGCCACAGTGGCAGGCAATGGTGGCTGTTCCGTCAGCCTGGGTTCTTAAGAGGAGAGATGTGAGCAGAACTTCTCGTTTACCTGTGACGGACACGAATTGTGAACGAGAAATAAATCCTTTGTTCTAACCCACTAAGATTCGGGGGGCTGATTGTAACCACAGCATAAACCAACCTCTCCTGCCTCAATCATTAAGCTTGTAGGTTTCCTTTTTTTTTTTTTTTTTTTTTTTTTTTTTGCTTAAGGAGGTTTGAGAGGGGTTTCTGTCACTTGCAGTAGAAGAAAGTGTTCTGGCATATATCTCATCTCAACCCAGCAACAAGAGCTGTCCTCCCATCCCAAGGACGGACCATATTCCAGGGGGCCCGAGGACGAGGCTCCATCCCATCTCATGAATGATCTTGGGCAACGTGCTCACTGTCTCTGAGCCTCAGTTTCCTCTCTTGCAAAGTGGAGCAGGAATCAGGCTCTCGGCTGGCTCTGGGGATGAAAAGGCTCTGGGGGGAGGAGAACAGAGCCATTAAAAATGCATGTGCTCCTCTTCCATCTCCTTCAGCCAGCCTCCGGGTCAGATGAAGGGAGGGCTGGGTCCCAGTGCTTCCCGTCTCCTCCCAGAAAGATACCCTCAAGCTGCCATCACCCTATGCCAGGATGTAAAGAACCCGAGACCTCCCCCTTCCGATGTTTCCCCATCAGTTGCCTCCCGGTCTCAGCCTCTGATGCTGAGTGTCCCGAACGATCTCCTTTGAGGAGAGAGAAGGTGCAACTCAGGCACAGCCTTTCATTTTCCTGCTGGGGAAACGGGGGACCAAGGGGGGGGGGCAGGGACTCACCCTGTGGCCTGGCGTCCATGCTCCCTGCTCAGTCTGCATCCTCAGCTCCTTTTTAGCCTCCTGTTGGAGACAGAGCCTCTCCCCGCCTCCTCCTGCCCATCTGGGACTCAATTTGCCTGGGCCGCCCCTGGCACCACGTGCAGGACAGCCCTTCATAGCCCACCACACCCCCAGTCACTCCAGATGCACCATCAAAACCCAGAACTGGGGGTTCCTGTCATGGCTCAGCGGTAATGAACCTGACTCGTATCCATGAGGACAGGGGTTCAATCCCTGGCCTTGCTCAGTGGGTTGAGGATCTGGCATTGCCGTGAGCTGTGGTGTAGGTCCCAGATGTTGCTCAGATCTGGTGTGGCTGTGGCTGTGGCTGGCAGGTATAGCTCCGAATTGACCCCTAGCTGAAACTCCCTTTTGTGGAGGGAGGGTGCGGCCCTAAAAAAATTAATAAAATCCTGGAACTGGCCTTTCATGCATGATGGCAGAGTAAGGCCAAGTACGTCCCCTCCTGGGAACTCGTGACACCAGGAGCAAAGGAGAAAGAAGGACATGCTCCTCCATGAAGGGGGTGGGAGGGGGGCACCTGCAGTCCAGCCACAGCCACACACGTGAATGGAAAGCAGGAGTCATCAAATCTTAGCTCAAATGTCACCTTCTCAGGGGGACCCACCCTGGGCCCCTGACTCCAAACTGCAGCACCGCACCGACCTGGTTTTATTAAATGTTTAAATAACCTTAATACAATTAAACGTTTCCCATAATATTTACTGTGCTTTTTACATACGTCTCTTACTTAGTATCATATTTACAGTCTGTTCCATGAGCAGAAGGACTTTGTTTTATTCACTGCTAGGTCTCAGAGCCTAGAATAGTGCCTGACACATAGCAGGTGTTCAATAAATAATGGATGAATGAATGAATGAATGGGAGGCGGAGTTGTGACTGACATAGCGGTGGACAGAAAGCAGGGAGGGGACTGAGCCTGGGATGGAGCCACCTGACCTTGGACTTGGAAATGCCCCAGAATGGGACACGAAGGTGAAGACATGGGTGTCCTGGGAAGTCTGTGAATGAAGCCAGAGACCTGCCCCCCTGGACACCCTCTGCTCACACGATGGGGAAGCTAGAGGGTCTTCTTCCATCCTTAGTGGCAACAGATGCGAGGGGTTTACTTTTAAAAATTGATGGCCTCGGATTGGGATGATCACTGTACAACTATAAATGTAATAAATGCATTGAGTAATAAAAAAAAATTGATGGCCTCAGAAAAGAAACTTCATTCTGCAATTTTGGAGGCTCTCAGCCTCATGCTGGCTCCCCACCCCAAAGCAAAACCCATCCCTGGAAAGAGGTGTCAAGGGAGGGGGGAGGGGGAACCTTAACCCACTGAGAGAGGCCAGGGATCAAACCTGAATCCTCACCGACCTATGTTGGGTTCCTAATCTGCTGAGCCACAATGGAAACTCCCTTATTTTACCTCTTTAGGCTCAGTTTCCTCATACACGAAACGGTTATACTGATCGGACATACTTCTTAGCTCTTGTGGGACCACAAGTCAGTAAGTGTAAAGTCCTGAGAGCAGTGAGCAGCGTCTGGCACATTGCAAGGGCTCAGAAAATGCTGTTACTCTATCCTCACTTTTGTGGACAAGTCACCTCCACAAGCTCTCAGCTCTTATGTAGGGAGACAAGGAGCTACAGACTTCTGCAGCCCCAGATGAACCAGCAGGAATGGAGATGCTGGGTTCTGATGCCCCCTGCTGGTAACCATTGGAACTTGGCTGAGGAGTCCGCTGTCCAGGCCCTGTCAGGGACACACTTGTCACAGCAACTCTGGGCAGTGAGTACGTGGTGAGGAGAAAAGGTGAACTGGAAGGGTTTTTTTTTTTGGTTTTTTTGTTTTTTTTTTTTTTTGCTTTTTAGGGCCACACCTGCAGCATATGGAAGTTCCCAGGCTAGGGGTTGAATCGGAGCTACAGCTACCGACCTACACCACAGCCACTGAAATGTGGGATCTGAGCCACCTCTGTGACCTACACCACAGCACATGGCAACTCCACTGAGCGAGGCCAGGGATCGAACCCGCAGCCTCATGGTTCCTAGTTCCTAGTTGGTTCCCCCTCCCCCCTCCCTTGACACCTCTTTCCAGGGATGGGTTTTGCTTTGGGGTGGGGAGCCAGCATGAGGCTGAGAGCCTCCAAAATTGCAGAATGAAGTTTCTTTTCTGAGGCCATCAATTTTTTTTTATTACTCAATGCATTTATTACATTTATAGTTGTACAGTGATCATCCCAATCCGAGGCCATCAATTTTTAAAAGTAAACCCCTCATTTCTGCTGCGTCACGACAGGAACTCCAGGAGGTTCTTTTTTTAAACCAACAACGGCTGAATCCTACCCCTTGGGTGGGCAGAACCTGCCGTGGGCAGTGGGTGATGCTGCCGGGCCGTGAGACCGCGCTAAGCAGGGAGATCACGTGTGCGCGCACACATACATGCACAGAGACACACAAACACATACTTCACACACACAGCACATATGCACATGCACATCTGGAAAATCCTGGACATCTGTGCATCAAGGGCCCAAGGTAAGGACAGGTGCTCAGGTGAAGTCAGAGGTTGGGGATCACTCTCAGCCCCGATCCCCGAGTGGCCTTGGGTGAACCGAGGCTGGAAGGGGAGGAAGGGCCCATGGGGGAGGCTGGCAGCAGCAGATCAAAAGAGATGATTGGATGCAAGAAAGAAGGGAGGCGGAGCCTGAGAGGATGCTCAGTGGGGGAAACCAGGAAGCAATTTCAGTGCTCACCCTTCAGGGAAGAGAGGGCACAAAATCAGGACCTCACTGCCAGGGCCACGCAGCACGTATGTAGCGCTCTATGTGCTGATACAGATGTGCCAGGGACTCTGCCCAGTGAAGAGCCAGAGCTGTGTGGATATGTAAAAGTCACTGCAGGTCCGTGGGGCTGGGGTGGGGTGGGGTGTATAGAATATTTGTAAATGCAGAGAAAAAGCCCTGAAGGAGAAAGCAGCCGGAGGCATACGTCATCTCTGTCATGTTTTAAGTGTTTAAGAGAGAATGGTGGAGTGGGGGTCCTGTGGTGGTGCAATGGTAACGAACCCCCCACCCCCCGACAGGCATGCATGAGGATGCGGGTTTGATCCCTGGCCTCGCTCAGCGGGTTAAGGTTCCGGCATTGATGTGAGCTGGGGTGTAGGTCGCAGACACGGCTCGGACCCCGCGTTGCTGTGGCTGTGGTGTAGGCTGGCAGCTGCAGCTCTGATCAGACCCCTAGCCTGGGAACCTCCATATGCTGCAGATGTGGCCCTAAAAAGAAAAAGGAATGGATTGCGTGAGTGAAAAAGTTAAGAATGAAGAGGGGAGGGACAGGGAACCCGAGGGAGGAGCTGCAGGGGTCTGGGCCCCGCTGTCACTCAGGGTGAACAGGACATGGCTCCTCTGGGCTCAGTGCCCCCCACCCCCGTTTTATTAGGTAGTTGATATTTAAAAGCCCTTTGCTTCTAAATGTGAATTCTTTCTCCTGGGGACGCGGACTTTCGTTTTCCATAGTCCCTGCCCCTCCCTGGTAGTGGCCGAGGCCCCCCCTTCCTCTCCTCGGTGTTGCCTGAAGGTGTCTGATCTCAGTTTCTGGTCTACACTGTGGTTCCAGGAGCCCTGGGTGCAAAGAGCCACCTTAGTTGGGGACAGTGGATAGAGGAGGGGCTGGATGGACAGATGGACGGGCAAGTGGAGGCAGGGGAAGGTGTAGGTCGGTTGCCCAGGATGCTGGCTGTGGAAACGTAGATTGCAGAGGCCCCGTCTTTCCACTCGAGCGCGGACCCCTCGCCTCTATGTCTCATCGCCCACAGACGAGCCCAAACTGGGGGGACGGGAAAAGGAAGGGGGCTGGGCTGAGCCCTGCCATGTGCCAGCCCTTGGTGTTCTTCGGCCCACCTGGTCCTCCTGTGAGAGAGATGTTCTGTCCCCACTTCTCAGATGAGAAAACCAAGGCTCTGAGCCGGAAACATCAAGCCTGGACTCCCCACTGCCTTCCTCCCGCCGCCCAGCGCGTTCCCATGGGATCAGCCTCTGTATTTTCTGTTTCCAAAGCCGATCACACCTGTTACTCTACTTGATCTCAAAAAACCCCCTCAGATGCTATTTTTTCCACATTTGAGTAAACATGAAAAAAGAAGAGGAAAATGATATGAAGACTTGGGTCAGGTCTCGGCTGTGCTGGGGTTCACCCTTGAGACCCCGGACCCCACGCCCCTGGCCCCCTGTCACGCTGGAATCTGGTCCAGGGTGACCAGCGGCCGGGTTCCTGGCGGCGGGAGGAGGGGAACACAGGGCTGCCAGCCGGGCCGGGTCAGGCACTGCAGGTGGTAAGTGAGGGAGCTGCAGTGGGCCTGCGACCGGGCCTGGCGGGGGCACGTCCCATTCTTGTGACTGTCACGTGCAGTGTTGTGGGATTGCTCCAACTTTCAAGATAGAAATCTGCATTTTTAAAAAATCTGGAAATCTTCAATGTTTACAGAATGTTGGCCACTAGCAAAACAAAATAAAACAAAGAACCGTTGTGAGCTAAAGGGAACTGCCATGGACAGAATCCATGTCCCAGGCCCGTGTCCTCTGCGGCCTGCTGGCATCGCGCAGACTGTGCCAAGTGGCCTCAGGCCCGTCCTGCGCTGGGTGCTGCTGGACCCCTGTCAAGGGAGAGGAAGAGGCCCAGCCAGGTAGGAGGAAGGGCTTTAGAGGTGGCGGCTGGTGGCAAGGCTGCGCCTGGGGCTGGCTGGGCTCGGCCGCAGCCCCCGCTTTCTCCCTGGGTTTTACCGGCCACATTCATTCCTGGTTGTTGTGCGGCCGAAAACAAGGCGCCCCCAGGGGATCAGAGATTCTTCAGGAAACAGAGAACAAAATACACTTTACTTCACTTTAATTAAAAAATAAATACATGCCAGGGGATTTTTTTTTTAAATGAGGAAAAAGGTTGAAAAAACAAAACAAACCCAGGGACTTCCCGTTTTTAGCTGGTGGGAGGCCTGTGGGCGACCTGCAGGCAGGCTCAGCCCCGCCCGGAGGGCAGGGGTTCCGCCGGGCACACAGCCCCCTTCTGCGACGCGTCCCCGGGAGGCCCTGCCCCTCAGGGCACAGGGGCTTTCTGGGGAGCAGGGGGGGTCCTCCGCGGTGGGGTGGCTGGAAGCTGCAGGGCGAGGTGTGTGTGGACGGGGCAGAGCCCCGCGGCCTGAGCTCCCAGCCCCTCGCCGGCCAGCAGATGTCCGTACAGGGCTCCAGGCCTGGGCTGGCGGCTCTGCTCCCGAAAGGCAGCCTCAGCTCGGAAGCCCTCGGAGGACGGGCCCCCTGGGGGCTTCTCAACCTCACCACAACCCAGGTTCCAGAGAGCTGGGTGGGCAGCTCAGCTGAGGCCCCGGGAACAGGAGGAGGTGACGAAGCGAGGTCCCTTGGGCCAGCCCGGGAAGGGCCTGGGGGCAGGCGGGCAAGTGGCCCTCCTTCCAGGAGGTTCTGGGCCAGGAAACAGCATTTGAGGCCTCAGGCTGGGCTCAGGGTCTCTGTACAGTGGGCGGGCATGGGCAGGCCCTTTGCACCCCAACCTCGCCAGGCTGCACCCCACAGTGGGCAGAGGCCCCCCAGGAGAGCGCACTCTCTCTCAGGGTCGGCGGAGGGACAGGCGGGTCGCGAGGGCCACGGGGGCCTCAGAGGTGGACCCACTTGTTCCAGTTGGCCTCGCTGGGGAAGACGCGGCCCAGGCGGATGGTGCAGTCCAGCGTGGGCTCGTAGGACACTGTGAGGTTCTCGCTCAGGCTCGAGGGCGCCTCCACCTCTTCGACCGCCAGCTTGGAGAAGAGCGACACGCTCCGGGGCTTCCTCAGCAGGCGCTTTTTAATGCAGCCCAGGAATTCCAGGCCCTGCAGACGCCACAGACAGACTGGTTTCCAGGGGCGCTTAAGGCCCGTGTCCTCTCCTGGGCGCTGCTTCCCAGAACAGACCCCTGATCTTGGCCTTGTAGGAACTGACCAGGGGGTTTAGGCAAAAGCCCAGGGCAAGCGAGCGAAGGGCGTGACCAGCATTTGCACAGCAGCCTGTGCTGGGCAGGGGCTGCGGAATGGCTTCCAGATGGGGTTTTGTTTGGCCCAGACCTGCAGGGAGTTTCACAACGAACTTCCCATTTCTGCTGCTGCTGAGGAGCTGGAGCCTCCGGGCACATGTGGCAGGAGTGCACCGTGCCCACCAGGCTGTGCTGCCCTCAGGGGGCCGTGGGCCTGGTTCCAACTCTCCCTTGTCCCTCAGCTACCAGCCTGCCCCTGTGGCCTTGCGAGCTCTCCACGCCCCACCCCGGCTTTTTACGGCTGAACCTGTGGCACATGGAAGTTCCCGGGCTAGGGGTCAAATCAGAGCTGCAGTCTGCGGCAATGCCGGATCCTTAACCCGCTGAGCCAGGCCGGGGTTGAACCCGCACCCTCACTGACATCATGTTGGGTTCTTAACCCGCTGAGCCACAACGGGAGTTCTGGCTTGTGGGCTCTGGAGCCCTGGTCAAGTGAAAACGTCAGAGGCAAGAGCCCGGGAACGTCAGTATTTAAGCCAAGGCGGCAGCACTGCGGGGCTGGGGAAGGCCCCAGGGCAGGGGGGTTGCTGCGGGGGCTGAGTGCTGAGAACCGGGGCTGGGGGCCAGCAGCGCTAAAGGGTGGGAGGCCAGGCACAGGAGGACGGAAACAGGCGTGCAGGAGGGGGGTGCGGGTGCAGTAAGGAGGGGACGCCTGGGGCACAGGACTCTTCCCAGGAGCCTGGCTCTCTGTGGGGAGGCCGGTCTGCCCTCGTGGGCAGCACCAGCCCTGGAGCTCGGCCCACGGGCCCCCCACCGCCGCCGCCACCCTCTGAGACTCAGGAAGAGGGACCCAGGGAGAGCCTCCCCAGCGGGGGCCCCTCGCACCTGGAGCAGCTCAAGCACGGCGAGGGGCTGCAGGACGCCCTGGTAGTGCTGCAGCAGACAGCTCTCGGGGATGCCGGGCCGGGTCATGACCTGGTAGAGCACGGCCTCCATCATGCCCTTGCACACGGGCGTGTTCAGGCGGCCGTCCACGATGCGCCACGGGCGCCCGATGAAGCAGATGTTCTCAGGGTCCCTGCGGGGCAGCCACGCAGTGGTCAGGCTCAGCGGGGAGCGGGGACGGCTGCGCCCACACAGCCCAGATCACGGGCCGGGGACCGTCTCCCTCCTGCTCCTCTGCCACTCGCTTCCCTCCCACCTGGACGACGGCGCCCAACCCCACGGCCCAATCACCGCACACTGGTGGTGACAGTGGGAGGAGAGCGAGGACTTGTGGCTGCCTCCCCTTTGGGCCAAGCTCTCAAGTCTTTACGCAGAAGCTCTGCTTCTGTGTTTTGGTTTTTTTTTTTTTTGTCTTTTCTGGGGCTGCTCCCGAGGCATATGGAGGTTCCCAGGCTAGGGGTCGAATCGGAGCTGTTGCTGCCGGTCTACGCAGAGCCACAGCAACGCCAGATCCAAGCTGTGTCTGCAACCTACACCACAGCTCATGGCAATGCCGGAGCAAGGCCAGGGATTGAACCCGCAACCTCATGGATCCCAGTTGGATTCATTAACCACTGCGCCACGACGGGAACTCCTCTGCTTCTGTGTTGACGCAGTGGTTCCAGACACACTTTCCTTGGGAGGTTTCTGTTAAGAACTAAGCCAGGGACTGGTGTGCCACGTGGGGTGCTGGCAGGGGACAGGCCCCAGGCTGGCTGGGCACTGGGCTCTGATGGCGCGAATGGGCCCTGAGAGGTGAGATCTGAGCCGCGAGTGCAAGGCTCCGCCAAGCTGAGGTGGCGTCCACACTGTGGGAGGCACGCCCGCCGCCAGAACAGCTTCTGCGAACCCACTGTTCCGGACGGACCGGGCACTATGGCAGCCTTGTACTCCTGGATGTGCAAGGAGCCCCCCTCGGGGGCCCAGTGGGTGGGATCGCCTGTCCCTCACACAGCTGGGTCTCCCCTGGCCGAGAACATCGGTGCCAGACAGATCTTTGTGAGAGATCGTCACCCCACAGTTAATTCTGGACCCTGGGGACGGCACCGCCCCACCCCTCCCGGCTCAGGCCCCTGAACCTGAACCACACTCACCTCTCCTGCCCTGCCTGGGAGAGGCTGCCGGCTGCAGACCCGTCCGCCACACCTGAAAGTGGAAAGGGGTGTGAGACACGGAAAGTGGGGCCAGCTCTTCCTCCCGTTCATCCCACAGGTCCTCCGGGGCTGGGGATGAAGCGGGGAACAGAGGGGAGCAGTTCCGTCCTCAGAGCCTCCGTCCCCGGAGCAGCGGGGCTGCGGGACCAAAACCTGCACACCCGAAGCAGCCCTGGATGGAGGGCAGAGTGCAGTGGGGGGCTGTGCCTGGGGCCCTTCCAGGGGGGCAAGCCAGCCCCTCTGCCCCCTGAAGCCCTGACCACAGAGATGGGTATGTAAAAGCCTTGGGCAAAAACACCCCAAAGAATCACACAGCACAGGAGAGGAAAACGGGGTGTCGGCCAAACCCCTTGGAAGGTGAGATACCTCCTTCCTTTTTTTTGTCTTTTTAGGGCCGCACCCTCGGCATATGTTGGTTCTCAGGCTAGGGGTCCAATCAGAGCTGGAGCCACTGGCCTACACCACAGCCACAGCCACGCCAGATCCGAGCCATGTCTGCAACCTACACCACAGCTCACGGCAACACCGGATCCTTAACCCACTGAGTGAGGCTGGGGATGGAACCCAGAGTCCTCATGGATCCCAGTCGGGTTCGTTACCACTGAGCCACGATGGGAACACCCCCCTTTCCGCTTTCTAACAACAGATGCTTCAGGGAACGCTGCTTCCCAGGACCATGAGAGGGTCTTGTACTTGGAATTCATGGGTGGGCTCAGGCGTGCCCGAGGCTTCTGCCCTCCAGTGGGAAGCCTAGTGCAAACAGGCAGGAGCTCCCCTCGATGTCAAGGCCATGAAGAGCTGAGGTGAAGGCCCCTCTGGTGGCGGCAGTGGGTGTCTGGTCTCAGAGGAAGGTGTGGCCGAGCAGGCCCCATCATAGGGGACAGGTAGGTGGGGGAGGAGGGGGTGGGGGCTGGGGAACAGGGTTTCGTACCTCTGGGGTCTTCAGGGCCCTCCAGAAGCTGCTCTCGGCCTGGGGAGCTGGGGAACCCGACATCCTCCTGCCTAGCTTCCGACACCCCTGGCAGGGGCTCCCTTGTGCCTGGGTCCTCAGGAGCCATGGGTGGCGTAGGCACCAGGGTTTCTGGCTCCTCTTCTCCTCTGGGCCCAGGGCTGGGGGCCCAGGGCATGTCATGGCACGCGGGCCTCTTTGAGGGGGGCACCTGGGCGATCTCGGGGTCGGCCCCCCCACCCTGGCTGTCCGCATCGGCGTTGCCCCAGCTGGCGCGCCTCTTGGCACCCCGGGGGCTCTGAGAAGGAGATGCCTGCCTCTCAGAGGGGCCGTCCTCGCCAGAAGGCCCCTCCAGGGGTCTGGCCTGGGGGTCTTCTCTTGGAGGGTCTGTGTCCTCCTCTCTGCCTTTTAGCTGCACCGAGCGGAGGAGCCAGGGCTGGGCAGAGGCCATGGTCACCAGGCGGGTGGTGCTGCTACCGACTTCGAGCACCTGCTGGTGCTCCAAGAGGTCCTAGGCAAAGCAGGAGACACGGGGGGTCTGTAGGGGAGCCGAGGGTCCTCAGAGTTTGCTCCCGACTGCCTGAGCAAGTGGCCAGCCCAGCTCCTTCAGGACGGACAGATGACTGGAGGATGAGGCCCGGCTTGCGGCCCTGGGCCGTCCTCTCCCCGTCCAGGCTGAGTTGCCCACCCATCGAACAGGTCAGGTGCCTGAACTTGGAGCCACGGCTGCAGCCCAGAAGCTGATGGGACTTTCGGAGTCTCCAGCCGCCAGGCCGGCTCCTCCCCCGGACCCAACACCCCGAGCGCTATCGCGTCCTCCGGCAGAGGCCACGATTATTCCCCAAAGTAGGACAAGGCCTCCCCTCACAGTTACACCACACCCGCTTCCCACAGCCTTGTTCTCATCCATGAGCTGTACCGACTCTGGGCGCCATGGAGGGGGAGGGCGGCAGTGTGTGTTACCGTTATCTTTTCATTTTTATACTAAAAAACCCGCAAGTCAGGGTTCAAGGAATTTGCCCTAGTTCGTAGCCTGGAACCAGGACTCATGTGCAGCTGACACTCGCTACTGTGGCCCTGTGAGGGGCAGTACCAGGGCACAGAGGGAGCGGCCTGCCCCTCGCCTCCTGAGAGTCAGTGGGATCTGCTGCTTGGGCTTCAGCACCGGGGCCTGGGAAAATCCTCCCATCTCCGAGGCCTACCCACCTCCCAGGGGCCAGAGTTTGCAAACCCCACGTGCTTTTTTTAGGGCTGCACCCACGGCATATGGAAGTTCCCAGGCTAGGGGTCGAATGGGAGCTGTAGCTGCTGGCCACAGCCAGAGCAAAGCGGGATCCGAGCCGCATCTGCGACCTACACCACAGCTCACGGCAGTGCCGGATCCTTAACCCACTGAGCAAGGCCAGGGATGGAAGCCGGAAGGAACCTCATGGTTCCTAGTCGGATTCGTTAACCACTGCGCCACGACAGAAACTCCTAAAATCTATTTTCAATGTTGACAGCTAATTCAACTTTTGATCAATTCTACTACATGTCCCAAACCAGATCTATTCACTGCGGGCACAGGGCCCGGGAGCTACAACTTCTGCTTTCGCGACTGCGGGCTACCCGAGAGGCTGGCTCACCTGGACGTAGTCGGAGAAGGTCCTGGTGCGCTCAGCATCTGTCTTCTCCAAGGCAGAGAACTGCCTGCTCAGCCTCACCTTGTCCACCCCAAAGCAACCGGCCGCTGCGATGGCCGCCTGGATCTCCAGGGCGGCCAGCACGTCTCCGGGTTTGTACCCGGACAGCGCCACCTGGTGGGCGAAGTCTTCCAAGCCGCAGGTGTCCTCGGGGACCTTGACCAGCCTGGTGAACATGTCAGGGAGGCAGGAGGTGCCGACCGTCAGCTCTTCCAGAGGAGTGGCTGCAGAGACCAAGAGGACCAGACTCAGCCCTGAGACGCCCGCCCTGCAGCCCAGTGCTCAAGCGCAGCCGAGGCAGGACTTGCTCCCACACTCACTCACCGCTCCCCAAACAGCGAGGGAGTGGTCACCTGGGGGGCACAGGTGGCCCCTGGCAGCTAGGTTCCTGATAATGTGCCCCTGGGCCCCTGGCTACAGGTCACAGGGTCCAGTGTGATTCTCCTGCTCCAGACTCGCACTGAAGGGCAGGAAGCGGGGGCTGGGGCCTGAGAACCAGCGCTCTGGGGGGGAGGGGGTTGTCCACTTGGGCTGCCCGGGCCCACCCTTCCTTTTTTGTTTGTTTTTGTCCTTAGAGCTGCACCTGCAGCATATGGAGGTTCCCAGGCTTGGGGTCCAACTGGAGCTGCAGCTGCCAGCCTACACCACAGCCACAGCAATGCAGGATCCAAGCCGTGTCTGCGACCTACACCACAGCTCACGGCAACACCAGAGCCTTAACCCACTGAGCAAGGCCAGGGATCGAACCTGCATCCTCACGGACACTAGTTAACCTGCTGAGCCACAACGGGAACTCCCACCCCATCCTTCCCGATAGGCACGTGTCCACAGCTCCTCAGACCCCGTGAGATCCCAGGAACCCCCATAAACGCCTGCTTTTGCTCCCGGAAGCCAGGGCTGGCTTCTGGCGCTCCTCTCCCAGGTCTCTGCTAAGACCCCAGCCCCAGGGCAGCACATTTTCGCCAGGGCCGAGCTCCTGACTCAGCACAAATACTGCCTGTGGAAAGAAAGTAAACCCTTCCAACTCAGCAGTGAAAATAAAGGCAAATCAGTCAGAGCAGGAAGAGGGTGGGAAGGAGAAGAGACGCACAGGGACTTCTCATTTCAGACGAGGATAATGAAATATCCTCATTTTATGCGCAGGGACTCAAGGGGGCGGGAAGCGAAGGGGTCAGTCAGCTATTTAATGTTTCAAAGGTAATCAACAGAAGGGCTCCCCAAAGTGTAAAATTGGAAGTAAAGGAAGTGAGAGGTAAAGAACTCAGGAGGAATACTCAACTTTCACAGCCAGAGGTCAAAAGAACCCCTATGAACAAAGACCGGTGAGCGCTCACCACCGCAATGGGCACAGCCCAGGCGCCCCGAGCAAGCGAGGAAGCAACTCAGGGGACGGGTGCCCCGGGGTCGGCTGCTAAGACTGGAAGGGGTTTGCCTTGGTTTTCGCCTTGGTCTGGTGTGCGGAGGTGGCCGCGCGTGGCCTGGGGAGCCTGGCTGGGAACCCGGGGCCGGGACACTCACCGGTGGGCCCGAGCCTGGTGGACGCAGGGGTGGAGCGCAGCCAGAACTTGACCTGGCAGGAGTTCACCACGATGCTGTCGTTGGGGTTGAGGTTGCGGGTGCTGACGATGCCGGGGGCGCAGTAGCCCCGCATCAGCAGGTAGTTGGTGTGGGAGGCCTGGGGGGCTTTCACCTCGATGCTCCGGCGCTTGGCCCCGGAGCCTTCGTCCAGGTCTTCCTCCTCGTCCTCATCCTCTTCTGTGGCCCCGTCCTTCCCCAGGCTGGGGGCAGAAAAGTGACCCAGCTGGCGGAGCGCGGTCGGGCCACCCCTTCCAGGCACACGGTCCTCTGACATCCCCCACGCCCGGCAGCTGGCTGTGAGGTCGGCGCGGACTGAGGCTCCAGCTGCATCTCTCTCGCCCGCCTTCCCACACCCCTGCGCCCCTGTCCACACCCCTCGGTCTCTGCAAGGGCTGCTCCTTCTGCCTGCGAACCTTCCTAGGCTCTGTCCCCAAAATGCCTAGTCTTCCATACAGCCCAGTTTAGCGATCAGCCCTCTGGGAACCTCTGCCGCCCCCACCTTCTCTGGGTAGCCCTTCCTCTTCGCCACACCGTTCTAGGTCCTTCTCTTTGGCGCAGCCCAGTCATGCTCTCCCGCCCTGGCTCCCCCGGCCCCTGGAGGCACCAGCAGGCGGCGCTGCACTGGACACCGTGTGGCAATCCCCAGGTCACGGATCTGTGGGGTCAGGACCCAGGAGCTCCCGCAAGGCCCTGCCGTCTTTGCAAATGCCCACACAGTGCTGGCCGCGACGCAGAGAACCTCAGCATGTGTTTGTTGAATGAATACAGAGGAGATGACCGAGCGAATGAAACTGCAGACGCCCCAGCTCTCACCTCTTAATGACCTCGTTCTCCACCAATGAGCTGTCCACCACCACGATCTGCTCTGGGATCCTGACGTCCACGGCAATGAGCCCCAAGGAGAAAAGGGTCAGGGTGGCCACGCAGTGTCCTCCAGGGCCGTCCAAAGAAAATGCTACCAGGTCGCTCAGGGAGTCCTGGTTTTCCTGGTCTTTGAAGGAAAAATTATCAGGCCGGTCCCACTTGCCGGCGGCCCGGATCTTGTCGAAGAACTGGAATGACTCTGTGCAGATGGAGCTTGGAAATCGCCACGTGAAAATCCTGCAGACCGGAGAAGGGAAGGGCCTTGCTGAGGGCAGGGCGCTGGAGGCCTCGGCGCGGGTGGGCTGCGGACCCTTCAAATCCTGGCATCGACGCTAAATGCCCCAGCTTCTGCCTGGAAGCCCGCTTTTCCATCTCAGACAAAGGCGCCGCGCTGCGTGCGTCCCCCCACTCACCTGCTGTGACCCTCATCTAAGCCAACATGCCAGGCCTCGGGGACACGCACTAGAAACAGGTGCCAAGCTGGGGAAGATGAACGTGCCTTTGTGACAGTCATTTTTACGCCAGGCAAGCGAGCCCTGAGCCCCTACAGAGAGGGGACGCGGGTGACCAATCTCACTGTCTCCTTGTGGTGCCTGCAGGCAGGCCCCTGCCTCTGTCCAGACCCTGGAACCACCACCTCTTGCGCGTGTGCGCGGATCGGGTCTGGGGCTTCCGAGTGCAGTGTGTGAACCTGCAAGGCAGGCGGCCGGGTGCGCTCTGAGCTGGGCGGGGGGTGGGGGGGTGAGGGGCCCAGGTGACGGCCAACTGGGAGGGTGAACTCTTGGCTGGTCTAATATCTAGAAACTCATTTTACCCAACGTGAGGAGGAAAAGGGAAACAAACTATCTGCAAAAATGGTAAATGCTCCAACACCTACTCCCACGGCCTCAGCCTCATTCCCACACGAGGAAGGACAGGCCTTGATGAGAAGCTGGGTCCCAGAGGCTGCGTCTCGCACAGGAGGCCAAGCGAGGCCCGGCCACCCCCGTCTCCGATGAAGAGGCCGCCCGTGACTCTGGCTCCCCGCAGACGGGGCCCCCTCTCCCAGCAGGCCCAGGGCTCCCGGGTGGCGGGGGCTCACCTGTGGTAGGCCTGGGACAGCTGGTAGGACATGGGCACGAAGGGCAAAGCCCGGTTTTTCTTGGGACCCAGCATGTGGCTGACCCGGCGCCGGTTGACCAGGCTCCGGCGCTGGTACTCCATGAAGGCCTTGGCCAGGACGTGGTCCTTGTACTCGCGGTACAGGCGGAACGTCTGCAACACAGCAGGCTGTGCGTGAGCCGCATGCAAGCGGGCGCCCAGACGCCCCAGCTGCCGGTCGTTGGAGGAAGCACTGGTGGGGGCGACGAGGGATGGAAAGCCCGGAGGGATCCCGCGCTCCGATGGTCAGCCTGCACCTACCGCACCTCAGAGGGCACGGGACAGGGAGCTGGAGGGAAAGGCGGGCTGCAGGCCACGCCTATTGCTCTGGATGCAAAGACACCAGGGGCCAAGGCAGCATCACCTCTGTTACCACTCTAGCCCTCACCCTCATCTAACCCGTCAGGGTGCCTGGGGGGGCTCCACCCCCGAACATGTTCCCGAAGGCAGGTACCTGCTCTGTGCCATCCACGTTGCACCATCCAGGCACTGTAATCAAACCTGACTTGTTTTCCTTCAATAGCTGCCTTTACTCCCAGCCCCCCTCACCTCCCTTGTGGTCTGAGGAGCACTGAGGGGGGAACATGTGCCAGGCCCAAGCTGGCTCTACACTTGCATTTCCCAAGGGGGCGTTCCCCCAACCCCTGGCACCAGAATCCTGGGGATGGGCAGCACATTTGTCAGCATCTGGCCTCCGCTCCTGACTGTAATCAGGGCGGGGGGGGGGCTGGGATCCGCCAAGAGCTCTCCATCTGGGAGCTCCCAACACGGCACAGGGGGTTAAGAATCCGACGACGGCAGTGCAGGTGTAACACCCAGCCCGGTGCAATGGTTTAAGGATCTGGTGTTGCTGCAGCTGTGGCGTAGGTGCAGCTCCTGCTCAGATTCGATCCCCGGCCCAGGGACTTCCATATGCCATGAGTGTGGCTGAGGGGAAAAAAAAAAAAAACTCTCCAGTTGACAAGGAAGGCCCAAGTGTATGTGTCTAAATATGGCACAAATGAACCTAACTACAGAAAAGAGGCAGACTCATGGACATGGAGAAAAGCCCTGTGGTTGCCAAGGGCGAGGGGGGAGGGAGTGGGAAGGACGGGGAGTTGGGGGTCAGTAGATGCCAACTATTCCATTCAGGACGGAGAAGTAACGAGGTCCTGTTGTACAGCACAGGGAACGAGATCCAGTGTCTTGGGAGGGAACGGGATGGAAGATAATGTAGGAAAGGAATGTAGGTCTAATTGGGTCCCTTTGCTGTACAGCAGAAATTGACAGAATACTGTAAATCGACTATAAAAAAAATAAAATAAAAAAACGCTCTGCTGAAACCCTTTGGGGCGTTGAGGGGTTTGGGGGTCACGAGCCACCTGATTCTCTTGGCATGGCCCTGCAATCAACCTCTCTCTGCTCCATAAATAAATAACAAATTCATTCACTGGTTTAGTGGGGTCAGAAATAGCACCCGCCCTTTGTTATTTTTTTCCCCCTCAAGTTCCAAGTTGGCCTAATTTGATCAATTGAGCCACAGAAGTGGGGCTCTGGGTTTAAAGATTAAATACGAGAGGAGATGGGCTCCACTTGGAACACGCTTTTTCCATCATTAAAAACACAGCGGGGAGTTCCCGTCGTGGCTCAGCTGAAGTGAATCCGACTAGGAACCATGAGGATGTGGGTTTGATCCCTGGCCTCGCTCAGTGGGTCAGGGATCCAGCGTTGCCATGAGCTGTGGTGTAGGTCGCAGATGCGGCTCGGATCCCGTGTTGCTGTAGCTGGGCTATGGTGTAGGCTGGCAGCTGTAGCTCCAATTCAACCCCTATCCTGGGAACCTCTATATGCCATGGCTACTGCCCTAAAGAGCAAAAAAAAAAAAAAAAAAAAAAAACCCACAAAAACCACCACAGGGAACACAGGCTTGGGGAGCGGGCCCCTCTGTGCTGGGCCCTCAGGGCCACATGGACTCAGGATGGATGAATGAGCTTTGGGATCTTGGGCTCATGCTTTTCAGCTTCTCTGAACCTCAAGTTTTCGAGCTTGTACAGGAGAGCGGATCCCACCACCTCCCCAGGCTTGGCGTGGGGCTGAATGAGATCTGCCTTTCCTCGTCCTCGCCCAGCCACGGTAAAGCAGCACTACAGTTCTAGTAAGTTCTTAGGGGACAGCGAGGACTCAAGGCCCACAGAAAGGCAGCTCTCCCACCGGGCAAGACCTAGCCATCCAAGCACACGGACATCTGTACCTGAGGACTGGGAAAGACACGCCGAGGGGCTCAATTGCTTTCTTTGCTCTTCGGCGCAGCTCACGTCCCCTCCAGCCTAATTTTCTGCCTTCCACAGGAGACTCAAAGCCTCAGGGCTGGGAGGGACCTTGGAAGTCACTGGATCCTGCGCCCGTACGTCGCAGATGAATGGAGCGAGGGCCCGAGTCTCAGGGCAGCCAGGCCCCCGAGGCCCCACGGCTCAGAAAGAAGGCGCCGTGACCTCACGGGGCCATAGCCGCAGCCACGAAAGGGCCCCCCAAGTCCCACCGCGCTGCTGGGACACCCACCTGAAATGACTGGCAGTACTCCATCTGTCTGTCCGAGAGGGCCAGCGTGCTCTGGATCAGATTCTGCAGCACCAGGAAGTGGATGTCGTCCACACTGCAAAAGACCGTGCCACGGTGCGACATGAGCCCACGGCCACGGGGCGCCCCGCAGCGTGGGGAGGCTCGGTTCGTGCTAAAACGGCTTTCAGTCTCACCAAGGGCACGAATGCCCAAACTACCAGTAAACCAGAGCTGAAGAAAGGATGGCTGTAAAGCCTTACTGATGGGTCCATTTTGGTGGGAGAAAAGCTCCTGTCTTGTGGGGAAGGGGTGACACCCCTTGGAAACGGGTTTTCATGACGACTAACACATGTGGTTAGTGCTTATGTTTTCTTGGTCCAATTTCATTTTACTTATTTTAATAACGATTATTTTATCCATTACAGCTGGTTGACAGTGTTCTGTCAATTTTCATTGACCCAGTCACACACACGTGTATATATTCCCTTTTCTCCCATTATCAGGCTCCATCACAAGTGACTAGACAGAGTTCCCAGTGCCACACAGCAGGATCTCAGGGCTCATCCATTCCAATCTTTGTCCAGTTTTAAACAAGGGTTTCTCCAATGAGACTAGGCTTTTCACTGAATACGGAGTTAAAATCAAACTGACTATTGTTTATCCGAGACAGAAAGAAAAAGCTGAGTTTTCTAACCAGAGCTTTGCTTGGCGAGCCCATGGGCTGAGAGCTTCCGGACCCCACCCAAGGCAGGGCCAGCCACTGGCAGCGTGAGGGCTCAGGACCCTCATCCCCAAAGGGCCAAAGAATAATTTAGTCTCTGTGGCTGAGAACCACTCGACTCTGCCGTGACAGCGTGAAAGCAGTGCAGCCAGCACACCGAGCGGGCGTGGCTGGGCCCCAATAACACTTCATTTCCCAAAGCAGGAACCACACTACATAGGGCTCTAGACGTTCCCCGTGCTAGGCTGCAGGCAGCCCCATCAGGCAGCTGCGGAAAAGGCACTCGGGCTGGCGGAACTTGCCTGTTAAGTTTATCCTCTTTCCTGACTTGATCTTTCTTGTCAGCAATCATCAAAACTCGGTATCTGCGTACGAAACAAAAGAACAGCGTGTCAGGAGTTCCCTCGTGGCCCAGCGGTTAAGGATCTGGCACTGTCACTGCAGTGGCCCGGGTTCCATCCCTGGCCCAGGAACATTCCGCAGGCTCCGGGGCACAGCCATCCCCCACCCCCCAAGAAAGAGTGAGTCAGTAGAACCCAGCAGACCTTCCCTAGCCAAGTTGATGCTCATGGGAGATGGCCACTGATTAGCTCAAGTGTTGGAAAAAAATGTCACCCTCACTAAAATTCAAGCCTGCACAAGTAAATTAAGAGGAGAAAACACCACATTCCTGGTCCACAAAGGAGCAAGTTTTAAGAATGAGGGTGGAGGAGTTCCAGTCGTGGCGCAGTGATTGATGAATCCGACTAGGGACCATGAGGTTGCGGGTTCGATCCCTGGCCTTGCTCAGTGGGTTGGGGATCCAGCGTTACCGTGAGCTGTGGTGTGGGTTGCAGACGTGGCTTGGATCCCGCGTTGCTGTGGGCGTAGGCCAGTGGCTATAGCTCCGATTCGACCCCTAGCCTGGGAATCTCCATATACCGCGAGAGTGGCCCAAGAAATGGCAAAAAGACAAAAGAATGAGGGTGGAGAACGAGGAACAAGTGACCACTGCAAAGCAACAGGGAGACGTGTTCACTGGCAGGGAGCCAAGTGTCATGGGAGGAAGGTAACGGTGCGCTCATCATGATGGAAAACAAGCCTGAGAAAGAAGACTGGGGAGAGTTCCCGTTGTGGCCCAGCAGAAGCAAATCCGACTAGGAACCACGAGGTTGCAGGTTCGATCCCTGCCCCCCCCCCCCTCCAGTGGTTTAAGGATCTGGCTGTGGTGTAGACTGGTCACTGCAGCTGTGATTCAACCCCTAGCCTGGGAGCTTCCACATGCCACAGGCGGGTGCGGTCCGAAAAAGAAAAAGAAGACTGGAAGAAAATACCCAAAAGGAAGTAGCAGTACTAGGTAAAGGGATCATAGGTTATTTCTCCATCTATTTTTTTTTCTTTGAGCACCATGTAATATTGTTTTATTACAGTCATACCAAGCAAATAAATATAAACATCAATCTAGAACTCAAAAAAAAAAAAACAAAACCAAAAAAAACCCAACCAACCCATGGCTATTTATATGTAAGACATTTCTTCGGTTTCTACAAAACTCAAGTCAAAATTCAACTTTGCAATCTTCCTAAAATGTCGTAGCCAGACAAAATACCTTTTCAGAAAAACATGAACTGTTTTTAGTCAAACGAGAAAATATTTGGAACCAGAACTCTTTTTTTGTTTTGCCCACCAGAGGGCTCAAGGCGAAATTTAGTGGTAAACTGGTACAGCTGGAACTTTTTTCTTTCCGCCAGAAGGTTCACGAACTCCCCTTTACAATCTTTAACGGTCTTCTTTTAGGACTAAAAGTTGCCCCCATGCCCATTTTTGGAAAATACGGGGGGATTTTAGGCTGAAAAGAAACCACGCCACTTGGGAGTTTTGGAGAACAGTATGTGGCAAAAGCAAAACCAAAATTTAAAAAACAGAGGCCCTGCTGGGGCTCAGCGGGTTAAGAACCTAAGTATTCATGAGGATGCGGGTTTGATCCCTGGCCTCACTCGGCGGGGCTAAAGGATTCGGGCGTTGCCACAAGCTGTGGCGTAGGCGAGGCTGCAGCCCCGAGTGGATCCCTAGTTGGAGAACCTCCACATGCTGCTGGTACGGCCCTAAAAAGACCAAAAAACCAAAACCAGACAAAAACAGCTAAGGGGCATCAACTCGGTAAATGCCTCAGATGGCCCCTTGGGCCTGGCAAACAGCGGGCGTGAATGTTCACTACTTTGTGGGTGAACGAAGGACGTGATCCCCAAGGAGAAACACAGAGAGCTCGCTGCAGAGGTACCACGAGGTCACAGTGGGACCAGACGGATGGACGTCATCTTGAGAGGAAGAAACGTGGAAATACGGCGGCTGGAGGGGCTGCCCTGATGAGGGGGGTGAAGAGGAGGGGTTTGCACTTGGATTGGGCAGCGGCAACGGGCCCGGCTCACAGCGCTTAAGATGTTAAAATGCCACAGGTTCTGGGCTCCAACCCCAGTCTGTTCCTCTCCAGATGCCTTGGAAAGAGCAGGGGGCTCTGGGGTCAGACCCACCCAAGTGCAAATCCTGGCTCACTAGCACTGTGACCTCGGGAAGTTCCATCTCAGAGTTTGCTCGTGTGAAAAACAAGCTGTCTTAGCAAAAATCACTCCGATACCTGAGCAAGCCCGAACCAGGCCAGCAGCAGGGCCTCCACAGGGTGGACGGGTGTGCCTGGCAGGGTGCAAAGGGATGGCAGTGCCTCCCCGTTTTCAAGTCACCCAGGACAGGAGGCGAGGGGCTCCAAGAGTCGGGCCAGCGCAGGGCTCACTGGGAGGCCAAGGGGAGACACCCGTGGCGGCGGTCCTGGCTGGTGACCTTCCCTGGCTCTTGTCCCCAGAGGATCACCCAGAACCATGCCAGAGGAAGCTTACCTGGCAAAGAGCTCCTTGAGTGTGTCTGGGATCTCAAGGCTAGAATTCTTTAGAGCCGAACTGAACTTTTCCTTGAGCTTCTCCACAAATTCTTTAAACTCACTGGCACAAACCTTTCAAGAGAGAATGAGATGGTAAGCCCTTTTTCTCCCCAGAGGGAGATTTCACTAAGGCTCGGGCAAGGAAAATCTGACCACGAATTCCCGCGGCAGTGACCTCCCTTGCCCTGCTTCCTCCGCCGGTCCCTCAGCTCTGCAGTCTGGGCCCAGTGCCGATGCCTTTGAAAAGACCTCCCAGGAGATGCTGCTGGTCGCCTACCTCCTCCATCCCATTCTTTCTCAGCAGGGGAGCCAGCCCCAACCTGGTGTGGGGAGACAGCCTGCCCTGCCCCACTGGGGCAGGGGGCGGGGATCAGGTTGGATTTTCAGGGAAAGGGCACCCCCTCCCTGATACAAGGACCCCCTCTCCACTTCTTCTTGCCCTGGGATTCTGTTGTGAGGACAGAGCTCCAGCAGCCACCAGGCAGCCATGAGGTAACCAGCGTGAGGATGGAAAGCTGACCACCAGGGATGGGGAGTGAGTGACAGAATGAACCTGGGACCCTGAGGACAACCCCGCTTTGCTGCACGTGCACAGGACAGCCTACTTATGGGTTGCTTGGCTCATGGGAAAAATGAAGCCTTAAGCCCGTTAGGTATTTTTTTTTTTTCCTCTGTCACTTGCATCACAAGCACCCCTAATCCTCCGAGACCTCAGTGGCCTGTGCTTTCCTTTCCCTCAGTGACTGCGCTGTTCCGAGCTGCCCATCTACTTCTCTACCTGTCCCACTGCCCTGTGGCTCCGCTTCCACTGGCCTGGCCTGGTGCAAGGCAGGACACACACGCAGCAGAATCCAGCGTTAGCTCGGTGTGAGGGCTGGGTAGACTCTGAGCCGAAGAGCAGGGAAGCTTGGGTCTAGAAAGGCAGCTTCCCTGCTCATCAGTCCCCACGCCAGCCCTGGCCACAGAAAACTCAGAAAGAAAACTCGCTGACTATCCATAGACTTTCTGGAAGTCTAGCTGTTTGTAATTTCTGAAGAGCTGCCCTGTTCTCTTAATAAAATATGACCCCAGGACTGGCAGCGCTGCAAAAAGACATGCCAACTCTTATCGACTTTAGAACCCATGCTGGCACCAGATCAAATGAAGTCCACGGCCAAAGCCCCGACCAGTCGGCTTCCCAGGCGAGGGGGGCGGAAAGCCTATGTCTGTAAGGCCGGCAGAGGCGCCGGGGGACCCGGTGGGCCAGACTGGGACCCAGCAATCCCAGCCTTCAGGGCGGGCTGAGTCTGACCATCGCGCGGGGCCCACCTTTGGGTCTTCATAGTTACATTTTCGGTTCATGAACTCTCCGATGAGCGCCTTGTCCTGGTACACCTCGGCGAGGCAAACCCTGCAGGGGGAGGCCACAGTCAGGTGAGGGAATGACACCCGCATCCCAGACCACCCGGGCCACTGGGAGATTTCTGTCCTGATAGTTCTGGTCGTGGCAAACCATGACCTGCTTAGGTGCCTGCTGGCTGATTAGAGCTTTTTAAATTTCTTTTTCCTTTTATAGGGCCACACTTGCGAGAAGGAGCTGGTGGGGCAGCCACTGACAAACCACAACAGGAATGCTCTGTGCCTCCCAGCCAGCAGCCATCCCCACCCGTGTTTGGGCAACACGCAGCTCTTCTAGGACCCGGCTGAGGGCGCTTGGTCCCGGGATCCTGTCATCCTGTCGAGCCGCTTTCTGGCGTGAGCTCTGCGATGCGCCACGCACACAGAGGCATCAGTCAGGAGCTGCTCCGGCGTGCCGAAACACTCTGCCTTCCCACATGCTGCTCATGTGAGGCAACGAGGTGACAGGCAGCAGGTCACCTGGCCTGTCTCTCCGTCTGTGACAAAGGAGGACAGCCCCTGCTCCGCAAGGCTGTCCTCAAGTCTCAACAATTCCTGCCACGTGAAAACGCCCCCAGTCATGCTTGGCTCCCCCTCCTGCCACCCAAGGACAAGGTCACCAATAACCCCCAAGGGACTCTGCAGGCACCACTGGACCGCTCAGATTTTGTCTATCTGGGTTTTACGTCCGTCTCTTAAGGAAATGGGGTGAAAGAAGAGGAAGGAAGGAACGAGAAGCATTGGAAAACCCCTGCCTCGGAGTTAGGGACGTTCAAACGAGGCTTACTTATAGTTCAGGTAGGCCTGTGGGTTCCTGACGATGTAGCGAGCCCTTCGTCCGACGGAATGAGATGTCTTATCCAAGGACTCTTCGAAGGTCGAGTGCAAGATGTCCCGCACCACCTGCCAGGGCACGAACGGGCCCTTCACCTGCATCAAACACAAGCCGAGGCGGAAGATCAGCATCCTCGGGACCCACGTCATGGGTCACAAGTGCAGAGGAGCAGGGCAAACACATTCTCCTCTTTCCTCGGCGGACACTCAGGAAACACGTTCAGCGGATGCACGAAGCTCTCACGTCATGGGTTTACTCAGTCACGGTTCCTGGGCAGTGACCGCGTGCCTGGCCCTGAGTCAGGTTCCGGGCAGAGAGGGACACACAAGTCCCTAGTGTCCTGCAACGAACAGAAGTGCTGGGAGGGTGCTGGGAACACTGACTGGAAGGCACGTGTTAGGGGAGGTCAGAAGGATAGAAAAGGTGTCTCGTTCGACGGTTCGAGAGGTTTTGTTTGTTTGGGTTTTTTTTTTTCACTTTTTGGCACCTGCTCCCTATAGAAGTTCCCAGGGGTCGAATTGGAGCTACAGCTGCTGGCCTACACCACAGCCACAGCAACGTGGGATCCGAGCCGCATCTGTGACCTACACCACAGTTCATGGCAACGCCGGATCCTTAACCCACTGCGGGAGGCCAGGTATCGAACCCACATCCTCACAGATGCTGGTCAGATTCGCTTCCGCTGAGCCACATCAGGAACTCCCGGTTTGAGGGTTTGAGGGGTTTAAGTGCCCACCGTGTCTGCTTGGAAACATTCTGTGTTTGGTTCTTATAGGTAGGTAGAAACAGTAGGCGCTGGATCAGCAGACCCTCCCCGGGAACACAGGCAGGAAGGCAGAGCCCAGGTAAGGAAGGGGCTTGAGGACCAGGTTATTTTCTTAGGGCTGGCCGCAGAGGGAGGGGCCGGGCACAGAAGGGAGTGAGTGCGGGTCCCTGCAGGACTTCCCGGCTCCCCCGCTCGCTCTGCGAGGCAGGTGGAGGAGGCAGGCCTCGGCCATCACCACTGGGGTGAGACAAGGAACAGCAACACACTCGCCGTTAGGTTCCTCTCCTTGCAGAGGGACGGTGTTGGGGGTTTAGGAAGGGGCTGAGGGCTAAGAAAATCTGGGAAAATGATCCAGAAAAGGGATTGAATAAGCCTGCAGGCAAAAAGCATCCTGGGCACAGGACCTTCTCCCGGCTGGTGCGGCTGAGAACAGGAAACACAAACAGGCTCGTATGAAGCCTCACCGACCCTGCCCAGCGGTAGGTATTCCCACCTGCAAGGGCCCTGGACGGGACGCGGGCAGAGCTCAGGCTCCGGGAGCTTCTCTGGACCAGCCAGATTCAACACTGGCCTTGCGAGCTGTGGAAGGCGGGCACCCCGGGCATGGCCACCAGCCCACACCGACTCAGTCCACACGGATGAGTGATTTCTGCGTGGGAGGTGCCCCGCGAGGGACAGCGGCCGTGACAACACACAAGGAGTCTCCCTGCCTCTAGAAGCGGCCGCTCCAGTGGGCCAGGAGGCGCCAGAAGCAAAAGGAGCAGCGTGAAATGCCAGCGGTCAGGAGGCAGCGCAGGCACGCAGGTTTTGCTTCCAGTTGGCAGGACCAGTGAGGCCTTTCCGGAGATGATAAGCAGTTACTGAAGGATAAAATAGGAGTTTTCCAGGCAGATGAGACGGGAGGAGGGGAGCCAGGAAGGGCCAGAGCCCATGTGAAGAGAGGGCACTGCTCTGAGCTGCTTGGTCTGCAGCTGGAGACAGGCAGACAGACACACACCCCTAACCCAATGGCTGGAAGGAAATGTGTTAGAGACGAGCGCGTGTTATTCCCGTGCAGGATCCTGGGAAATGCTTCTCAAAGAGGCCCCGCAGCGGTGTCGGGGTCAGGCAGCACAGCGCCCCCACACCGGGAGGGGCCCACGCACCTTGGGGTTGAGGATGTTGCTGGCGATGCGGCAGAGCATGATCAGCCCGTCCTCCTGGATGGACCACGTGACGCGCAGCCGGGTCATTCTCTGCAGGGCGCTCTGGTCGGCCTCATCGTGGTAACGCGGTCTCTTGATTTTCTCCTCCGGGGGCTCTTCTAAGATGGGGAGAGGAGGGGGGTGCCTCTGACAACCGGTTTGGAGCTGTCCCTCTGGAGAGGGAAAGGGTCCATCTGAATCTCATCGGGTGGGGACTCGGGTACACTAACCACAAACGACTCAGCCCTTCCTAAGGGAGGTTTTTTTTTTTTTTTTTTTTTCTCCAGCCCTTTCGTCACTTCTCTTTGGTCAGATTTCATGGGGACAGGCTAGGCAGCCTGAATGCAACCTCATGTTAGGTATCTGCCTGCCTCTGAGCCTCCACCGGGCAGCCCTGAGCCCTTGGAGGGTGGCGCCTAGCACAGAAGCTGCGGAGTCTGCTGGGGTGTGCCCGCCCCAGGAGCGGGTCCCCACCACTCCCAGCCCTGCGACCTCAGCGATGCTGTGCAAACTCTGGGGCACCGTGGGGACCAGGCCTGCGCTCCAGGGCCGCCCCGAGGATGGAATGAGACTGGGTATAAAATACCTGGCACAGCGCTGGGCACAAAATAGCTACTACCTAAATAATAAGGTCTCCAACGTTATGGAATATCTACTAGATGCCAAACACTGGCTTCAGCTTTTTAACCTATCTTCGCTTGTAATTAAAATAACACTCTACAACAACTGTACGTGAAGGATACAATGATCATCCCCGCCTGGCAGGGGAGGGATCTGAAATGCAGAGTCACGCGGCCTAGTATGCAGCAGACACGGGGTATGAACCATGAGCTCTGAACCTCTGGGTGCCCAGGGCCTCCCTCCCCTAGGGGAGATACTGCAGCAGTTTCGCAGGCAGATGCCCTATGCTACCGCCAATTTCAAAAGACTGCCAGTTTGGTAAGCGGCTGCCAAAGGAGGGCAGGAGACAAGTGGGCAAGAGCATTTTTGGGGGTCTTGTCGTTTTAGGGCCCCCACTTGTGGCATATGGAGGTTCCCAGGCTAGGGGTCGAATTGGAGCTGTAGCTGCCAGCCACACAGGATCCAAGGTGCGTCTGCGACCTACACCACAGCTCACGGCAACGCTGGATCCTTAACCCACTGAGTGAGGCCAGGGATCAAACTCACATTCTCATGGGTACTAGTAGCATTTAGATTTGGGGATTTCCTTGTGGTGCAGCACATTAAGGATCTGGCGTTGTCACTGCAGCGGCTCAGGTCCCTGGTGTGGCGTGGGTTTGATCCCTGGCCCAGGAACTTCCACATGCTGCAGGTACACTCCTGCCCCCAAAAAGAGCATTTAGATTCAAAGCACCACCGCCACCACATTTTGCCTTGTGATGAATTCTTTGAGAGCCAGATTGATCTTTTTGTTTGTTTTTGTTTTGCTTTTTAGGGCTGCACCCGTAGCATATGGAGGTTCCCAGGCTAAGGGTCCAATCAGAGCTGTAGCGGCCAGCCTATGCCACAGCTCATGGCAACGCAGGATCCTTAACCCACTGAGGGAGGCCAGGGATCGAACCTGCAACCTCACGGTTCCTAGTCGGATTCGTTTCCGCTGCACAACGACGGGAACTCCTTGATTTTTTTTTTCTTTTTCAAATTGATCTTACACAGGCTAAAATGAGGAGGCCATTTCAACGGATGCAAGGCTATTTGTTATAAACACCAGCCAAATAAACCACTAAGAACAGTTTCCTGGAGTTCCCTTGTGGCTCAGTGGGTTAAGGCTCCAGCATGGTCACTGCTGTGGCTCGAGTCTCTGCTTCGGCACAGGTTTGGGTTCGATCTCTGGCTGGGGAACCTCTGCACGCTTTGCCCCCCCCCCCAAAAAAAATTCCTATTTAAACATTCTAGTTTCAGCTGAAAAAGCTTTAGCTAACAGATCGTTGTTAAAATACACACAACACTGAAGGGATATAAAAGTTGCCTAAAACATGGACACTGGTCTCTTTGCTGCCCTCCCTCACTGTAGCTACTGCCCAGACGAAGAGTCAAAACAGGGCTCTACCAGGCACCACACAAGAGGGGTTCGTGGGATCTGGGGAGACCCCGCAGGCTTATGTGACCCCATCTTTCCTTTGATTTAAAAATACGACAAGGAGTTCCCGTCGTGGTACAGTGGTTAACAAATCTGACTAGGAACCATGAGGTTGCGGGTTCAATCCCTGGCCTTGCTCAGTGGGTGAAGGATCCAGTGTTGCCGTGAGCTGTGGTGGAGGTCGCAGACGTGGCTCGGATCCTGCGTTGCTGTGGCTCTGGTGTAGGCCGGCGGCTACAGCTCCGATTGGACCCCTAGCCTGGGAACCTCCATATGCCACCGGTGCGGCCCTGGAAAAGGCAAAACAACAATAACAACAAAAAATAAAAATAAAAATACAACATAACTTTGCCCTGATGCACACAAATGCAGATATGAAAAGGTAAACCAAAAGAATAGGATTTTGGCTGGTTGTGAGGATTTTGGGCCAAGGTTTATTTCAGTTGAGATGAAATCAGAAATTTGATCTGAGGGGGTTACTAAGTGAAAAGGCTCTACTAAGGCACAAAGGCGGAGAAAGCAGGGGGGGAGCACAGGAGACGTTCAAGGACCTCTCAGCCAGAAGGCCGGGCTGGGAAAAGAAGAGCCCATCACGCAGAGCGAGCGCTGCGAATGCGGGGAGAGGGAACAGCGTCGGCGGGGAGAGGGAACCGTGTCGGCGGGCAGAGCTCAGGCCCAGGCCGGGCCGACCCCCGAGCTGGAATGTGCAAAGACAAGCCCACAACAGCCAGCACTGTCTGGAATGATTCGAAGCCCGCCCGACGGTCCCAGGAGTGGAGAGCTAACTGCTCTCCCCTAACGACGCCCCCTGTCAGCAGGAAGCAGTTAGAGCGGGGCTGGCCCCTTTCCCCCGGCAGTTAGAGTCTCCAACTCTAGAGGGGGGACTGAGGCAGGAGAGTAACTCAGGGAGTCCGTGTGGGAGCAGGGGCGTCGATGCATGCTCTGATAGGGTCACTGATGAGCATTTGTGGCTTAAGGGCTCCAGGGGATATCGTCCCCACAGGCCTCGTTTACTATTGGGAGTGTACCTACCCCCAGGTGGACATGACTCCCTAATCCCCTGTGACTCAGCCTAAGGGAAGAGAAGGGTAAAGAAACCATGAGACTCACAGGACACTTCCACCCCTAAGACCCCTATCGGACAAGGACCGATACAGGTAACTGGGCCAAGGCCAATGGGAGAAAACCACATCTTTCTGGACCCCACGTTGGTACCCCCCCATCTTTAAGCAGTAAAAAACCCCATAAGCCAATGGGGGGGCGGCTCTTCTTCCCCCTCCCAACTGTCCTGGGAGCTGCCTGCTTTCTCGTAATAAAGACTGCTTGCTTGCAAAAAAAGAAAGAAAGAAAAAAAAAGAAAAAAGCCACCATTGCCACGGAACCTTTTTTCTTCCTCTTGGTCTTCTTCTCGGGGTCCTTCTTCAGCTGTTTCCGCTTCTGGTTTTTCCCGCCCTTCACCCTCTGGTTCCTGTCCAGCGTGGGCTCTCGGTCAACTTCCACCTGCTCTTCCCGGTCCGCATGCAGCTCCAATCCTGCCCGAGCCTCTCCCCAGAGGTTCAACCTGCTGCCGCCTGGAAGTAAGCGCAGGAGACAGTGTTTCCAAGTGACCTCCAGAGGCCAGGAGCCAAAGCTAAGGCACAGCCGTCCCACGTCGGTCTCTAGGGAACGGCCAGCCCACGTACCTCTGGCACTGAGAGGCAGCGGGCGCTTGGACAGAAACGTCTGGAGCCTCACTGTGATCCCGTTCTCTGTCGTGTTCGACTGAAAGACAAGGACAAGCAGCAGGTGAAGCGTGAGCTTCCAGGAGCCCAGGACGGCCAGGTGCTGAGATGCGTGTGCACCTCTGATGCAGAGGCTGAGAGCGGCTGTACAGGAGCCGACACTCGCCCATCGCCAGGCACCTCCTCACGTATGACCCTGGTCTTACAGACTTTATGTTCTTCTTTCAATGCCTATCCACATCGCAGAAGAAATCAGAATCCATTAAAAAAAAAAAAAAAAAAGACCAAAAAAGGCCAGGCAGATATGTAAGGGGCCTGACACGCCTTCAGTACACACGGAAATAATTGTGTTTCTGGTCAATTTTGGTTTGGCCAATTCAAACACGGTGAGCCAGGTGAGCAGTGAATGGCAGTCCCGGGGGGACGGACGGGAGGTGGGGTTTGGGGATGGGCGCCCCACCCTTTTGGCCTTGTTGATGATGTAGCTGGTCCAGATCCAGTTTCGCTTTAGGTGCGCGTAGAAACTGGAATCAAGCCCAGCAGCTCCCAGCCCGTCGCCGGGGATCAGGCCTTCGTCCACGATCTCGCGGCTGCCCCTGGGAGGCGGGAGATAAACAAAAAATGAGCCCCTCCTTGGCAACTGAAAGAGCCCAGGGAATGGGTGGGGGCGCATGTTATAACTGTTACCTCCGCAGAGAAATGCCTGACAGGCAGAAGGGAAGAACAGGTCAAATGCCCAGATTTTTAGGAAAAATTCCCAACGTGTGAACTTCAGCAACAAATTCCCTTTGTTTTTTTGTTTTGTCTTTTTGCATTTTCTGGGGCCGCTCCTGCAGCACATGGAGGTTCCGAGGCGAGGGGTCGAATCGGAGCTGCAGTCCCGGCCTACGCCAGAGCCACAG
This sequence comes from Phacochoerus africanus, assembly GCF_016906955.1. Taxonomy (NCBI): domain Eukaryota; kingdom Metazoa; phylum Chordata; class Mammalia; order Artiodactyla; family Suidae; genus Phacochoerus; species Phacochoerus africanus. The sequence continues at coordinate 20,472,993 of NC_062548.1, read as the reverse complement.
CAACGCGGGATCCGAGCTGCATCTGTGACCTACGCCACAGCTCACGGCAACGCCGGATCCTTCACCCGCTGAGCAAGGCCAGGGATTGAACCTACCACCTCACGGTTCCTCGTCGGATTCGTTAACCACTGAGCCACGACGGGAACTCCTCCCTTTGTTTTTTTTAAACAATGGGTGGGCTACCTAAAGCATGGCTGGGGTTGACGGGAGCCAGAGTCTCGGGCTTCCCAGCCTGAGAGCGAAGCCAGAGACCCCGAGGCCCCTGCCCGCGGGACAGCGCGGCGAGGAGGGGACGCACGCACGTGGTGTATTCCATCATGGCACACTTGCGCTCCAGGTTGTGCCGGTCCACGGCGCGCTCCTGCTCCTTCTGCAGGCTGCCCTCCTCGTCGCTGCTCTGATCCGGGCCGCTGTTCTTCGGGGCACGCGGGCAGCGCACCACGCCTGGAAGACCACACACGAGCCCCTCAATGACCCCTCCCTGCCATGGGCTGGTGGGGCCACGGAGGGCTGCCGGCTGGTGGGAGGGTCGAGTCCCTTCCCGTGACTAGGTTCCCCACCAGGGGAGCGGGTCTGAAACGGGCAGGACCTCTTTGCACAAAAGGCCTTATGTTAGAGCGTGGAGGGGAGCGGAGGTTAAAGCCGGGGGTAAACCTGAGAAAGGGCCTGCATGCATGCACGCGGCCTGGACTCGCTGCAGGAGGGAAGCGCAGCCGGCAACCAGAGAAACCCCAAGCCTTCCTTCTGGTGGGGCGCCCCGGGGAGCAGTCTGCCACATGGAAGGGGAGAGAAATGAAAATGACAGCGGGGGCCGGGGCGGCAGGGACCTGGAGGGTTGGGGGCAGGCGGTGTCACCGGGCCCACTGGAGCAGCCAGATGTTTCCGGAGTGCCCCAGAGGTGCATTCATGTGATTGGGAAATTTTAAACAGTTATTCCACAATAGAGCAGATTGCATCTCTTTTAAGAGAATATAAACTGGACTAAAACCGTTGCTTGGGTAAGGCCAGGGAAGGCCATACTTTGCAGACTGTCAAAGAGCCTCTCACAACAGGCTCAGCTGGAAACTTTGGCGGCAGGATGAGCCGTGCCCTCCAGTAGCTGGAGGTTTATCCAGGACATCTGGTCCAAGCTTTGCCTGGGCTCACCAGGCGGTCTTCCCAGATGAGAAACAAAGAAACTGAGGCTTAGGAGGCAATGAAGAGCTTACCCAAGGTCATGCATCTGAACAGACACTGAACCTAAGAGGCCTTTAGGCAATGTTTCTTCGTGCACCACCAAGCTGCCTCCTGGCGATACAGAGGCCGCCCATCCCCAGGGCTGCTGCATCCCAGTCTCCGGACAGCACCCAGTAATCTGCATCTCCCCATACTCCCTGGGTGCTGCCCGTGCACTCTTGTTCTGGGAGCGCTGCTTTTAAGGATGCTTACATCTTATTACATGATGCTTTTCTCTCACTCTATGGGGGCAGAACCCCCTCATGTGTCTGCTGAATGAAGGGACGGGACAATCAATGCCCAATTAAGACTCAATAAACTCTGCAGCTCACGAGCATGAACAGGGGTGGGAATTTACCAACTGTCAAGCCTGAAGAACTTTGGTGCAAATAACATGCTGGTTTGCAAAATTTTTATCTAGGAACAAAGTGCAGGGGAGCTGGAGCACTTTAAAACCTGCGATGGGAAAAGGCGAATTCACTGCTGATGCCAGAGGCTTCTGCAAGGCACACTGCCTCTAAAACCTGTCTGGATCCATTAAAGGAGCTCCATGGTGTGCTCATTAGCCTATGGCATTCAGCGGTCCCACCCAAAAGACAGGTGGCTCTTGCTTTGCAAAAATCAAAGTGTCGCCCTGATCTTCCGGCTCTGCGACAGGAGGAAGAGAATGGGAGGCCTGGCCCCCGTGCACAGGGAGGGTGGCACGCTTTTCCTCCCGGGAGAAGTGCTAAGAAAGGGCCAGGTGAATACTGGCTTAGAGGAACGAGCACAAGCCTGGAGGGTCTGGCGCCTCCTACAAATCCTCCATCCAGGCAATGAACATGTAAGGGATGTCAGGCCCGGGCACCAGGCACTTTGAGACATGCTGGGGATGAAAGCCAAATCTCCTGTGCTCGAGGAATTCACAGAGTGACGTCAGGTGACAGTGAAGATGCTGGAAAGGCTTCCTCAGAGAGAGAATGCTTGAAGAAGGGGGGGCCTTCTGCAAAGGGAACACAGATCGGATCTTCCAGGGGGAGAAAGGGACACAAGCAAAGGTCTGACCCGAAGCGGAGGTCATCCCATCCACCCGACGGTCAGGTCCTCCTTCCAGTTACGGCCCAGCCCGTCCCGCGTCCTGCACTGTGAACACTGACCCTCTCCTGGGCCCGAGTCTCGGCCCCTAGCTGGCCCCCCCTGCGTCTCCTCTGGTGCTTTTCTGTCTGTTCTCCACCCCCGCAGCCAGGACAGCTTAGAAAGACGAGAGATCTCGGCTGACAACCACCCACGGCCTCCTGCTGCTCCGAGAACAAACCCCACCCCTCCCTGAGCCCTGCAAGGCCCCAGAGTCTGGCTCCCGCCTACACCTCCGGCTCCGCTGCCGTTCTCCTCCCACCCACCCTTTCGCCACCAACACCGGGGGCCTCTGCGTCTGCCTGGGGCGCTCCTCCCCCGCACTGGGCACGGCCGGCTCAGCCTCATCCTTCTGAGCTTGGCGCCACGTCTCCTGCTCCTGAGCAGCCCACTCAAATGCCCTCAGCCCATCGCCCGCTGCATGTCTTCACCGGCACCTATCACACGGGGGCTCCCTGGGCGCTGTGCTTCTCCAAGGGCACAGAAGCCCCACGGCCGGGTGACACACACAAGGTGTTTATATACCTACTGGACGAGCAAATGAATAAAGACAAAAGCGGAGCTGCCTGGACTCTGTGGGATGGGGGCTGGGGGCTCCCTAGGTAAGGCCCATCAAACCCCCCTCCAACTTCTAGGGAGCTGCCAGGACACCCCTGGGGAACAGCCTGAAAACCAGCAGGCGGCCTCTGGTCTCTGGGAGGTCTCGGTTCCCGGTTTCCCACAGGAGGCAGGGACAACAGGGAGGCCGGCGGTACCTAGTGGGGTATTGAGGCAGACGCACTGCATGTCGAACCAGTAGTTCTCCACGTCCTGCATGGAGTTCAGGACGTAGACACGCCTCTCGAAGGGCCGGCTGCTGCGGGCCAGGTTGTAATGCGGGTCGCAGATAGTGGTGTCCAGGATGACCGCCTTCTTCTTCAGGTAGATGAAGACCTGGGAGGGAGACACCAGCCGGATGGGGGTGGGGGCAGCCCTAGAGGCAGCAGCGGGGTGGCTGCTGGGAAACTGGCGCTTTGCAGTCGGGGAGCCCCTTCATCTGGGCTCAGGGGTCGTTACCTGATCTTTATCCTGAAACTTCTCCGTGGGGCCGAACTGGAGCAGCCCCATGTAGCACAGCCTCTGGAGGCTCTCCACCACCGAGAAAATGTAGCGTCTGGGAAAAAGAGAGTGGGGGTGCTCTCAGCTGTCATCAGGGGTCCACGTGGGGATGAGGGACGCCGCCCATCTCTCCCTCTCTGTGGGACCTCCAGGACAGGCTGAGACCCAGAACCCCCTTCCCAACATCAGGCAGGGCAAGGCGGCCCTGACCTGCACGGGGAGCCTGGGCACAAAAGGCAACACCACTCCACCACTTACACTCTTTACCAGCGGATGTCACTCTCTTGGTTTGCTTTTGTTTTTTTAGGGCTGCACCCACGGCATAAGGAAGTTCCCAGACCAGGGGACGAATCAGAGCTGCAGCTGCCGGCCTACACCATCGCCACAGCAATGCGGGATCCGAGTCACGTGTGCCCCCTACACGGTAGCTCACGGCAACGCCGGATCCTTAACCCACTGAGAGGGACCAGGGATTGAACCCACGTCCTCACGGATACTAGTCGGGTCTGTTACCGCGAAGCCACGACTTAGCAGTAACGAATGCCAGCAGATCTTACTTTAAAAGTCCCTTGAAGTCGAGTACTAAAAGGCGCCAGCCCCCACTTCATTTGCCCCTGGGCTTTGTGTAGAAGGTCACAGGGGGCTGTATTAATGACCTTGGGTCTTTACAAGCTGGCAGGCAGAGTGACCTCTCCCCTGTCTGGTCAATGACGACGCGGAAGCCTAACTAGGCACCTTCGGGGAAGCTCACCTCTTGTAGAGAAGCTGCTGCCGGATGGTCCGGGGGAGAAAGCGGATCAGCGTGTGCTTCTTCACGGGGTCGTTCAGGAACTCGTCCAGTCTGTCCACCTGCGGGGGTTGAGTTTCCGGTTGGGCCCGTCCTCGCGGCCAGGGTGAACGTGAATAAAGCCTCCCCGTGACTTTCTGGGCTGGGGTCTCTCTGAACCTGACCATCGGCCCCGTGAAGACAGTCCCCCTCTTTCCTGTTCCCCCCAAAACCTCCCACATCTCTGCTCCCAGTCCTGTCACCTCCAGCTCCCACCCACCTGCCGCGCTGCTGGGCGCACTAAACAGGTGCCCTCACTCACTGCTGGTGGGCATACAACTGCTAAAGCCCTTCTGGGAAGCAGCAGGGGAGTGTATTTATTTATACTTTTACAAAAAGATGACAGAGGCTCATTCCCTTTGAAACCAGTGATTCTACTTCTATCCCTACCTAAAAAAAAAAACTTGGGGGGCTGCCCACAACTACATCTACTAAAAGGTATTTCTCAACGTGTCACGTACCCCAAGAAAATGAAACGAAAATGTCCAAAAATTGAATATCGGGTAAATAAATTAGGGGACGCGCCTAAGAAGGAATTTTATGAATTTATCTAACATCAGGTTGGAACTAGATAATGTAGAAAACACAATACATTGTTCAATTGTTCAGTGGAAAGAACTCTAGATAATAAGAGAGTAAATACAGTGCGGCCTCCGTTCAGCTCTTTTTTAAAGGAAGATTTCACGTATACACACAAACATGGCATAGGAAAGAAAGACTAGAGGAAAATTACCAAAAACACTAGCAGTCATGATCTCGGAGTGATGAAGTTGGAGTATTCTTTGGTAATTTCTGCTCTCCCTTTTCTATATTTACCAAATTCGAAAAAACATATTAAAAAAAACACATTTTCTGGAGTTCCCGTCGTGGCTCCGTGGTTAACGAATCCGACTAGGAACCATGAGGCTGCGGGTTCAATCCCTGGTCTTGCTCAGTGGGTTGGGGATCTGGCGTTGCTGTGAACTGTGGTGTAGGTCGCAGACGTGGCTCGGATCTGGCGTTGCTGTGGCTGTGGTGTAGGCCGGCGGCTATGGCTCCAAGACCCCTAGCCTGGGAACCTCCATATGCCATGGGTGTGGCCCCAGAAAAGACAAAAAAAAAAAAAAAGTTAAAAAAAGCTTTTCTTTTTCTTTTTAGGGCTACACGTGTGGCATATAGGAATTCCCAGGCTACAGGCTAACTGGAGCTGCAGCTGTGGGCCTACACCACAGCTACAGCCACGCCAGATCTGAGCCGCGTCTGTGACCTATGCAGCCGCTTGCAATAATGCTGGATTCTTGACCTACTGAACGAAGCTAGGGATCGAACCCCCGTCCTCACAGACACTATGTCAGCTTCTTAACCTGCTGAGCCACAATGGGAATTCCTGTAAACACATGTTGCATGGTTACACTGTAATTGTCTGTCTAGCTGTCTACTGATTGATCTATCTAGAACAAGTCTCTGAAGTATTGCCTTTGACCCACCAGCCAGCCAGGCAGCCAGGCAGCCAATCAGGCAACTCCAAGTCCTGCAGCGTTTGCCCCTGACCTGGTGGGTGAAGGCCCTCGGTGTGGAGCCGAGGGAGCAGCCCCTGCGACAGCCCAGTACCTTGTAGCTGACTTGCACGATCTGGATGAAGATGGAGAGGGGCAGGCAGAGGAGAATGTCGCTGACCAGAGCCCAGCCGAAGCCAAAGTCCCTGTGGACTGGGACGGGAGGGACGTAGCGCATCCACGAGGCCTCGTCCACGTAAACTAGGGGAAGACGGGAGTCAGGCCTGCAGACGGTCCTGGTCCTGATGGTGCTGCCCCCTGCCAGGAGGTCGCGGTTCCCTCTCCCCGCAAACTCAGGCCAAACCCTCCTTGGTCAGGCAGGAAGCCTGACCAAGGGGGGAGGTTCAGGAACTTTGGATTGTGTCTTTCTTTTGACCGAGACAGCATGGGGACATGGAACCCGACCCCCTTGGGGTCCTCCGGCTGGCTGCCCGGGGCACCTCACCCGTCTCCGAGGAGAGCTCCATTTCACTCTCCCAGGTGGCTCGATCTGGGGTGTCACTGGATGGGGCAGCAGAGGAGTCCTCCAGGTCGCTTGAGGAGCCTGGGACTCCCGTCCTGCCCGGCTCCTGCTTCCTCGTCCACTTTTCACTGCCGTGGCACAGGTTCTCCACCGTGTCGCTGGCCGGGTGCCCATAGATCAGGTACCACAGAAACGTGTGGACCATCCGCAGGCGAGGCATTTTGGGCAGAAACCCAAGGGAACGCCCGAGTCCAGGAACTGGGGAAGGAAAGAAGGAGGGCAGTGCTTTAAAATCTCAGGTTCGGAGCTTCTGTCGTGGCTCAGCGGTTAACAAATCCAACTAGGAACCATGCGGCTGCAGGTTCGATCCCTGGCCTCGCTCAGTGGGTTAAGGATCCCGCATTGCTGTGACTGTGGTGTAGGCCGGTAGCTGTCGCTCTGATTCAACCCCTAGCCTGGGAACTTCCATATGCTGCAAGTGTGGCCCTAAAAAGCCAAAAAATAAAATAAAATGAAATGAAATCCCAGATTCAATTCAGTTCAATTCACTTAAAAACTGTGGAGTGCCACTGTGTCCCAGGGGGCCTGGGGACAGCAAGTGTTCTCACCCTCAGGAGACCTAGTTTCTCGTGGGAAAGAACAGACAATAACAAATGCCTAACAAAGTATGTCGGATGGAAAGGACTGATGCAGAGAAATAAAGCAAGAAACAGAGAGGAGGGCTGTGATTCTACAAAGAGGCCAGGAAAGCCCTGGCTGGGGGCAGACCTCGAGGGAAGTTGAGTCCGCCAGGGAGCGGGCCAGGTAGATCTCTGGGGACATGTACCCCAGGGCGAATGCTGGGAGGCTGAGACAGGGAGGTGTGCCTGGCACAGTGGAGAAGGGCCAGGAGGCCCGAGTGATGGGGCAGCGCGAGGAAGGAGAACATGGGGCATGGGCCAGACCTCCGCCTGGGGACTCAGGGCCTGGGGAGCCTGTGCAAAATACTCCAAAATCCAGGCTCTTCCCACGTAGCTTCTTTCTTTTCTTTTTTCTTTCTTTTGTCTTTTTAGGGCTGCACCCGCAGCGTATGGAGGTTCCCAGGCTAGGGGTCGAATTGGAGCAGTAGTCACTGGCCACAGCCATAGGAATGCCAGATCCGAGCCGCGTCTGCGATCCCCGACCCCCTGAGCGAGGGCAGGGATCAGACCTGTGTCCTCATGGATAATAGTTGGATTGGTGCCCACTGTGCCACCACGGGAACTCTGAAAGTCAAAACTTTGACACAGTTTTCTGGGACTTTCCTCAGTGAGAGGAGACAGGTGGGAGAGAAGGGAGGCGCAGGGACAGGGCAGCGAGGCCCGAGGACCAGAAGACCCCCTCGGCTGCCCGTGGTCCATGGGAGCCCACGTGCCACTCCGCTGGGCACCACGGTGCGCGGGCCTCTCCCTCTGCCTGTGCTTTCTAAGCCCGAGACCTCGAGAGGAAGGGCCTCGTCGCGTGACCGGGCCCTCGGCGAGGAAGTCACATCAATGACGCTGCCGCTTGGACTCCCCGGGCTGCCTGTCCCACACCCGGACGTTGCTGCCTGGCAGGGGTCTGTCCCTTGTCCCCATGGAGGTCTGTACTCACTCCACCCACAGAGAAGCAGACAGCCCAACACAAGCAGCCCAGTAGGACCTGCATCAGGGGAGGTGACGTGGACACACAAGCTCGTCCATGACTGTCACTACCAGAGGTGTGGGGGCTCTAGAGAGGCAGGGATTTTCTGCGGTTTACAGAATGCTCCAACCTGAGGAGATTCCGCAGGAGTTCATCTCTGTGCACAAGGACCCCGGCTGGGACCTGGGGCATCGTGTCACCCGGGCCCCGCCCAGGCTTGGGAGATACGCCGGGCAAGCCTCGCCCCCGTTTCGCAGATGGGACACTTGCTGCCGGCAGACGTCCTGACCAGCCCCCCGCCACCCCGGCGATCTGGCCCGATGCTCTGTCTGCAGCCCAGGGCTCCATGTGGATCCCCGAGGGACTCAAGCAGCACCCGCAACACAATCAGGCCCTGACAGGAAGTTGCTTTTTACCTACGACGGGCTTGTAATTTTTCAGGTGGGGTACATTCATTTTCTTATCGCTCCTTTTCACCCGGCCACCCTCCAGCGTAGAGGAGGCATTCGGCTGGCAGTCTCCTGACCCGCTCGGGCCCTTTCCGCCTTGACTTCCTTCTTCGGGGTCCCCTTGAGGCGCTGGAGGCTGGGACATTTTAACCCTGAGGTCCAAACACAAGATGCAATGGTGCGTTAGAAAACCAGGGGCTGAGAAAGGACAGGGTCTGTCCTTTAGAACTGCAGGAAGCCATCTGGCCCCAGGGTTTTAAATCAGGGGCCAGATGGGTGATGCAAACAGATAAAATGTGTCAGCGCACTGGACACTTGAGGGTGACCTGGACAGGGTACCCCCGCCTCTGGGGCAGCCGCTACTTTGTGAGAAAGGCAGCCCGATGTGCTGGGTCACCTGACACTTTGATCCGTGCTAGAAATCAGGAATTAGACATGAAATCAACTGGCACTGGATTCGAAGTACCTGTGGCCCAGGTGAGGCAGGCGACACTCACCAACGCCTGCAGGCCACCCCCAGCCCGCTGCCTGCCCCGGGGGCCACCCCTGGTTTAAAGCCCCGCTGAGAATGTTCTCCCACTGAGTTTCCTCTCGGTCCATTAGGTGGTTTATGAACCAAAGGAGAGAAGAGCTCAGAAAGGCAACTGGAATCATTCTGAGCTCTTGTGAACCTGAGCAGGATCAGATATCACAGGGCCCAGGACGTGGAGCGCTCTGTCCACACCCTATTAGACTAGAATTAAGAACATCAGGATTTTTTCCCTAAAAAAAAAAAAAATCCAGAAATTGGGAGTTCCCATTGTGGCTCAGCGGACATGAACATGCCTAGGATCCATGAGGATGTGGATTCGATCCCTGGCCTCGCTCAGTGGGTTAAGGATCGGGTGTTGGTGTGAGCTGCGGTGTAGGTCGCAGACACGGCTCGGATCCTGTGTTGCTGTGGCTGTGGTGTAGGCCGGCGGCTAGAGCTCTGATTCGACCCCAGCCTGGGAACCTCTATCTGCTGCAGGAGCAGCCCTAAAAACCAAAAAAAAAAAAAAAAAAAAAATTCCAGAAAGTGATCCTTGTTGAGACTGGGGGGATCATGAACCATAAACCCCAAACCAGGGACTCCAATGACCTCGCCCAGGCATCAATGAAGGGCTTTGGTGGGAGGCACTTCGGGATGGAAAGTGCCGGGAATTCCCGAGGGAGCCGCCACTTGCCTGTTGGCGGTGCTCGAGTTGGAGATCCGGAACCGAACCTGCTCGATGGCGCTTCTCACAAGAGGGTCGTTCTGGTCCATGGATGGGTGCACTACCAGGTCCACCTGCAGAGAGGGGTGGGGGGGCCCCCAAGGGCAGGGGAGGAGCCAAGGGAGACTTAGTTCCGCATCTCAGTTCCAGGTGGAACCTTGGTTGTTATACCTGCTGTCAGGAACGTTTCCAAAAGGCAGTTAGGAAAATGGAAGTAAACTGCCGGACAGTTTGCCGTTACGCTTTCTGGCCTCGGAGTTCCCATTGTGGCTCAGCAGAAATGAATCTGACTAGCATCCATGAGGACGCAGGTTCGACCCCTGGCCTCGCTCAGTAGGTTAAGGATCTGGGATTGCCATGAGCTATGGGGTAGGTTGCAGATGAGGCTCCGATCTGGCATTGCTGTGGCTGTGGTGTAGACCGGCAGCTACAGCTCTGATGTGACCCCTAGCCTGGGAACCTCCACATGCCATGGGTAAGACCCTACAAAAAAAAAGACAAAACCAAAACCAAACAAAGACACTTTCTGGCCTTAGAATCCCTCCGGTGACCAACCCATCAAGCTCTGCCAGCCGGAATGGGCTGCTCTGACGGATGAGGAGCTCCAGCCTGGGGACAGAGCGGCCTGTCCCGCGTCCCCCCGCCCACACTGGGTGGCTGCGGCCCACTGCACCCTGCTGCTCCCCAGGGGGCCGCCCCCCGACGCCCGCGCCTGCTGGCTGAGCATTTCCCACCGTTGCTCAGGAACCCCGAGGGCTTCCATCTGGAAGAGGTAAGCAGCTTCTATTAATCTCTGCGCACTGTGAGTGCCATCGTGGGACCCCGGCCAGCTGCGCTTTTCAACTGGCAGAGGATTTAGGGCTACTTTTGCTGTTCTGCCTCTGCCAAGGCACTGAGGCTGAACCGTGAGGGGGGGGGTGATCATTTCCTGAGTGATAACTAGGCTGACAAATGGACAGAACTTGGCAGGGCTGAGCAGAAGAATGCCCGCCCCCCTGCCCCCCGCCGAGCCAGGCTTCTTTCTGCTCTGCCATGGGCAGGAGACAGCACGCTAAGATTTCCTAAATGCATAACTCTGGCCAGCAGGCTTCATGCCCACAATGGCCTGTGGGTCGCAGAGAACAGGCAGCCACGCCCAGACGGGGGCTCCAAAGGCCGAGCCTGGCGCCATTGCTTCTGTTCTTCATCTGGGGAGTGGGGGCCCCTCCCCACTGCCCTGCCAACCTTTTCTGTGGTTCTGTGAGGCTCCAATGACATACAACTAGTAACCCCTCAGAGACTCTAAAAGCAAACACAAACATTCCTGGTTGCCACTAACAGCCAAATGGCCCTGCCAACCTCCCGGAGGCCGGATGGACAGGGCAGGACGCAGGAGCAACGGCAGAAGGCGGGTGCTGGGGCACAGCCACAGCCGGTGTGGCTCCAGGTCCGAGGACCGCGTGCTAGCCACACAAGCTCTGGGTGCCAGAGAAAGTGCTGCCGAGAAACTTATTCTGGAGGCTGATGTGCAAGACTGTGGCCCTTGCTAGCTGGCAAACGGGCTACTCATGTGCAACGCCATGGCCGGAGGCCCCTCAGTGTTTAGCTAGGGTGCCCTCTCCCCACCCCATCCCTCCACCCCACCCACTACCGCCTGGTGGACATCAGACCAAATAAGCTCAGGGGATGCAGCAGATGCCCATGTATGTGTATAAACACGGCCTCTCTCCACTCCTAGACCTGGGGTGACTTTCCTGCTCTCAATTACTGCCTGACAAGGCGGCACATCCACAAGACCGGCTCCGTGAAGGTCAACAGAGATCAGAGACGCTGCTGCTGGCAGGCTGGGCTCTTGTCCCCACGAGAGGCGAGCACCAAGACCTTCTGCCCCTGATCTGGGGGAGGGGCAGGGGCTGGCTGCCCAGGGACAGGAGGGGATCAGGTGGAGGGGACTCACAGCAGATATAAAGACTGATGAGAGGCGTTCCTGTCGTGGCTCAGCAGAAACGAAGCTGACTAGCATCCATGAGAATGCAGGTTTGCTCCCCAGCCTTGTTCAGTGGGTTAAGGATCTGGGATGGCCGTGAGCTGTGGTGTAGGTCGCAGACGAGGCTGGGATCTGGTGTGGCTGTGGTGTAGGCCGGCAGCTACAGCTCTGATTTGACCCCTAGCCTGGGAACCTCCATAAGCCATGGGTGCGGCCATAAAAAGACCAAAAAAAAAGGTAAAAATTGATGAGAGCTGCCTACTTAGAATGGTAGAAATGGAGTTTCTTAAGACATTTTTTAGTAGTACTCTGTGCTTTTCAAATTTCAAAGGTCTCCAAAAAAATAACACAAAGTAAAAAACACACAAACGAACAACAAAAACAAACAGAAATGACCTGGCCAGCTTATTAACCAAAAAAACCATCCAAGCGGAGCTTGCTTTCGGAAGGCAGAGATTTAAAACGTAGTCAGAAACAAGGTCAGGCAACTACAAATGCCTGTCCCCACGCGCCATCCCCTTTGGCCCTACCGCCCAGCCAGAGCGTCTCAAAGGACTCCGACCCTGAAAAAGGTGTGCCTCAGAATCTGCACAAAGCCGGGGAGATACAGTCGCTGTGGGAATGGCCCCAAACTGTACGCTTTGCAGGAGCAGGTCAGTGGAGACAGAAGAGGCATCGCCCCCGCCACCCGACGACCCGCGGCGCACATGCTAATGGAGTTCCGCCCTGGTTTCCTCTGGGATGTGTTTCCGCGGATTTCTGTGGATAGTGTTCTTGCTGCTTGGTCTACATTTTCCGCCTCCTAGATGTTGCCTCCCGTCTCCCAGTGCCAGTCAGCTGAGCTTGGCTGTGCCTCACAGTCCTTTCTCCCCTTCAAGGTGGGCCAGGGGTGGCGGGGGGACACACCGGCCTTGGGCTGCACATGCGGCCCTAAGCCCCAAGCAGGCTCTCCCTCTGTTTCCAGCTTCAACAGGAAGCTGGGATCATCCCCGTCCCCCACAACTCGGAGGCCGAGTGGGAACTTCCAAGGTCCGGGCCATACAGGCACAGCTGAGGGACCACAAGGATGCAAGAAGCTGGGTAAATAAACTCTCAGCGCGTGGCGGGGGCTTACCTTCTTCTTGATGCCATCCTGGATGACCGTGGTCCGGTACAGCCTCAGGAGGCCCTCCTCCGACAGGTTCCGCACCAAGCGGACGATGGACTTCTTACAGCACTTGGTGGACACGCCTTCCTGCTTCTCCTGATCCATGATCATCTTCTGAATCCTGCGGCATCACAAGACAGGCTGTGACTCTGCCCAGCCTCCACGTGGAAGACGCAAAGCCCTTCCCAACCCGGGCAACCGACCCCTGCCATCTGATGGGCCCCAGCAGAAAGCCGGGGAGACTTACAGGGTGTTTCACCACTGAAAGGGTAGCTTTTTAAGATACCAAAGATCACCTCTTTTTTTTTTTTTTTTTTTTTTTTTTTTTGCTTTTTAGGGCCATGTGTGCGGCATATGGAAGTTCCCAGGCTGGGGGTCTAATCAGAGCTTTCACTGTGGTTCCTGAGGTTCACTGTGGGCAGGGGAGCTGCGCTCTGTGACAGAAATCCAGCTTCAGAGTCTCTGAGGTCACTCAACAGCCAGCTAAGGAATGGTCCAGTTTACCACCACCGCACCCTCCGATCGGAAGCTCTTTTTGATGCCTCTCCTCGCACAACTCTCTAGATCTTACTGAGCCACTCGGGCGATGTTTCTAGATCGCCAGTCCCAGAAAGGCAGGGCCAGAAGGGGCATCAGGAGCACCCAGCTCCCTCCCTCCCTCGCAGAGACCTGGGCAGCAGTGTCTGCAGGCGGCCTCCCCGCCCTAGCTGGAGAACTTGCGTCCTGGACTCAAGGCTCCTTCCGATCGCGAGGCATTGACACCGGCTGCCCAGGAGCCTGGGGATGCCGCCCAGGATGCGGTGGCAACAGTGGGTTGGAAGGACCAAACCGCGGCGCAGAGCCTCCGCTCCGCCCAGACACGGCAGCTCCACGTGTGTCCCTTATAAGATTTTGTTTGAACAAAAGGCTCCGTGGAGAATTAGCAATGACATTATAAGCCGATGCTATTTATCTGCCTGGCTCTCGCCTCACTCCTCCCTTAGCACCAACGCCCTAGGGCAGGAGCAAGGCGAAGGCCCTTCCCCGCGGCCTCTGTGTCCTGTGCCTTCACGCTCTCCCCGGCAAGTGTAACCAATACTCCTCAGTGGCTACGCTTTTCAAATCACACACACAGCCGAAACCCTTTCTACCACCAAGGGGGTCCTGTGAGAATCTACACGGCAGAAGAGAGATGCCAAGGCCACCAGGTCATTTCTGTGCCTGGTGAGGATGGACTGACGTGGGATGTATCATTACCGCGAGACAGACAGACACACGGACAGACGACTCCTTACGTGAACAAGCTCTCGATTAAGCGGAGGTTGGTGACAGCCTCTATGATCAGATTCCTGCGTTTCAGGAGTCGGTAGGTCTCGTGGGGCTTGTCCTGGCCTGGGCCGTGCTTCCCAGCCTTCTGGGAGCCGCCGCTCTCCTAGGACAGGAAAACGGTGCCGTCGGCAGGGTTTAGGGGCCAGACACTGCTCCGGCGGGTACGCCTTCCCTCTTTATGGAACTTCTACGCCAGGTTTCGAGAAGAAGAGCCCAGAGGATTCCACCCCCCCACTGTCCCCATGCTCTGGACAGCGGGTTTCAGGACAGAAATCGGCCGCATCCACGACAGCCCTTCCCGAGAAGGGGCAGCGCTGGCTCTATCTCCCCTTGGTTCTCCTGCAAAGCAAGGGAGCAGACGGACGGGGGAGATGCCACGCCACCCCGTGTGGGGCTTTCTTCAGCGTCAAGAGCACTCAATCGCCTTATTATCACAGCTCCTATTTTACAGAAGAGGAGCTCGGGGCTCAGGGAGGCGGCTCCACCGCACAGGGTCCCAGGGTGTGAGCGTGTGCTTCCGCCCCCACACCCAGGAAGCCTCGGGCAGCCTCTCTGAGAACATTCGGGAGAAGCAGAGGTAGGCGTCCGGGTCCAGGAGCATTGGGATGGGTGGGAGTGAGAGACGGAGGGACAAGAGGGACTGGTGCTCCCCGCCACCGGCCACGACACCCACTTCTCTCCTCCCGGCTCCTTTCTGGCTTCTAGGAGCTTCACATCGGAACTCGTTCCATCTGCTCTCGGATCAAATATGCTAAAGCTCAAGGGTGCACCCCAAGGGGAAAGGGAATCCCAACCGTATCACATTCCTGGCAAATGGCCTGGCACAACTCAGTGCCACATGGTGGCCCCAGGGCGTGTTTTGCTGGCCGCCCTCCTCGAAGGGACCAGCACTTCCAGGGGAACAGGCTCGAGGAGCCTCCCGTCACTTCCCGGCTTGACCCTGAGAGGCTCAGCGCTTTCCTGAAGAGGGAGGGGCTTGAGGGGCCAAAGAGTCACAGCTCCAAGAAGGGCCCAAGAGTGGCAGAAAGGCCCTGGGCCTCTTGCCTTTCAGAGCAAATGTTTTCGAGGAGAAGCAGGCGCCTGCTGTCCGGGGGGGCTGCTGGAGAGCAAAGTGCATTATCAAGGGACCCCCAAACAGTACAGTTCAGGCCCCTCCTCTCGGCAAACAGGCAAAAAGGACAAGGCGCTGCCGTGCCACTGGTGACAGTTCTAAAAGGAAGACAAAGAGCTGAGCTGGGGAGCGAGGGCCAGGACTTGCAGGGCCTGGAGGGAGTGGCTGTAGGGAAACTCGGACCCGATCAGGGGCACAAAGGTGTCAGAGGAAGGCAGGGAAAACCCTCGGGAACCTGGTGCTTCAGGTGGAGACGATACCAATCTCATGACTTGATAAATTTCAGCATCCAAAGGCAAGATACGGCTAGAAGGTTCTAGAATATTCCACAGAAAACTGCCCCCCCCACCCACCCACCCAGGTCTCATCACTCCTGCTATAGAGATAGAACCCACACTCAAGCCTCCACATCAAAAAGGGAGGATGGGGAGGGTGGGAGCTGCAGCCCCACGGGTTCGAATCCCCGTTTTGTCATGAACCCAGGAGGCAAGGCTGTCCACCCCCAGGGGCTGTCCTCTCTCCCTCCCAGGCCAGAGCTGGCTTTCCTCCTACTGGGTTGCTGTGGAGCCTGAATGAAACCGCAGCGACAGCATCAAAGGCCACTCCGATCACAAGTCTGTCTTGTACTGGGCGACTGAGGCACCGGTGGCCATACTTGAGGCACTTCCACAGCACTGGGTGAATTGAATCACAGTGAGAAAGGCATTCCCGTGTCGATTGCCTCTTAATCCTCCTAATTACTGATTCCACTGCTTTGAACACTGTGAAGTACAACAGTATCTGACCAGAACAGACTAAGAAAGCTTTGTTTTTGGAGTTCCCGTTGTGGCTCAGTGGTTAGGGAACCTGACCAGTACCCATGAGGACGTGGGGCTGATCCCTGGCCTTGCTCAGTGGGTTAAAGATCCAGCGTTGCCGTGAGCTGTGGTGTGGGTCAGACGTGGCTCGGATCCCGCATTGCTGTGGCTGTGGTGTAGGCCGGTGGCTACAGCTCC
Organism: Phacochoerus africanus; assembly: GCF_016906955.1. NCBI lineage: Eukaryota > Metazoa > Chordata > Mammalia > Artiodactyla > Suidae > Phacochoerus > Phacochoerus africanus. The sequence continues at coordinate 20,456,891 of NC_062548.1, read as the reverse complement.
AACCGGACCCCTGGCCTGGGAACCTCCATAGGCCATGGGTGTGGCCCTGAAAAGACAGAAAGACAAAAGAAAGAAAGAAAGAAAACTTTGTTTTTGTCATATCTATCTGGTGATTATCTTCTTTTTATGCCAAATGATACTGGCTTTTCATCTAAAGAAGGGTGTTTCAACCCTTGGCACTGCTGACCCTTTGGGATGGACGATTCTCTGCTGTGGACCGTCCTACATATTCTGGGACACGGAACGGCATCCCTGGTCTCTGCCTCTGAGAGGTCAGTGGCACCCTCTCCCTGTTGTGACCATCAAAAACGTCTCCAGCCACTACCAAATGTCCCCTGAGGGGCAAAGCTGGCCAGGGTGAGAACCACTGATTTAAAGCAGGCGCACACATTGTCCCTTTCAAATAAATTTAAGTAAAAAGAATAACCTGTTAGCGGTTTTCCACTGTGAACAGCAGTGCAGAGGACTCCCGGGAAAGGCGGGCTGCGTGAAGTGAGTACGTGACGAGCCCCGCCTTTCTCCCCTCGCCCCCTGCCCGAGCGGGTGGGCTCTTTTACTGTGAGCGATTCTGCTGCAGCGGCGGCTGCTGCTGCTGTTACGCTTCTTAAGCACAGAACAGATGAGGCTGACGTGCACCTGCCACAGGCGCTTCCCGCCCCCGCCGAGCGGACACTCACCTTGGGGTTTTCCAGCCTGACCTCTTCGATCACGGCGATGTCGCCTCTGTGACTCTCCACGCAGTGGGAGCCAAAGGACACGCTGGGGTCCGAGGAGCTGCTGGGGTCCAGGAGGCTGTCCCTGGCAGCCGAGCTCCGGCAGGCTCTCTCCTCCGCAGCCCCTGGGGAGGAGGACGGCTGCTTCCTCAACGGGTGGAGGCTGACGACGCTCCACCCCCCTGCGGTGAGGACAGGCGCAGAACGGCACGGTGAACCGCGGCACCACCGCGCCGCTGCCAGACCACAGCCGGCCAGGCCAAAGGGTGCCCTGCGGTCAGTTGAAGACGAGGGTGGAGGACCCCAAGCACGCAGCCCAGGGCCCACCCCTACCCTAGATTTGCAAATCTGTCATCGGCACCGCCCGATGCAAGTTCCAAACAAACAAACAAAAAGGTTTCCGTAACTAAAAACCCCAGGGGGGTTCCCCAGTGGCGCAGCAGTTAAGGATCTAGCGTTGTCACTGCTGCAGCGCAGGTGTGATCCCTCGACCAGGAACTTCCCACCCGTTGAGGGTGTGGCCCAAAAAAAACCCCCAAACAAAAAAACCCCAAAGGATTCTTATGGAGATGGTTGGAGGGGAAGGGATAGAGGAAGTTGAGGGAATTCCACCCCTTTGATAGCAAAAGCACAACAAAACCAACCTTTGCCAAGGAGAACTGACTTGCCAGCCCCTCGACACAGACCGCACAAGTCCCTCTTCTAAGCTTGGGGTTACGTGATGCACGTGACACCCACAGGCCCCTAGTTCGGGCGGCACCGAGGACATCGTCTGGGGTCTGCTGGAGCGACCGTCCCCAGAGCCAGGCAGCGGCTCCGACTGAGGGTGCGCCCCACACACCTACCCTTGGTTGGCGTGGAGTGGTGGGAATGAGGCCCCAGACCGCCGCTGGCGGAGGACCTCCCGTCCGCCTGCGATCCTCTGCCTCTCCTCCTGCCGCGGCCACGGCCGCCTTCCTCCTCGCTGTCAGACTCGGAGAGGAAAGCGTCCTCCGCCTCGGGCAGCAGGGACTCCTCTTGCACGGAGGCCAGGCTCACGGTGGCCAGGAGCTCGCTCCGCGCCTTCTCCCTCTCATACTGCCGGCTCAGGTCGCTCTCCTCTGCAAACACGCAGGAGATGTACTTGGTCGTCCGCTGCCGCCCCTCGTCCTCCATGAAGCCCTGGAGGGGACGAGACGTGTTTAACACCCCGCGGGGGGCCGCTGGGCCCCTCAGGCGACCTGGGTGTGCGGCATCTGCTTCCTCACCATTCCCGCAGCTGCCCCCGCCATCCCCCCCACATCCCAGCCACGTCCAGATGCTCCTTCCTGTCTCACCATCCACAGGATGCAATCCTGACTGTGGATTTGCTCCAGGAAGACCGTGAGCTCCTCCCAGGGCTTGGCCCGAACTCGGCCTCCACAAGCGCCCGGGGCCTGGCCCGGGACAGGGCCATCAGACACGGTCAGCAAGCAAATTGATGGTTCCTAACTGCTGTCAGAGTCTCGGAGCCAGGGCCTGGAGGTCACCAGCTCCACGCAGCCACTGCGGCCACGGGGACGGGTGGTGAAGCTGTCACCGACCTACTCCCGTTTGTCTTCTAGAGCAGGGGACAAGGGCTTTCCCAGAGCTCTTAACGGCAGGAAGAGTAATATCTTCCAAGGAGTGACCACACCCCAAGGTCAGGGCTAAGTGCTCTGCAATCACAGCTCAACGGTCATACTGCCTTCCAGCAAAATGGCCATAAAATTGGCAAGAGAGTGAAGCATCAAAGGCCAAGATAGCAGGTCTGGCTCCTGAAAGGGGGACACCAGCCACAGTTAGCCAACGCGGTGTCCCCAGGACAGAAGCAAGGAAAGCAAATGAGAGGGAGTGCGGTGGGGACTGGAGGAGCCCCGGGGGGCACCCGCTGGTCGGAGGAGTGGGGGTCATGCTCCCCAGGCTGCCCATCTCCGCTGACCTTTCGGTGCTGACAACTCATTCAATTTTCACAAAGCGAACCAACAAAATCCACAGTGAGGGGGGACATGACACACATTCAGCCCCTGGCAGCCATCTGCCTCCTTGGCAGAGATGGCAGGCTGACCCGGGCCCCTGCCCGGCTGTGACCCCCCCTCAGGCCCACGCATGTGCGTGTCCGGCGGCCAGGGATGATGAGCTGCGTTGCGGGATGACGCCTGCTGTTACCTTGACGATCTTGAATCTCTGCAGAAGGCGGCACAGCATCCTGGCTTCCAGTTTTCCCACGTTCATAGCCACCCGGACTTCAGCTTGGGAAATGCCCTTCGTGCCTCGGCGCTCAACTGCGTGAAACAAGACACTTGAACCTCGGCGGCCTCTGCCAGGAGCCGTTCTGCACAAGTCACGTCCATCCCCACCTACCTTTTCTGAGCACAGACCTTTCAATGCGGGGAAACCGACAGAGAGAATAAATCACCTGCCTCCTCCTCCCTCCTGAGACTCTTTAAACACTCTCATTGAGTTTTTTTTTTTTTTCCCTTTTAGGGCTGCACCTGCGGCATATGGAAGTTCCCAGGCTAGGGGTCGAAATGGAGCTGCAGCGGCCAGCCTACACCACAGCCACACCAGATCTGAGCTGCATCTGCAACTTACATCACGGCTCATGGCAATGCTAGATCCTTAACCCACTGAGCGAGGCCAGGGAGCGAACCCGCATCCTCATGGATACTAGTCGGGTTCATTACCACTGAGCCACAGTGGGAACTCCCTAATCATGCATTTTTAAGTGCTTGCTGACTCCTCCAGCTCAAAACTGTAAATGCCAAGCAATCGACAGCTCATCCACTGAGTTCCAGACACACTGTTTTTCACCCTGCAGCAGGAAGTGAGCACTCTCAGACAAATGAACTTTCTCAGCTATATTGAATCAAGCCTTTTAAAAAGCACCAAAGTAATTTTTAATGAAGAATTTTTTCATTTCCCCATCTTTCTCACTAGACTCAGAGGCACTCTGGACACTGATTATTGCATTACCCTGTCACAGCTGTCGGCCAACGGGGGCGACGGGAGGAAGTAATGATATTTGGTCCCGTATTAAATGACCAGCAGGCGACTGTGTGCCGTCACTTGCTCTGTCTGGTCTGCCGGCTCCTGCCCTGCTACACGCTGTGCTATTACTGGATCTGCCGTCAGAAGCCCTTTCAAATGTATCTGACTGCTCAGGGACTGGGAACTCCAGGAAGGAGCCTGGTGGAGTGGGGGGGGGGCGGGGGCTGGGAGCCCCGCCAGTAAAGTACAGCACCTACAGGGCAGACTCTGGGGCAAAACCCCTGGACTGTGCAGAAAGAGTTCCCCTCTATTTCCCGCTTGACGCTGCCTGGGAAAACCAATCTGAATAAAGGAGGTTGTGCTGCACCGTCCATGCAAAAAAAAAAAAAAAAAGCAAACAAAAAGACAGCGGGATGGAAAGAGGTGACGAGGGTGTGTCCCCATGTTGAACTAGGAACACACTAAAAGCAGGGAGGAAGGTGGCCCGGACAGCCTTTCCCAAACCGTGTTCTGAGGAACCCATTCTGAGACAGGTTTAAGAGGTGATAAAAACAGCCGAACGGCCCTCCCAAAAGGCTGTGCCGATTTGCCAGGTAGCTCTGTACCGGCGGCTGAGCCAGGCCTCACTTCTGCTCTGGCCCCCACTTCTGCTCTGGCCCCCACTTCTGCTCGGGCCTGCTCTCCACAGCCACCCATGGCCACACCATCTATGGGACGCTGGGTCACTGCTGCCTTAGGGATTTTAGGGAATTTAGGGGAAGAAGGAGGAATGGGGAGACACATCTTTTGCCCCCTTCATCACTACAACCCTCCGCCTATAGTGACTGCAGACCTATTTTAGAAGATGATAGGTGGCTGTCAAATCTTTGAGTAATAATTCTAAGAGCTAATCTCTCTCTCTCTTTTTTTTTTTTTGTCTTTTTAGGCCACATCTGCGGCATATGGAGGTTCCCAGGCTAGGGGCCAAACGAGAGCTGCAGCTGCAGGCCTACACCACAGCCAATGGCCACATGGGATCCAAGCCACTTCTGCAACCTATACCACAGCTCACAGCAATGCTGGATCCCTAACCCACTGATGGAGGCCAGGCATTGAACCCACGTCCTCATGGATCCTGGTCGGGTTTGTTACTGCTGAGCCACAACGGGAATTCCCAGTAGCCAATTTTTTTAGCACTTTCTCCACACCAGGCACTACCTCAGATATTTTAACCCTCCACTGAGTCCTCTCATGTGCTATGGGAGGTGCTATCCCCATTTTACAGATGTGGGAACTGAGGCTCGGAGGCCTTGCCAGAGTCTCCAGCCGCCAGGAAAGGGGCAGAACAAGGACTCCAAGTCCAACCTGACCCCCAAGCCTAAACCCTTTGAGGGCCCGGGTGCTTCCTGCTGCCTGACATGCTCAACGGTGCAGCCCTCGTTGGACACGCGACCAAAACAGGTCCCAACTCAAAAGGCCGGGGACCCTGTGCCCGCAGGCGTGGGGACAGGACTTACTGAGCTCGTAGGTCTGCGTGAGCATGTCCCGCTCGTAGACAATGTCCACCGGAGGCACGACCTTGGAGATGGCCTCCTCGTCCTCGTCGTCGTCCTGGTCGTCTTCGACCTTGCGCTTGAACTCCTTCAGCAGCCGGAGGCAGCGCACCATGACGTCAGTCCCTGGGCACAGGCACACGAGTCCATGGTGGGGACTCAGGGCGGCTGCGGCAGAGCCAGAGGCCCCGGGAAAGGCCACACACGGCGGCAAGTTTGGAGCATTTACAACTGCACACCTTGGGGCATGAGCCCCGAAAATGGACTCCGTGGAATTGCTTCTTAAAAAAAAAATGTAGATATAATTGGTGGACCAAGAGAGGAACATGAGAGGGATGACGAGGTGTCGTGTTGAGCCTGTTAAAGAATCGGCAGCCTCTGCTCCCGACAAGCTGCGTGATGGTGGGCACCAGGCCCGTCCCCTTCCCTTGGCACCCTCGGCCCCCCCCCGTGCCCCGCACGCGGCAGGCTCGCAGGCGGTATCGTGGAGAGAAGGAAACACAGCTTTGCCCCTTGAAGCCAATACCTGCTGTCACTAAGGTGGGGCAGCAGTGCGCACAGGTTCTAGGACCTTTCTAGAGCAGGTGGGGAGGCCTTTAACCCTGTGATCCCCAGAGGAGGACTTTCTTCCCAGGAGCAAACTCAGAGAGGCAAAATTGCCATTGGTAAGAGGCCCACACGGAAGCCTCTCCAGACCCAGCTTTTCTGAATAATATAAACGATCAGGAGGGACCAAGGGGCGGGACAAGTCGCCACACTCTGAGGCGTAGCACCTGCCTTCAGACCATCGCGCGGCGGCTGGCCTCAGCCTACGAACGCACCACGTGGGAAAAGAAGCAGCTCGCGCCAGTGGCTGTAACAGGAGAGAGGTACGAGGCAAAGCAACAGCATCTGGACGCTTCTCCTGTGCTAACACATTGCATCCGGACTCCCCTAGGAGGCACCAAGACGAAGCCACTGAGGAACAGACGCGTTAACTAACTTGTCCAAGTTCCCAACAGCTTGTAAGGGAGACGGGGACCTACTCAGGTAGGTCCCAGGTCCCCAACATGGAAGAGCTGATTCTGTGCTATGGACACGGATCTGTTTTAGAAGAGGAGACAGGCATTCCAGGCAGAAGGCAGGGCCCCGGCAAAGGCACAGAGGTGGAAAAGGGGCAGCCCGTTTGGGAAGGCGTGGTGGTGGGAGAGGAAGCAGGAATGAGGCTAAAAATAAATGAGATTTCAGACGTTTGCACGCCAAGCAGAGGAGATTTTCTTTTTCATTCCGGAGGCATGACTGGAAGTTCCCGGTGGACCTAGAAAGGGGCCTGGAGGGAAGCAGGCCTGCTGCAGAAATCCTCTGCCCTTGGAGCCAGCCAGGCTGGCCTTGCCTCCAGCCCCGTTCCCTCCTCGGACCCCGGTGCTCGCCCACCCTGCTTCCACTGCCTGTGAGGCCCAGCCTCTCTCGGGAGGCAGAGGTGCCAGGGGGGCCTAATGGCCGCAGGTGCAGGTGTCACACGGCTTGCGCTCACTCCCTGGACCAGGCATCATGCAACGCCCAGGGCAGGTACTGCCTCCTGAACCCTCGGGGTGGATCCCTCAAGTCTTAAGATTCTTACAGCGAGAAAGAATTCTTAAAGAGTGCAAAGGCCTGGGCAGAATTGCAGTGATGAGCATCATGGCCAGAGCAAGCCTTTCTCTAGGGCTCCGAGTGGGGCGCTGTTCAAGAACGAAACATCACCGTGCAGAGACATATCTCACGGGGCCCTTGCTCCCCTCCGTGGCCAGCCCTGTGCTCACGAGCCCCAGCACCAGCCCCTGGGCTCCTCTGAGCAGGGGGAAGCATCCCCTTCTCATCCCCTGAACCCCGAAGCCATTGGCCAGCCACACCACAGCAAGGTCCCGAGGACAATGTCGCCAGTCCCTCGTCTCCACGGCACGTCTGCACCTCGGGAGGCCGCCCCAGGCCCCGCCCCTTTCCACCTGCCACCAGCCCCTTCCTTCCACTGCACAGCTTGGACAGCCCCGTGGTCCTGCTGCGGTTCCCACGGGCCGAGAGTTCGAGCATCTGTGTCCTCCGGGAGGCAGAGGGAAGGACTGGTTTCCCACAAGGGTGCCCCCACACCCAGGGCGCCCGCGCCCCCTGGGGAGGGCTGCCACTGACCCTGAGTGAAGACACCCAAGGCCCAGAATTTATGCCACTGAGGCTTTTACCTCGGCCTCTTTCAAGTTCTTGCCTTGAACACTTCTTGCCACATCCAAGTGTCTGTTTCTTTTATTTAATTATGAATGATGGTGATGACTCTTCCTATTCGAGCTGGTGTTCTTTAATCCATCCTGTCACTTCTCACTTGAAGGAATCTCGCTATTTTTAACGACCTGAGCTGTTTTCCCTCTGGCGCCATTCATTTCCCAGGCTTTAAACTTTCCTGACACCCTTCTCTGCTTTTCATGTTTATGCCCGCCCTTCATCCTTTCTGTTTCTGATCTTCGTTCTTCTTAATTCCAGTTTTCTGGTTTCAAAGCTCTTTAAAACCTTTATATGTATTTCATTGCATTTTAATCCTCCTTTTTTGTTAGCTTGTAGACTTTAATCCTACTGTAACTTTTTAAACGTCCACTTTTGCCGTCTTAATAGCCATAATTTAGTTTGCTATACTGTGCTGTGTTTCTTGTTTTTTTTTAATTTTTTTGTTGTAGTTCTAAGAACTTGACTGGGATAGAATTCACACACCACGAAATTCACACGGGTGAACTACACAAGTCAATAGTTTTCTAGTACAATCCCAGGTAACAGGCACCTGTCACGAGCCCATTCTAGAACATTTTCATCACTTCACACCTTTAGCTATGGTCCCTCTTAGCCCCCACCCCAGCCCTAAGCACTCACTAATCTCCTTCTGCTTTCCTATTCTGGAATCTTCCCTAAATGGAATCACAGAGCAATGGCCTTTGCGACTGGCTTCTTTCTTCACTGAATGGTCTTGGCACCCTGGCTGAAAGGCCACAGGCGTGTGGGTTCACGTCTGGGTTCTCAATTCTATTCCACTCACCTCTAAGTAGGTCTATTCTTGGGCCAATACCATGCTGTCTGCATTACTGCTGCTTTGCAGTAAGTTTGGAAATTGCAAAGTGTGAGTCTTCCTACTGGATTCTTCTTTTTCAGGATTGTTTTAGCTTTCTGGGCACCTTGCAATCGCACGTGGATTTTACACTTAGCCTATCAACTCCCACAAAGAATTCAGCTGGGATTCTGATAGGAACTGGGTGGAATCTGAATATCAGCTTGGGGGGTACTGACATCTTAACAATGTTGAGTCTTCTGACCTACGAACAGCAGATGTTTCCCCATTTTTTTTTTCCCCACTGTCCAGCATGGGGACCCAATTACACATACACGGGTACATACTTTTTCCTCCGATTGCTGTGTTGCGATGTAAGTATCTAGACATAGTTCTCAGTGCGACACAGCAGGATCTCAGTGAAAATCCATTCCAAGGGCAATAGTTTGTATCTGTTAACCCCAAGCTCCCATTCCCTCCCACTCCCTCCCTCTCCCCCCGGGCACCCACAAGTCTATTCTCCAGGTCCATGATTTTCTTTTCTGTGGAAACGTTCATTTGTGCTGTATATTAGATTCCAGTTGTAAGTGATATCATATGGTATTTATCACTCCCTGACTTATTTCACTCAGGATGAGAGTCTCTAGTTCCACCCATGTTGCTGCAAATGGCATTATTTTGTTCTTTTTTATGGCTGAGTAGTATTCCATTGTGTATATATACTATGTCTCCCTAATCCAATCATCTGTTGATGGACATTTGGGTTGTTTCCATATCTTGGCTATTGTGAATAGAGCTGCAATGAACATTCGGGGGCATGTGTCTTTTTTAAGGAAAGTTTTGTCCAGATATATGCTCAAGAGTGGCATTGCTGGGTCATATGGTCCATTTACTTCTATCTTGAATTTCTGTCAACAACATTTTATAGTTTTTAAGAGTATTTTTTTTAAGGGCCACACTTGCGACACATGGAGGTTCCCAGGCTAGGAGTCAAATTGGAGCTGGAGCCGCCGGCCTATAGCACAGCCACAGCCACACAGGATCTGAGCAGCGTCTGCAACCTATACCACAGTTCACGGCAACGCCAGATTCTTAACCCACTGAGTGAGGCCAGGGACCGAACCTGGGTCCTCATGGATGCTAGTCAGATCCGCTTCCACTGAGTCACAATAGGAACTCCGGAGAGTATATGTTTTATACTTGTTTTGTTCAATTTATTACAAGTCTTTTATTCTTTTATTCTCCCTTAGGGTATTGTGAACAGAACTGTTTTCATTTCATTTTCAGATTGCTCATTACAGATGTGTAGAAATACAACTGACTTGTATACTGATCTCTGTCACGTAATCTTACTGAACATGGTTTTTTTTTTTTTGACTTAGAGATGATTTTTATTATTGTTATTATAGTGTTGTTCCATTTTCTGCTGAATAGCACAGTGACTCAGTTTTATACGTATTCACTCTTTTTCTATATTCTTTTCCATCATGGTCTATCCCAGGAGATGAACTTTTTTTTTTTTTTTACTTCTTAAGAGTCACAGGGCAAACAGCCCAGGGGAAGAGTCCACACACCATAAATAGGGAGGTACAGATGCTAGAACCACCCTGTCCTCTTCAAAGTTGGACCCGTCTTGCCACTGAACCTGGGACACCCGCTTAACGCCTGCCTGGGTCATCAGCCCCAGGGAGCCCTGACTTCTGTCAACGGCGTCCCACTGCGATCGGCTTCTAAGGGATTACAAAGTTAATTTCTGTTCCTCTTCCCTTCTGTTCTCAGCCCAATTTAATAAACATAGAATGACTGTGAAACACTTGAAGAAAATAATCCAAATTTGCAAAACGGATCCATTTGGGGTGACGGTATTCATTACCAAGGTGGTTTTTTTTGGGGGGGGGGGGTTGCAAGACAGATCACTGCAGCTTTCTGTAACGCACTGGAAATGTGTCGAAATCCAAACTCTTTGTTTACAGGCTTTGAGAAACAACTCATACATCCAGGCACACCTGCAAATTTACATAGAGCAATCTCTCATCTCTATTTATTATTTGAGTCTTGTCTACTCCGTGACGCCCCAGAGGGAAGGGGTTATGGTAATTTTGCAAACTGGGACGACACAGCTCAAGGCAAGAAAAGACTAAAACTGTGTACCCCTTGTCTCCTGCACGAGGAAAGTCACTGAAGGAGCATCTGATGGAATTAAAGGTGCTAAACATTTACTGACTCAGCACTGGCTCTGTTCTGGGCAGCCGCTGCACAGGCCTTAAGGGCAAAGTATGTGAGGGGCGTGGCCACTGCCCTCAAGCAGCTCATGACGAAGTTGGGAGAAGTCCCAGGTAACTAGGACGCCGGTGTCAGGGAAGTGAGGGACAGCCTGCCCGTGAGCCTCGACAGCAGAGCTGGTGACAAGACCACGCAGGGATGGGATGAGCCCCTGAATGGTCAGGATGGGCTCACTGCCCATGCAGGTGACAATCGACGAATGCTCACCGCCTTCGGTCCCTGCCCTCTTAACTTCGCCACCGCCATCCTTAGAATCTGTACTCGGAGTCCTGCTGCCCTTCCTCTCTGAGGGCTTCTCTTCCCAGCACTGGGCCGCCAGAAAACCAGGACCACTTAACGGTGTGACACAGAGACAGCTCCAAGAGTTAGGTGGATGACATGCCAGAGTGAAGCTGGCTGCTGGGTACACAGCAGGAAGCAGGTGCCCCTGGTGAACGGGGAAGGCGGGTGCCCTCTACTGAAGGACGCAGCTCAGTGTTGCCTGACTTTATTGAAAAGCTGACATGCCGACTTGGTAGGTAAAACTTCTGACATTTAAAATGCTGGAGTTCCCATCGCGGCGCAGCAGAAATGAATCCGACTAGGAACCATGAGGTTGCGGGTTCGATCCCTGGCCTTGCTCAGTGGGTTAAGGATCCGGTGTTGCCGTGAGCTGTGGTATAGGTTGCAGATGCGGCTCAGATCCTGCGTTGCTGCAGCTGTGGTGGAGGCTGGCAGCTGCAGCTCTGAATCGACCCCTAGCTTGGGAACCTCCATATGCCGCAGGTGTAGCCCTAAAAAGACAAAAATAAAAAAAATAAAATAAAATGCTAACAACAACGACTGAAACAAACACCACGAGGCCAACCAAATCCACTGTTAGATGTGGCCCCCTAGCCTGGGAACCTCCATATGCCAAGGGTGTGGCCCTAAAAATACGGAAAAAAAAAAATTTATACACCTTTTCAGGTTCACCTGATGTGAATACCTTTTTCTCATGTGCTTGGTGTTCTGGGGACCCATCACTAACTCACACTCACACTCGGCGGCATACAGCTTTCCCTACACTCGGTCACAGGCACCAGGCGACTGATCTTCCCCGTGGACATACTTCCCTCCCCTGGAGTCTGTCGCCATGACGTCCCTTCATCATCTCTCCAGGTTTTCTCTTGTCCTCCCTGCTTCCCGGACCCAAAGTTTTCCTGTCTCTTGGCTTAGTCAGTCATTTGATGGCGTACATCCTCCTGGAGCCCCGAAAAGGGCATGTGGGAGACGAGAGATGAATTGTTTCTGACCCGCCTGTCTGAGGATGTCCTTCTTCTCCCACCTCATCGATGGTAAAGCTGAATAAAGATGTCCACGGTGAAAGTCCATCCTTTTCAAAAAGCGGAGGATGCTGCTCCAAGGTCTTCCAGCTTCTGCTACGACTGGGAAGTCTGATGGAGGTTCTGCAGCCCCAGGCTTCTGAAATTTCAGGCTGCTGGATCCTGGCGTGGATTTCTCTGCATTCATCTTGCTAGGCACCTGCTAGGTCTTCTGATCTAGAACTAACATCCCTCAGATCTGAGAATGTTCCCTAGGTCTTCTGATCTAGAACTAACATCCCTCAGATCTGAGAATGTTCCCTGTGTCATTTCCTGTCATCTCGCCCTCCCTACTCCCCAACACACACACACACACACACACACACACACACACACACACACACACACACACACACACACACACACACACACACACACACACACACCTTCTGGCCCCTACCGCGTGGCTGATGGATCTTTTAGGCTCAGCCTCTTATTTTCGCACCTGACCTCTCCTGCTTCCATCCCTTTTGAGTGTCTTTCTTTCCATCCCTTTTGAGTGTCCCTGTGTCATTTCCTGTCATCTCGCCCTCCCTACTCCCCAACACACACACAAACACACACACACACACACACACACACACACACACACACCCTCTGGCCCCTACCGCGTGGCTGATGGATCTTTTAGGCTCAGCCTCTTATTTTCGCACCTGACCTCTCCTGCTTCCATCCCTTTTGAGTGTCTTTCTTTCCATCCCTTTTGAGTGTCCCTGTGTCATTTCCTGTCATCTCGCCCTCCCTACTCCCCAACACACACACACACACACACACACACACACACACACACACACACACACACCTTCTGGCCCCTACCGCGTGGCTGATGGATCTTTTAGGCTCAGCCTCTTATTTTCGCACCTGACCTCTCCTGCTTCCATCCCTTTTGAGTGTCTTTCTTTCCATCCCTTTTGAGTGTCTTTCTTTCCAGGAGATTTCTCTCACCTTTATCTCACCATCTTTCCTTCCACTAAATCTTTCATTGCAATAATCGTTCTTTCTTTTTTATGTTCTACCTGTCCCTCCTTTACAGCCTCTTGCTCTGGTTTCATGGATGCGGTGTCTTCTCTCTCTCCAGGGATTCACTTGTGTTTTCTTCTACTCCTCACTTTATTTCTACTTCCTAAGTTGGTTTGTTTCCGTTAACGTCATGCTACAGTTCTCAAATGTTTGGTGAGACCTTAAATTGCTGCCCGAAAGTCCTGTGTTTTGCAGGGTGGGGAGAAGGATGGGAGAGGTCACCACTGTGCGGGCTTCCACTGTGCTTGGAAACCCCTAAATTTCAGGATCCAGAAGACTTTTCTCCGCGACGGGTCAGTTTCTGCAGCAAAGATGCCTCCAGCCTCTGCCTTCGGGGACTATAAACCTGGCTGCCCATGCTCTAGGGGTCGCAGGGGGAGAGGCAGAGAGGACACCCACCCGTTGTGTGTGGAGACTGTCACACAGCCCTGTTATCAGACCTGCACCCTGTCACTGGCTGGGATTCTTCTTTTGGGTGCAGGGTCGGGGCGGGGGGTGGGGGTGGGGGGTGGGGGTCCAAGGAAAAGGACTCACTGGAGGTCCTGATGAGAAAAGACTCAGCCACGGAGTCCAGACCTGTCTCTGGGGAAAAGGCGTCTTCGCTTGGCCAAGTATTGGAGGGGACCTGGGGTACAACGGCCCTTCACGCAGACTACTCCTCAATAATCTCTGGCCTCATCCAACTGGTGCCTCCAGAGGCCCCTGGTTTAATTCAGGCCTAAGGTGTCCACTCTGGGCTACTGCCCTGCACAGGCGTTCAGCTTTCCCCATCGGCCCGGTCAGTTTCCATCGGCTCACCTGCCTCTGAGCACAGAACTGTGGTCGCGGACTCTCTCTGCTGCCACTTCCTGTCCTAGTCTCTGTTCTTGGGGGTTTATTCCGTCTATATCCCCATCCTCTCTCGGGAGGAGCTGGCAAGAATGAGGATAGACGCATGGATCCCTTCTGCATCTTCGACTGAACGCTCTGACCCTCAGCTTTGGAAATGACTTGGGTTAATCAAGACGGATAAACATGGGATAAACATCAAGGAGACAGAAAAACAAAGGACTAAGGAAGGCTTTTACAGTTTTACCGTCTATTGTCCTTCAGTTACCTTTCTCAGAAGGGTCGAATCCCACCTCCGCCACTTCCTGATTTTGCTTAACCACTTATAAGTTACCTGGTGCCTTTTTTTTGTCTTTTTAGGGCCTCACCTGAGGCATATGGAGGTTCCCAGGCTAGGGGTCGAATCAGAGCTGCAGCTGCCGGCCTACACCACAGCCACAGCAATAGCAGATCCGAGCTGCATCTGTGACCAACACCACAGCTCACGGTAACGCTGGATCCTTAACCCACCCACTGAACGAGGCCAGGGATTGAACCTGTGTCCTCATGGATACTCGTTGGGTTCGTTAACCACTGAGCCACGATGGGAACTCCCCTTGGCAGCTCTTACGCGTAAAATGCTAATACCACCACCTGCTTGCAGGGCTAGAGAATGCCATCATGTGACACGGATTAGGTACGTCAAACGCGCTGGCTGAACAATGAACAGAGGCTGATCACAAGAAGGAGAAGATGAATTTGGTGTCTGGACCCCAGGAGGGTGCGATGGTGGAGGGACATTCACAGAGAGATGTCTGCTGGGAGTCAGAACTGCCTTCATCCAGCAAACGCCTCCTGAGCCCGTTTCATACAGAAGGTCCTGAGCCCAGCCCTGCGGAACAGAGAGGTGGAAGCGGTCCGTGCAGCCCAGGGACGCGCCGAGGCTGCCCTTACCTTTCTTGGTCTTACACGGTCCCCGTTCAGGGTGGATCTCTTGTAAGGGGAGCGACACCACCTTCGCCAGCCCCGCGTTCAGCATGTACTGGTACAGGCGCTTAAACGTCCTCTCGCACAGCCCCTGCCGAAAGGAAATTCACGCGCCGCTGTTAGGGACGCGCAAGGTGTCCGACGCCCCTGGGGGGTCATGTAAACAGACACAAGTTTGGGGCCCGAGTTAACCGATTATCTTGAAAGAGGAAATGCAGGCGGCACTAAGGACCTAGCGACCTAATGACTAATGACCAAGCCACCTTGTTCAGGGACCAAAACAAGTCTGGGCAGAAACCATCCTACTGTTTCTGGTTTTGGGGTGGTTTTTTTTTTCTTTTTTTTTTTGAGGGCTGCACCCACAGCACATGAAGTTCCCAGGCTAGAGGGGTCTAAGCTGGAGCTACAGCTGCCAGCCACAGCGACGACAGATCCGAGCCCTGTCTACGACCTACACCACAGCTCAGGGCAACACCGGATCCTCTACCCACTCAGCGAGGCCAGGGATCGAACCCACGTTCTTGTGGATCCTAGCCCGGTTCATTACCGCCGAGCCACAACTCGAACTTCTGTTTTTGTTTTTGCTGCGCCTGCAGCATGCAGAAGTTTCAGGCCAGGGATGGAACCCTTAACTGCTAGGCCGCCAGGGAATTCGCCATCCTACCTTTTGATTACTAGACAGGGCAAGAGATTTGTCTAGAGATCCTGAAAGGGGGGGTGAGGATGAGGCCAACGGGGGCAGTGCTAGGAGATTTCCCTGTGAAGCTTTTCATTTTGTCGTGGTTTAACTAAAGAAGCGTATTAGTTAGTAACAAATAAACCCCCAGCACACACACGCCTCCCACAGGCAGTGGAATAGAAAAAAATTTTAAAAATACTTTTAAAATATTTAGTCTGTGAAGTTTCAACAAATTGAGGACGAGTACATCCAGCCTCTCACTCACGTTGCTGGGAGGTGACGACGACGACAAGACACCCAAAACGACCACTGGTGCTCGCTCCCGACTGTCGGGGCTCCTGACAAGCAGCCTCCAGGGCAGGCCACATGTTTTTCATCTACGCGGGTTTGGTTTGGTTTGGTTTGAAGGTAACTTACTTGCCAGCATTGAAAAGCGAGAGATTTTATGTCAAAAACCAGATTCTGGCTTCTCTGGAAAAACAGGATCTGGCAACAAATGCCAGGCCTGTGGTTCCGGAGAGCAGCAGCAGGCGGGAGGCGCGGACCAGCTGCAGCCACGCCAGCCTGGACGGCCCACTTTCTCCTCCCGCCCGACCCCTTAAAGCTCAGTTCCCGTGTCTCCCCGTTTCTGCGGGGCTTTTGTCCCATGGCAGGTAAGAAGAAAGCTAAATACGTCTTGACTCCCTACCGATACCAAAACATTGTCTGACACTTGGCCTGTTCCACTAACTCCCACCACCTGCCTGGCCACTGTGAGTGTTGCTTTCGCCACCTCTGGAGCAGGCAGCCAAGTGACCGCCACTGTCAGCTCTGGGAGGGGCAGCAGGAGGCACTCTCGACCACGAGGGGCTGGTGGAGTCTCCCAGGTTTCCTTGTACCCACGCATGTGTGATCACTTCTCGGGGGAGCCCGCGCGCTGGCTGCTGGGCAGCAGCACATACGGTTATCAGGAAATGAGAGTCGACTGGCATATGGCTCGTTCAAGCCACTGGCTTGGAACTGGCATCTATCGTTAATCTAGCCCGTGCCCCCGGCGCCAGGGAAGAAACCCATCCATCAAACCCCGGCCCTCAACAGATGGCCCTGAGCCGGGGACGGTCCTAAGCGAGGGAGGATGATGGAGTCCCTGCCTTGAGGGGGCCGGTCCCCGAGGGCTCGCTCAGTCTGTCCGGCGGAAGGTGAAAGAAGCCTCGCCCACTCCCCCAAAAGGCAGCCCCCACATCCATGGCATCCACCTCCTCCAGGGGCTGATTATTCACCAAATCCCGCTCGGCTTTCCCTGCCCCCCCCCACCCCCCTCCCCACCACTTTGCAGCTGCTGACTAGGCGTCGCCAAGCCAAAGTCCCAGAAGATCTTCATACTCGATCAAGCCCAAAATCAAATTTGTCACGTGCTTCGTCACCACACAAACTCATTCCTCTTTCTGAACACTCTAGTCACACACACAGGCAGCAAACACATGCTGAATGTCTATGGAGGTCAGGCACTGGCTTCCGAGGGGCAGTAGGGGGGCAGCTTGGCAGTGATCAAGCAGAAGCTGCCCTCCAGCTCCCGTCCAGGGAGGGGCCGCCACTCAAGCCAGGCAGCAGGGCTCCTGCCCCCTTGCCTCCCCAACACACCCTGGCTTTAGTCACTCGCCAGGTCCTGCTAGTGCCGGCCCCCAAAATATCACAGACCATTCCAGCCAGGGGCTCACCTGGCCCGAGGCCACAGCCCCGGGCCGCCCTGTCTCCCCTCTACCATCAGTTCATTTCCTGAACACTTGTCTCTTGCAACATCTCCACTTATAAACCACCGCCAGCTGTTTATGAGGCTAAAGGCTAAAACCTAACTCCGCGGCCTGGCACTCTTTCTTTCTAGACCTTTCTTTTGGGCCCCAACTTGCCTTTCCAGCCACGTCTCTTACTACTCCTGCCCGGGGAACGCGGCCACCTGGCTGCCCCCACCCCGGGTCACGGCCCCCCTCAAAAACAAGCCTTTGCTCCAAGGTGTGCCGCCTCGGGGAACACCTGCTCCCTCTAATCTTCTCGGGAGCTGCCCAGCTCTCTTGAGGAAGCCCATGGCTCCTTTCACGGGGCTCAGACACACACTTCCGAGGGGCAGCCTGGCCTGAGTGTGTGGTCACACGTGGCCCCTCCGATCAGACCGCATGACGGCAGGAGACCTCGAGCCCCCGGTTACTATTCGTCATTGTGTCGCGGAACGCAGCTCTGACTCCAAGCCGACACTCCCTCAAGTACTGGTTGAGTGAATAAACAAATGACTAAGTGACTAAACAAAGTCCTGTGTCAGTCACATCTTGTCGCTCAGATCATCCACAGGGCTGGCCTGACACCAGGCTCACCCCCCAGTCTCTCCACCGGCGAGTGACACAGCAGGGCAGAAGGGCTCAGTCCCCAGCGGGCCTGGGCACACAGTACCAAGGACAAAGCAGGCAGATATTTCTTTGCTGAGCAAGTAGGACTTGCCTTCATTTTGAACAGGGTCTCTCAGGAAGAGGCCTCATCAGGCTTTTATTCCCCACTTTTTTCTTTTTTTCCACTTTTTAGGGCTGCACCTGTAGCATATGGCAGTTCCCAGGCTGGGGGTCCCATCAGAGCTGCAGCTGCCGGCCTCCACCACAGCCACAGCAACACAGGATCCGAGCTGCGTCTGCAACCCACGGCAATGCTGGATCCTTAACCCACCGAGCGAGGCCAGGGATCGAATCCTCAGAGATACTAGTCGGGTTTGTAACCGGCTGAGCCACAATGGGAACTCCTTATGCCCCACTTTTGATAGACATTCAAATACCCAGACATATTTATCTCCTTCTAAACAGCAGTGCTCCCGGAGTGACAAATGGCACTGCCTTGAGTGTCTGAGAGCTGACAGGAGATGAGGGGCCTGGGGGCGCAGGGCACACTGGCTAGCACATGACCAGCTCCAGATAACTGCTGTCATGAGAGACTGCAGCCCAGGCTGAACAGAGGCTCCGACTATTTCAAGGGAAGCTGGCAACCTAGATTTTGATGTGAAATCTCAATTTTGAAAAAATGCTAAGGCAGAGTTCTCTTTTAACCATGTGGAGGCCAAAGCTGACCCTCAAGACCTGGTTCATGACCTCTGCTTTTTTTTTTTTTCCTTCATTTTTTGGCCACACCTGCGGCATATGGAAGCTCCTGGGCCACGGGTTCAATCCGAGCTGCAGCTGCTAACTACGCTACAACTGCAGCAATGCTGGATCCTTAACCTACTGTACTGGGCTGGAGATTGAACATGTGCCTCCCAAGAGACACCACTAGATCCTTAACCCCTCTACCACCATGGGGACTCCCATAACCTCTGTTGGTTTTTTTTCTTTTTTTCTTTTTAGGGCTGCAGGGGCGGCATATGGAGGTTCCCAGGCCAGGGGTCTAATCAGAGCTGCAACCGCCAGCCTACACGACAGCCACAGCCACACAGGATCTGAGCCACGTCTGTGACTTATACCACAGCTCACGGCAATGCCGGATCCTTAACCCACTGAGCGAGGCCAGGGATCAAACCCGCAACCTCATGGTTCCTTGTCGGATTCGTTAACCACTGCAGCATGACGGGAACTCCAACCTCGCTTTAAAAAGACCTGGGCACACAATGCATTTAGCAGCACAGAAGGAGCCCTTCCCTGTGTACAGTGACACCAGAGAGCAGGGCCTCACCAGGGCAGCAGCACAAGGTAAGGAGCAAGATCTTCCTGGAGTCACTAGCCAGACTCTAAGCCACGCTCCTTTGGGGAACGAATTATAACCATCCCCAAACCCTGGCTTTAGGTTCTATCATTTAACGTACAGGACAGTTTTATCTTCCTCCCACTTCCAATGTCACGGCTTTCCTAACTTCCACTGAAGACTATTCTACCTGGACCGGAAGCAGGGTCCCCACCCCGCTTTCCTCCTCTCACTGCACCACAGCCTCTGTTCCTGCGCCCAAAGGTGAAGCGGGTCAGGAATCGCTTGTTCCCCTGTCGTCCCACCTCCTCCTCCTCAGTAGAGTCACTCTGTTAATTAGGCATCCGACCAGTGGGAACACAATTACAAGCTTGATCACAAAAGTCAATCTGAATGCCCAGGCTGACCATTCCACGTGAACCTTTACAGCAAGGCTTAGCGCAAAGCCTGCGGAAAATGGAGGAGGCTAATCAAAAGCAGGAAGGATTTCAATTAGACTGAGCCTTCTGGAGTTCCCATCGTGGTGCAACGGAAATGAATCTGACCAGGATCCATGAGGATGCAGGTTCAATCCCTGGCCTCGTGCAGTGGGTTCAGGATCCGGCGGTGCCCGGGGCTGGGGCATAGGCCGGCAGCTGTGGCTCCAATTGGACCCCTAGCCTGGGAACCTCCAGAGGCCTCAGGTGCGGCCCTAAAAAGACCAAAAAAAAAAAAAAAGACTGAGCCTTCTTACATTCTGTAAAGCAAAAGAAAATCCTGCTTGTTTCTCGGTTGGGGAGGGTCAGGTCCAGAAGAGGGCTTTTAATTGCAACGCACTGAATCTACACTTGACAAAGATCTCCACTGCTGCACAGATGGAGTCAGCCCCGCTCGTGCGAAGCCCCGGGCAGCTCACCAGTTCCTCCCTCAGCTTTCCCAACGTCTCTATGTGGTTACTCCGGGTGCTCAGCATACCCGAAAGCTTCTCCATGAGGATGTCGTATTTGCTCCTCCTGTGAGAAACACAAAAACGTTCATTTTTTCGGAGCTCCTGCTAAAGATTGCCAGTTGTTTTTTTGTTTTTTGGGTTTTTTTAAAATGACAAGATTTAAATAACATTATCAAACTACAGAACCTTGGTCCTAAGTCTCAGAGATCATCCAGCCCAACTCCTTTGTTTTACAACAGGAGAGTCTGGGGCACTGAGTGGTTCAGCCACAGTCACAGCCCCCTAACTAGTGGCCGTGTACAGACCAGACTGTCTGGCTAAAACTTTAATGAAATGACTCTTTAAAATGCCTTGCATCTTCTGATGATACTTTAAAGTTTAGGGAGTTCCCGTTGTAGCTCAGCAGTTAATGAACCCGACTAGGATCCATGAGGATGGTTCCATCCCCGGCTTTGCTCTGTGGCTTAAGGATCTGGCATTGCCATGAGCTGTGGTGTAGGTCACAGATGCAGCTCGGATCCTCACAGATGCAGCTCGGATCCTGCATTGCTGAGGCTGTGGTGTAGGCTGGTAGCTGCAGCTCCAATTCGACCCCTAGCCTGGGAACTTCAATATGCCGCAGGTGCAGCCCTAAAATGCCAAAAAAAAAAGTTTAGGAAGCAACTATATATACATTCCTTACAAATCACTTGGTAAGGAAAGACAGGGATTATTTCATAAAGAAGTTAAGCTTTTATAAAATTCAGGCACAAGACATGAACCCAGGTCTCCTTCCTCAAGATATTTGGCCATTAGAATTCAGAGTAAAACACCCATCAATTTAATGGTAAATAATTAATTAATAAATAATTTAATTTAATCTGGTGTACTAAGAAGCCTACTTTAGGCCACCACGATATCCAGAATTTCAACACGCTAGCTTAAAAATTACATGAGACACAATTTTATGTCCTCTTTATAGGCAGATACATTCGCTTTTTAGGGCTGCACCCACGGCATATGAAGGTTCCCAGGCTAGGGGTCCCATCAGAGCTACAGCTGCGGCCTACACCACAGCCACAGCAACACCAGATCCAAGCCGTGTCTGCAACTTATACCACAGCTCACGGCAATGCCAGATCCTTAACCCACTGAGCGAGGCCAGGGATCGAACCTGCAACCTTAAGGTTCCTAGTCGGATTTGTTACGCTGTGCCATGATGGGAACTCCCTTTTTTGTCTTTTGAAGGCAGTCGACATCTGTGCCTTCACTGATTCTTTCATTCATTGAAAGGCAGTAAAAATGGAGAAGTCAGGGTTCTCTTCCACTGAACCACAACACGAACTCTTGTCTCCGTGAGTTTTAAAGGCCTAAGACACAGGCTCAGACAGAGAGGTCGGGAAGCGTTCTGCCGTCTACACACTGTACCTGTCCATGTGAAACCGGTTCAGGAGGAGGAGGATCGAGTGCTGCTGGGTTCCCGTGGGTAATCGGATCACATGGGACTGCATCGTAATGAGCCCGTTTTTGTTCAGAATTTTCCTGTGATAGTGGAGCTTCCCAGCATCAACCCTGGACAAGAGGAAGAGTGTGGGCATTCATTTCACTTTGCAGGTGCTTTTCACCCCAGAGTGCAGACAGCCTCTCTCCGGAGGTGACACCAGAGACACACATGTGGCCAGTCCATCTAAGAGAACCATCACTGTGAGACAGTGGCCTTGCAAAGAGCAGCCGAGCCTCAGCCGAAGAGCACACCTCCAGGAGAGGCAGAAGGCGAGAGGCGGGGGGACACGGAGTGAAAGGGATGGCCGGGGTCGGGTGGGGAACACGGGATGATAAAGGTTAGCAAGGGGCTGATTGGCCATGGGCTGCGGATGGTCTCAATTTACGCCCACTGCTCCAGCATCCCTTCTGCTCAGCTCCGCCTCCCACTCTCAAAATGTCCAAATGCGTGGACAATAAATGCTCTGGTCTCCCCAGGGCCTCTTCAAAGAGAAGGCACTGTGCCTCCCAGCACCATGGATTCGGGGACCACCCGGGTGGCAGGGATGAGAGGAACGTGGGAGATAAGTCAGCAGATCCCTGCTGGCAGGGGGGTTGGCAGGGGGCGGCTGGGGCAGGGTCCAAGGGTCAGGGAGCCCTAGTGTTTAAAACAGAGAAGCAAAGCAGCCCCCTCACTTGAAAGCGGTGCTGTGGAGGTCTCGCTGGAGCTCGCCCTGCCACCGGGACCGGCCGAGCCGCTCCAAAATGCAGTAGGAGAAGTCGGGGAGCTTCAGGTCGGGGTCGCCCTCCAGGCCGATCAAGGCCCGGTACCGCATGTCCTGGGAGGCGACGATGATCAGTTTCTTCCCCCACCTGCAAATCAGAAGCCACGGCAGGAAGAAATCGCTTGAATGGATTCTTAAGAAAACCGAAATACGACAAAGCAGAACCTTAGTGAACCATCATTTTCCGCTTCTTCTTAGAGGTTCCCAATCCCCCAGTCGAGGGGGTTTCCATCTTAGACCCACACAACGTTCGGGGGAACAGAGCAGCTTGCTGTGTCCTTGCTTGGAGCCCTCAGGCCAAAGATTAGACTTCCAACTCGCACCTAGAACATTCTACACACCCTCGCTGCCACCCTGCCCTGCTGGTCCTCTGCCCCCACATCTTTAGGCCACTGCTCCTCATGATCTGGGTCACTGCTCAGACACCAATAGCTCAGGCCTTCCTGAAAATGCTAACCAGAGTCCACCCCCACCTCTGACCACTTCCAGACTCTTCGCAGCACCGAGGACTCTCAGAAATGACCTCATTCAGGGGGCCCCTTATCCACTGGCTCCCCAGGACATCCTCAGTGCCTAGACTGGTTCTGGGGCACAACGGGGACTCTGGAAGTTCCTGTCAAGTGAATCAGCTCGCCTACTGAACTGGACAGATGAAACAGCCTTGAGTCAAAAAGAGAGCAGTGGCCTTCCATGGACCTGCAGTCTGTCGAAGACCAGACCTGGGGTTACAACTTCTAACCCGACAGAACAAGCCATCAGCCAACATGTGTTTTTAGGAGCCAGGCTCATGCTAGATCCAAGACACACAGCTTTGTTTTTTGGGTTTTTTTTTTTTTTTTTTTTTTGCTTTTTAGGGCCGCACCCAAGACATATGGAAGTTCCCAGGCTAGGGGTGTAATTGGAGCTACAGCTGCCGGCCTACGCCACAGCCATAGCAACACAGGATCTGAGCCTCATCTGTGACCTACCCCACAGCTCACGGCAACACTGGATCCTTCACCCACTGAGCGAGGCCAGGGATCGAACCCACAACCTCTTGGATACTAGTCGGGTTTGTTTGTGCTATGCCACAATGGGAACACCCAAGACACACAGCTTTGAACAAGACAGGAGATTTACACTCTGGTGAGGAAAGAGGGACATAAACACCTAAGATCACTTTGGGTATCAAAAAGACTAACATGATGATGCCTGGGCTCCGGGGGACACTTTTTTTTGCCTTTTTTTTGGTCTTTTTTTGCCATTTCTTGGGCCGCTCTGTGGCATATGGAGGTTCCCAGGTTAGGGGTCCAATCGGAGCTGTAGCTGCCAGCCTACGCCAGAGCCATGGCAACGCGGGATCCGAGCCATGTCTGCAACCTACCCCACAGCTCACGGCAACGCCAGATCCTTAACCCACTGAGCGAGGCCAGGGATCGAACCCGCAACCTCATGGTTCCTAGTCGGATTCGTTAACTACTGCGCCACCATGGGAACTCCGGGGGGAAACATTTAGAGGAGTTGAGTTGAAGGCCGAATGAAGAGAAGGAGGCGGCGAAGGGAAGATTCTGAGGCAGAAGGAACGGCACGGGCCGCAGCCCTGACGCTGAGACAAGCGCCGTGCCTTCAGGCTGAAGCCCAGGGAAGGGGTTGGGAGGCAAGTGGCAGGGGCTCAAGTCAGACAGCTGCGTGGGGGACACAGCTCACGGTTCTGGCCCTGATCTCCAAGTCAAAGTTTAGTCCCAGCCAGCGTGATGCTCACAAAAGAAGCTAGAGACAAGGCCAAAGACGCTGCTCGCGAGGTTCCCATGGGTTCGGATCAGTTACCTGCCAAAGGCCTCCACCATTGTGCATCGGGGCTGTAACGCCTTGGTCCTGATTTCCTTGGTGATGTTTTTCCTCTCCTTGAAGTACCGGCACGAACCCTGGATGCCATCTTTATTCTCTAAGATCATGTGAATGGGGTAGACGTCCTCCAAAGACACCGGGTCCCGCCGGGACTCCAAAATGCCCGTTTCCAAATCAATTTCTTCATACCTAAGGGGGGGGGGGGGACAGACATCAAACCACGACTCGGCCTCCAAAGTCACACACGTGTGGCAGGCTCTTCTGACACCTGCTGGCAGAGGTGGGAGAGAAGGAGCGAGGTCACCTCATCTTCCCGCCTAACAACCGCCGGTCATCGGGACGTGCAGCATCCCTGGTGCTCTAGCCCAGACGACAGACACCTTTCCAGGAGCCTCCGAATCCACTCCGGGGGCTGAGTTGCTGAAACCAGAACCACCTGCCTGGCCCAAGTCATGGCCTTCTGTTTCCCTCCCAAGTCTGGTGCCTCGTTTCCAAACCATCCAGGTTGGCCTTAATGACTCAAGGCTCCCCTCCTTAAAGATGTCACCTTTCCATCTCCTTTCAATTATCCTTCTCGTACTTCCATCCATTTTTATGGTTTCAATTATCACTTGCACGTGAACAATTCTCACCATCAATTCCTCACTCCTGCTTTTTTTCTCCCTAAACAAGAATCCTACCTTCAATTATTCTGTTTGTTTTTGGTCTTTTTTTTTTTTTGTCTTTTTAGCGCTGCACCCGCATCATATGGAGGTTCCCAGGCTAGGGGTCCCATCGGAGCTACAACTGCCAGCCTACACCACAGCCACAGCAACAGCAGATCCGAGCCGCCTCTGCAACCTACACCACAGCTCACGGCAACGCCGGATCCTTAACCCACTGAGCGAAGCCAGGGATCGAACCCTCAACCTCATGGTTCCCAGTCGGATTCGCTTTCCCTGTGCCAAGATGGGAACACCCCATCTTCAATTATCTACATCTCAAATTGGATGAACTCAAAACCAAAGTGACGACTGGCACTCCCCGCCTCCAAAAGAGCCCCTCCTTCCCCCGCTTGGTACCACTTTCTCCCAGTCGCCTCTTATCAACAGCACAGGTGACAGCCTTTGAGTTCTGCTCCATCTTTTGTCCAGTCCGCCCCGATGTCAAGGTTTCCTCGGGAATCTTGCTCGTGACGCGTACAAGTCTAGCTGAGGCTAACTCCGGGGTAAGCTTGTCGGCCCTTTTCTTCCCTGCCTTGCTGTGAGCTCCGCATCACCTAACCCTCCACGCTCACATCACACCTTCCCCAGCGTCCCTCCACCTCCTGCCACAGTTCCCCAGGCTTCTTTTGAACACAGGGGCACCCCAGGGCCAGTGTCTCAAGGCCTCCAGTCACGCTACACCCTCTTCCAGGGGATGATCCAGGCCAACCACATGGGATGACGCCCTCATCCTGCTCAGTGCCTCCCTCCAGCCTGCTTTTCCTCCCATGAAGCCAGATGGTTCATTCATTCATTCATTCATTCATTTTTTTTCTTTTCATGGCCACCCCTGCAGCATACGGAAATTCCTGGGCGAGGGGTCAAATCGGAGCTGCAGCTGAGGCCTACACCATACCCATGGCAACACTGGATCTGAGCTGCATCTGTGACCTACTCCACGCAGCTTGCTATACAAGGCTGATCCTTAAGTCACTCAATAGGCCAGGGATTAAACTCGAATCCTCGAGGAGACAATGTCAGGTCCTTAACCTGCTGAGCCACGAAGGGAACTCCAGATGTTTACCAAAGAGTTCTCCACTACGAGAACCCAAAAGAACCTGGACCTCAATGGGTCTCAGAGTACATTCGGCACAGAGTTCCCATCCTGGCTCAGCGGTTAACGGACCCGACTAGTATCCATGAGGTTGCGGGTTCGATCCCTGGCCTTGCTCAGTGGGTTAAGGATCCGGCATTGCTTCGAGTTGTGGTGTAGGTCGCAGACACGGCTCGGATCCCACATTGCTGTGGCTGTGGTGTAGGCCAGCAGCTACAGCTCCGATCAGACCCTAAACCTGGGAACCTCCTTATGCCGTGGGTGTGGCCCTAAAAAGACAGACAAAAATAATAATAATAATAATAATACATTCTCCACCTCCCCTCCTCCCTGGCTCAGCTTCCCAGCCGGCTTCTGGGTTCCCTATTACAGGGAAGGGCATCAGCGTTCACTCGGGCGCCCAAACATCAGGAGCCAGACGGGGAGTTCCGGTCGTGGCGCAGTGGTTAACGAATCCGACTAGGAACCATGAGGTTGCGGGTTCGGTCCCTGCCCTTGCTCAGTGGGTTAACGATCCGGCGTTGCCGTGAGCTGTGGGGTAGGTTGCAGACGCGGCTCGGATCCCGCGTTGCTGTGGCTCTGGCACAGCTCCGATTCAACCCCTAGCCTGGGAACCTCCATATGCTGCGGGAGCGGCCCAAAGAAATAGTAAAAAGACCAAAAAAAAAAAAAGGAACCAGACGGCACCATCCTCCATTCCTACCTCTCCTTCGACTTCACAGCCCATCAGCCACGACATCCTCTCGATTCTTCTACCTCTTGTCTGATTCCATCGCTTCTCCTCTTCATTCTCACACCCACCATTGTTTGTGATTGCTACAGATCGCTCAACTTTTTTTTTTTTTTAATGGCCGCACCCGAGGCACATGGAAGTTCCCGGGCCATGGGCCGAGTCTGAGCTGCAGCTGTGACATAGATCGCAGCTGTGGCAACACTGGATCCTTAACCCACTGCACTGGGTTGGGGATCAAAGCTGTCTGCCGCAGAGACAAGGCTGGATCCTTAACCCTACTGCACCAGAGCGGGAACTTTTCGACTTCACTCTTTGCCCATAGTCTGATCCTCCCTTCAGTAGCTTAGGCTTTGAGTAGATTGAAAAACCAATCCAGTCCAATTGGTTAAGGTCAGAGTGAACTGAATCCTGAACCCAGACTTGCTGGATTCAGATTCTGGTTTCTGTCCTCACTAGCTGAAATCACTTAACTTCTCTGTGCCTCAATTTTCTCCTCAGGAAAATGGGGATAAGAATATTCAACTCTACTTTTTTTTTTTGTCTTTTGTCCTTTTAGGGCCACACCACAGGCATATGGAAGTTCCCAGGCTAGGGTCTAATCGGAGCTGTTGCCGCCAGCCTGCATCAGAGCCACAGCAGTGCCAGATCCGAGCCGCGTCTGCGACCTACCCCACAGCTCACGGCAACCCCGGATCCTTAACCCACTGAGCGAGGCCAGGGATCAAACCCGCAACCTCATGGTTCCTAGTTGGATTCGTTTCCACTGTGCCACGATGGGAACTACAGCAGCTCCACTTGTGATGGAATATGATGGAGGATAATGTGAGAAAAAGAATATATATAAATATATGTATACATGTATGACTAGGTCATTTTGCTGTATTGTAGGAACTGACAGAAAGAACACTGTAAATCAACTACGATGGAAAAAATTTAAAACATTAAAAAAAAAAAAAAAAGAATATCCAGCTCCTGGAGTTCCTGCTGTGGTGCAGTGGGTTAAGAATCCAGCTGCAGCGGCTTGATCCCTGGCCCGGTGCAGCGGGTTAAAGGATATGGCATTGCTGCAGCTGTGGTGTAGGTCGCAGCTGGGGCTTAAATTCAATCCCTGGCCGGGAAACTGGCCATTAAAAAAAAAAAAAAAAAAAAAGACTATCCAGTTCCTAAAGGTTGTGTAAAAATCAAATAACTTGCAAATAACTTGCTATATGTAAGGATCTTAGAAGAGTCCCTGCTTATAATAAGCATATTTAATAAGCATATAATAAGCATACATAATAAGCATATAATAAGCATAAGGAACTAGGGCGTTCCCTAGTGGCTTAGCCCAACTTGTGCATGCCTCGGTTGGGGACAAAAAAAAAAGGTATATGTAAACATTAACTATGATTCCCCACTCACTACCTCCAGTTCTACACTTCAACCAGTCTTATTTATCTTCCTTTAGGCTTTCGAATTTGCTGTACTCTGTCCAGAATACCCTGCCAACTGGCCACCTGAATCCAACCTTTTAAGTCTTGTTTTTTGTGGGGTTTTTTGCTTTTTTAGGACCGCACCCACAGCATATGGAAATTCCCAGGCTAGGGTTGACTTGGAGCAATAGCTGCCAGCCTACACCACAGCCACAGCCACACTAGATCCAAGCCAAGTCCGAGACCTATGCCACATCTCATGGATCCTTAAGCCACTGAGCGAGGCCAGGGATCGAACCTGCATCCTCATGGATACTAGGCAGATTCATTTCCACTGTGTCACAACAGGAACTCCTTTAAATCTTGTTTTAGACCAGATTACCTCTGGGAACCTCTCCTGCACCTCACCATAGGGCTTAAGAGTACAGACTCGGGGAGTTCCCACTGTAGCTCAGTGGATTAGGGATCTGGCATTGCCACAGCTGTGGCACAGGTCACAGCACTGGTCTGGATTCCATTCCTGGCCCTGGAACGTCCATATGTTGAGGGTGTGGCCGAGGGGAAAAAAAAAAAGAGTACAGACTTGGGAGACAGATGCCCTGGTTTTGAATCAACACTCAGTCACTTCCAATCTCCACGACTGAGGGACAGGTTACTTAGCTCTCTCCACCACTGTTTCCTCCTCTGCAAAATGGGGAAGACAACCACCTTCCTCGTGGAGTCACTGTGAGAAGGAAGTGGGTTCCATCTCCCAAAGCTCCCAGAACAAGATCTTAGAATAGTATCAGGCCATACCAAGAGCTAAATAAATGTGAGCTATTATTACTACTATTATTGTTGTGGTACAGCTGTCTGGTTGCCTTAGGCTCTCTAGGCCAGCAGGGAATGAATGTTCCATTAAGGCTGGTTAACTCCACTGTCTGCAGCCTTTTTTTTTTGGGCAGCGCCCGCAGCATACCAAAGTTCCCCGGCCAGGGATCGAATCCCAGCCACAATAGTGGCAACGCCTAATTCTTAACCGCTGGGCCGCCAGGGAATTTCCATCAACTTGACTCTGGTCTCGCTCTTAAGAGCCTTCTGGCTCTAAAGCCAAGCTCCATTTAGAGAAAATACTCTTTGAAACCCAAAGAATATCCTCCCAGTCTTGCCCAATGCCACCCTAAACAGACACGAACATAATGGGACATCACCGAATCACCCCGAACTCCATCAGACGCCTGGGCCCCGCCAGGCCCGAGGGACCCCGAATCAGCCCTAGTCCGCGCCCCCATCGGACTGCGGGTCTTCCTTTCGCTTCCACTCCTTTCTCTCCGCTCCCGAAACGACCTGGACCCCTCCCAGCTCCATCAGACCCCGAACCCTGCCCTCGCCCGCCCACCCGGAGGGCCAGGCCGCTGACCGGTCCTGGAGCTGGAGATCTGGTCGTTCCCGAGGCTCCTCGTAGAAGCTGATGCCCGGATGCGTGGCAAGGGCCTGCCACAGAAACTCCTGTGTGTAGGGCTCCAAAGGCAGCGGGAAGGGCGGCACTCGTGTCTCCAGACGGCTCCAAAGCGCGGGCAGACACAGGCCATCAAGCCCCTCCAGGGCCACCTCGTCCAACAACGACTCTAGCGCGTCCATTGCTACTTCAGTTGGCTGCAGCTGCGGCGCCTGCGCACACGCCGCGGAGGGCCCTAGTCCATCGCGCCTGCGCACAACGACCAGCAGCCCGGAAGGCGGGGCGAATCCAGGGACTGGAGGAGGAGTTCCAGAGCACAGTCGTGACGTAACTCCCTTTGGGGCGGGTTCATTGCGTAGAGCTCCACCGCCATTGGTCGGGAACTCCGCAGTAACCAGGGGAACTGCAAACAGTATAGGGGCCGCTTCCGGTGCGAGCACCCGGAACCACCGCCTCCAGGGATGGACGGTGAGTGTCCGTGGGCCCCTCCAGGGGGTCTGGCAGTTACTCTCCCATCCCTCCTGAGGGCCCTCTGGGAGGAACCCTAGGCCACAGACAGCTGGACCACCGCTGCCTGACCCAAGGTGGTTTCCGTCTGAGGGAAAGGGAGCCTTAGTGTTCCAGGGTGGGAAGAAGAGACTGGGGGGAGTGGTCAGTGATTTGGTCGCTGTGCTGCCTGTCGTCGTTGTGGAACCCGGCGCTGTCCGGGACCTCAGTGAAGGGGTTTTGTGTGGGAAAGAGAAATAGAGGACTGAGGGGAATTTTGTGTATCCTGGGATGTGGAGCTGTGGGACATGGGAGTTGGTAAGAGGGAAAGCGTCGTCGTGAGTGCAATCATCAGCTGTCGACAAATGGGACTTGATAAGGGGGGTAGGAGGAGACTAGGGAATACTCTCTTTCTGTGCTTTGCTGCTTAGAATGGTTCAGTGCCGGGAACTCTGTAAGAGCTGTCGGGCAACTGGCTAAGCTTCCTAACAGTCTTTGGAGGTCAGTGTTATCCCATTTTACAAACGAGGACACTGAGGCTCAGAGAAGTATCTTGCCCCAAATCAAAGTCATCAAGTGACAGAGTGAGGAAAGAGCCCAGACACAGTCTCTTGGGTTTTTTTGTTTTTTGTTTTTTTAAAATGGGTTTATTACAGAGGTTGAGATTTAGAAGTGATTTTAGAAGCTCTTCATTCCAAACGATGCAAATGCAGATGTTTGCAGGGGCAAGTCTAGTGGGCTGGACTGGGCTATGACTGAAAGTCAGTTTCTTTTCTGAAAGGGAAGCTTCTCACTCAGCTCCAACCAATTATTTTCCCACGGCACTTCTCCAAATGTCATTATGGCCAATCAGGCTGAAGGTCAGATGCAGCCTGTGGGCCACCATTTAGGGATTCCAGATAAGAATCCTAGGATTGACAATGAAGCAATCCAAACATAAGCTACTCTGAAAGCTCATTTTATAAATGGGAAGACTGAAGTCTAGACAGACGGGTAGAGTTGGCTGGAATCCACATCCTTTTCCTCATTATACTCCTGTCCCTCACTTCTGGGAAAGTTGTTCCTTTGTGATATCCACTTAATGCATTATGAGAAAAAATGAATGGAACAGTGTTCTGTGCTTCAAAGACATCATTGCCCTTTGTACTTCAGAGGTACTATAAAATGTTATTCACTGGTTTGCCCAGTGGAAAGGTCATTGTTCCGTTGCTGTAAAACAGCAGTACTCAAATCTTTCTTTGGTCTCAGGATGCCTTTATGCTTTTACCTCAAAAGAGCTTTGTGTATACTATGCCTATAATATTTACCACATCAGGAATTAAAGCTGACAAAATCTTAAAAAACATTTATCATTTATAAGTTCATTTAAAAATAATAGCAAGTGGGAGTTCCCGTCGTGGCTCAGTGGTTAACCAATCAGACTAGGAACCATGAGGTTGTGGGTTCGATCCCTGGCCTCGCTCAGTGGGTGAAGGATCCGGTGTTGCCGTGAGCTGTGGTGTAGGTCGAAGACGCAGCTCGGATCCCACATTGCTGTGGCTGTGGTGTAGGCTGGCAGCGACAGCTCTGATTGGACTCCTAGCTTGGGAACTTCCATGTGCCACAGATGCAGCCCTAAAAGACACACACACACACACACACACACACACACACACACACAAACTTAGTAGGAAAAGTGGTGTCGTTTTACATTTTCTTAAATCTCTCCAATAATCTGAAATAGCAAGACATGTTTCTGCTTCAGCAATCAAACTGTTGTGTTGTTATTTTGGCTGATGTATTTGAAGAAAATGGGGCCTCATGCAGATATATATTTGGAACAGGGAGTATTTTAATTGCCTTTTCAGATAACCCTGAAAGTAGATATTCTTTAACACTATTCCAAAAATTAATAAGTGGTAACTTCTCAAAGGTTAGTCACAACGTGGCATCTGAAACCATATTGGGGAATTTTGCACTCTGTTACATTAAAACCCATTGGTCTATTGGAGGTCCAGTCATGGCTCAGCAGAAACGAATCTGGCTAGTACCCATGAGGATGCAGGTTCGATCCCTGGCCTCACTCAGTGGGTTAAGGATCCGGTGTTGCCCTGAGCTGTGGTGTAGGTTGCAGATGTGGCTCAGATCTGAGGTTGTTGTGGCTGTGGTGTAGGCCAGAGGCTGCAGCTCCGATTCAGCCCCAAGCCTGGAAATCTCCATATGCCAAGGGTACAGCCCTAAAAGACAAAAAAAAAAAAAAAAGAACCCCCCCAAAAACCATTGGTGTGTCTTGCTGTTTGGTTGGATATTTTACCCATGCATGATTTTGTAACATTAGACATTGGTCATTTGGGAAAAAAAAAATTTCTTTTTGTCTTTTTAGGGCCACACCTAAGGCATTTGGAGGTTCCTAGGCTAGAGGTCGAATCCGAGCTGTAGCTGGGGGACTACGCCACAGACGCAGCAACATGGATATGAGGCGCCTGTGCCACCTACACCACAGCTCATGGCAACGCCGGATCCTTAATCCACTGAGCGAAGCCAGGGAAAGAACCCATGTCCTCATGGATACTAGTCGGGGAAAATGTTAGTCCACTGAGTTATGCAAGTCTTCTAAATGTTGACATTAGAAATATGATATTAAATGTCATATCATTGAACAGTAGCAAAAAAAAAATCACATTCTTTTTTTTTTTTTGGTTTTTTTTTAGGGCTACACCCGCGGCATATGGAGGTTCCCAGGCTAGGAGTCCAATCAGAGACACAGCTGCCAGCCTACACCTCAGCCACAACAACTCGGGATCTGAGCTGAGTCTGCGACCTACACCACAACTCATGGCAACGCCAGATCCTTAACCCATTGAGCGAGGCCAGGGATTGAACTTGCAACCTCATGGTTCCTAGTCGGATTTGTTTCCGCTGTGCCAGGAGCTCCCACCTGTCTTTTTTTTTTTAAAAAAGAGTTTAAGTGGAGTTCCTGTTGTGACTCATCGGTTAACAAACCCAACTAGTTAGTAACCATTAGGACTCCAGTTCGATCCCTGGCCTTGCTCAGTGGGTTGGGGATCTGGCATTGCCATGAACTGTGATGTAGGCCAGCAGCTACAGCTCCAATTCGACCCCTAGCCTGAGAACCTCTATATGCCACTGGTACGGCCCTAAAATAGTAAAAATGAATTTCCTACTTGTTTTCACTTGAACACTTGAATTTTATCATTAGCAAGAAATACTGTTAGTTGTTTCCTTGAAGTGTCAGCTCACTTTTTTTGTATTTAAGAAAACTTCTGCCAAATACTCAACTCTAAATAATAGCAGTTTGTCTATAAGTTGTTTATTCAAGTAAAAGTGACATTTGATACAATATGTGGCTAATTCAGCTGGCAATTTAAACAATGGCAAAAGAGCTTCCTAGGATTAATTGTTATACTTTGGCTCATAGCCAAAGCGCTTTGTGTGTACTTCCTACTTTTTCACACAGAATATTAAAAAGATATGTCATCAGGAGTTCCTGTTGTGGCTCAGAGGGTTAAGAACCTGACTAGTATCCATGAGATCACAAGTTCGATTCCCGGCCTCCCTTAGTAGGTTAAGGATGGTGGTGTAGGCCTGTAGCTGCAACTCAGATTCGACCCCCTAGCCCGGGAACTTGTATATACCCTCAAAAAGACAAAAATAAATAAATTAATTAAAAATAAAAATACGGGGAGTTCCCATCACGGCTTAGCGGTAATGAATCTGATTTGTATCCTTGAGGACACAGGTTCAATCCCTGGCCTCGCTCAGTGGGTTCAGGATCCGTCATTGCTGTGAGCTGTGGTGTAGGTCGCAGACATGCCTAGGATCTGGCATTGCTGTGGCTGTGGTGTAGGCCAGTGGCTACAGCTCCAGTTCAACCCCTGGCCTGGGAACTTCCATAAGCCACAGGTGTGGCCCTAAAAAGATAAAAAAAAAAAAAAATGTACTCATGGGTTCAGGTTTAATAAAACTGATTTTTACTGTTTCATCAGGACATCTTTAAGTGTAATGTTTTTTGGTTTTATTGTCAGTACACGGCACTATAAAACATAATGACTGCTGGTACATTTTGGTGCCACTCAGGCTACAAGCAGTTTTACCTACTGTTGCTTTTGCATCATCAGAGCAGATACCAGTGGAAAAGCCTTAGAAATATGATGAAGGTAGTCATTGAGCTTGGGAACCCCTCCTCCTCCCAGGATCTGGGAAATACACTTTGAGAAGCATTGCCATGGACCATTTGCAAGAGGTCTGCTCAGTCACTTTCTAATCGTTACCCTCTCAGGGCTCCTAGAGCACTATTATGGCCCAATGGAGGAATCTGTCCATTTTCCAGTTGGTTTCAAAAAGGAAAAGTTTTCTTCTAAGAAGGTGTTTGCCCTACGATTATACTTAGCATTCCGAGGGTCCTTTTTCCATTGCACTTTTTAAGACTTTGTGTTTTGTGGGAGTTGCCGTTGCAGCGCAGCAGAAATGAATCTGACTAGGAACCATGGGGTTGCAGGTTCGATCCCTGGCCTCGCTCAGTGGGTTAAGGAATCGGTGCTGCCCTGAACTGTGGTGGTGGTCACAGATGCGGCTGGGATCCTGTGTTGCCATGGCTGTGGTGTAGGCTGGTAGCTGTAGCTCCGATTCGACCCCTAGCCTGGGAACCTCCATGTGCCACGGGGGCAGTCCTAAAAAACCAAAAAAAAAAAAAAAAAAGACTGTGTTTTGCATCCAATTTTATTTATTTATTTATTTTTTGTCTTTTTTTTTGCTATTTCTTGGGCCGCTCCCGCAGCATATGGAGGTTTCCAGGCTAGGGGTCGAATCGGAGCTGTAGCCACCAGCCTACGCCAGAGCCACAGCAATGGGGGATCCGAGCCGCGTCTTCCACCTACACCACAGCTCACGGCAACGCCGGATCCTTAACCCACTGAGCAAGGGCAGGGACCGAACCCGCAACCTCATGGTTCCTAGTCGGATTCGTTTTAACCACTGCGCCACGACGGGAACTCCCCTGCATGCAATTTTATAGGCACATATCTGTTGGGTAAAGTGAAGCATGCCTTAAGAAATTCTAGCCAATGAGATAAGTGAAGCCCAGCCTTGTTAGAAAGGTGTTTACGGGAGTTCCCGTTGTGGCTCAGTGGTTAACGAATCTGACTAGGAACCATGAGGTTTCGGGTTCGATCCCTGCCCTTGCTCAGTGGGTTGGGGATCTGGCGTTGCCGTGAGCTGTGGTGTAGGTGGCAGATGTGGCTCAGATCTGTCATTGCTGTGTCTGTGCCGTAGGCCGGCGGCTACAGCTCCGATTGGACCCCTAGTCTGGGAACCTTCATATGCCGCAAGAACGGGCCTAGAAAAGGCAAAAAGACCAAAAAAAAGAAAAAAGAAAAAAAAGAAAGGTGTTGACTTCCCAAACTCACAAAAACTTCAGTGTCTGCTGGGTCTCCCCAAACTGATTTGTAGTTTGGTTTAATCGCCTGTCCTAATCACTATAGCTTTTCACAAGATTTCTTCCTGGCCCATTGGTTTTGACTTTCAGCAGGTTCTTTCTGGCTCTGTGATGCAGCTTGGGGTAATGCTCATAGGTTTTGTGGGCCAGAGGGTCCTGGATTTGAATCTCAGCTGTGTCCTCTGACCTCTCTGAGCCTCAGTTTTCCTATCAGTAAAGCGGAGGTGATGATGAAGCTTGCCTTGTTTTGCGTGGCAATCCATTGGTGATTATTGTGGGTTTGGTGAGACGATGCATGAATGCACCTAAAACCAAGTCTGGTGTATGAAAAGCACTTTAGAAAAAACTTTTAGGAGTTCCTGATGTGGCTCAATGGTAACAAACCTGACTACTATCCATGAGGTTGTGGGTTCGATCCCTGGTGGGTTAAGGATCCAGCCCTGCTGTGAGCGACAGTGTAAGGGGCAGATGAGGTTCGAATCCTGGGTTGCTGTGGCTCGTGGTGTAGGCCAGCAGCTGCAGCCCCAGTTGAACCCCTAGCCTGGAAACTTCTACATGCCTCCGGCACAGCCCTAAAAAGAAAAAAAAAAAAAGTTTTTAAATTGAAATGTAGTTGATTTACCATGTTGCGTTAATTTGTGCTGTACAGCAAAGTCATTCAGTTATACATACATATATACACTCTTTTTTACATTCTAATATAGAAGAATAAACAGCATTCCTATGTGGCAGGTAATCCTGCCACTATATGCAAATGTGTAGACTTCTTCCACCTGCTGACAGAGGAAGGAGCAAGGAATCTGGGGAAACTCTCCAGTAAATAATAACCTTTGTAATTAGCTCACTCTTTGCTTAAGAGAAAACCCAGTGTTTGACATTGTTTATTTACGGGAAAGGCAATTGGCAACGCATGAGTCTTCTGCCTCTGCAAATGTTCACCTTTATGTCAGTCGAATTTCCCCCAGTGCTTTTAAACTACAAGATGGCCTAGGAAAAAAAAATTCCACTCAGTTTCCCAGGAACATAATAATTAGACAAAAGTTCAGCACATCGAGATAATTAGAAAGGATTTTAAAGCTGTTCATTTGCTTTCGTTCCCCCTAGAGCGAATATTCGACATTTCCCCTGTTTATACTGTTCATTTGCTTAGCAAACTTTCTGAAAGAATTAATAATGCCGAGATGAAATTTAGCCTAGCTTGTCTAAATAATCCCAAACTGCAAAACGGGTGACGGTTGAATTCGGAAGGTTTTGCTAAAAGTGCATTGTCAGCCTGTCGGCTGTTTTCAGTTCTTGTGTGGTATTTACCTGGGCTCCTGGTGATTTGTCTGTTTCTCTTCCTACTTAAATAAGCCAAGCCAAAAAAAAAAACCAACAACAACAACAACAAAAAAAACCCAAAAAAACTACACACACAATGCAATAAAACAAAGCAAGCATTCAACAGGCAAAATAAATGTGTGGTCCACGTAGCTCTGCATCAGTTCTGCTTTCCTTCCTTCTTTGCTTCCATGCTTCTATCTGATTCATTCCTTTTCTCTGGTCTGTTCTTCAGTGTTTTTTCCATCCTGTTATTTTAGCTCGCAGGGCTTGGCACATGCTGCCTCTTTTTCCCTGGGGCAGTCCTTCAGTGACTCCACACTGCAGCGCCTTTTGTGTGCTGGGATCCAGAGATATCAAGATAAGATTTAATCCAGGTTGAGTTCCCATAGTGGCTCAGTGGTTAACAAATCCGACTAGGAAAGACTAGGAACCATGAGGTTGCAGGTTCTATCCCTGGCCTTGTTCCGTGGGTTAAGGATCTGGCCTTGCCGTGAGCTGTAGTATAGGTGGCAGACGAGGCTCGGATCCTGTGTTGCTGTGGCTGTGGTGTAGGCCGGCTGCTACCGCTCCGATTGGACCCCTAACCTGGGAACCTCCATATGCCACGCGTGCAGCCCTAGAAAGAACAAAAACAAAAACATCCCAAAAAAACCCATTTAATCGAGGTGAATAGTTGATGGGAATTTACTGTACATTTTCTCCAAACTTCTCTGTAAAGTTGAATTTTTTCCCCCTTCTTTTTATGACCACACCTGTGGCACATGGAAGTTCCCAGGCTAGGGGTCCAATCAGAGCTACAGCTGCTGACCTAAGCCACGGCCACCACCCGATATGAGCCGAATCTGTGACCTATGCCGCAACTTGCGACAATGCCAGATTCTCAACCCACTCAGGGCCAGGGATTGAACCCGAATCCTTGTGAATACTAATCAGGTTCTTAACCCACTGAGCCACGATGGGAACTCCTCTGTAAAGCTGATTTTTAAAAAACATGTAAGTTTTAAAGAATGTTTAACCTTAAAAAGCAGCTATGGCAAATTTGAAAATGAAATCTTTGTATCAGAGGTTGCAAATTGAGAGCCTTTGGCTGAGTCAGCCCACAGGCATATTTATTTGGCCCATGTTTATTTTTACTCTTTCTTTTTTGGCCACTCCCGAAGCAGGCAGAAATTCTGAGGCCAAGCATCAGACCCAGCCACAGCAGTGAGGATGCTGAATCCTTAACCGCTAGGCCACCAAAGAACTCCATTTTTCTTTTTTTTTCTTTCTTTCTTTCTTTTTTTTTTTTTCTTTTTAGGGCCACACCTGAGGCATATGGAAGTTCCCAGGCTAGGGGTCGAATCGGAGCTATAACCGCTGGCCTACTCCACAGCCACATCAAGGCAGGATCCAGGCCTCGTCTGTGACCTACACCGCAGCTGAGGCCAGGGATCGAACCTGCAATTTCAAGGTTACTAGTCAGATGCATTTCTGCTGTGCCACAATGGAAACTCCTTTACTTTTTTTTTTTTTTTTTGGTCTTTTTGCCATTTCTTGGGCTGCTCCCGTGGCATATGGAGGTTCCTAGGCTAGGGGTCGAATCGGAGCTGTAGCTGCTGGCCCAGCAACTGGGGATTCCAGCCTTGTCTGCAACCTACACCACAGCTCACAGCAACGCCAGACCTTTAACCCACTGAGCAAGGCCAGGGATCGAACCCGCAACCTCATGGTTCCTAGGCGGATTCGTTAACCACTGCGCCACGACAGGAACTCCATCCTTTACTTTTTGAATTAGTTGTCAACATTAAAAAACGGGGAAATTTCTCATACATATCTGATGATGGTGTTTTCTTAAAATTATCAGTCAAGTCAATGTCGCCATCTCGATAAGTATCAATACAGATAACATCAAATTGGAATTTCCCCCGTAGCAGCAGTTCCCCCTTAGAAGCTCATCACAGCCCCTACCTGGCTGGCTTCCAGCATTGCCTCTGGTGCCTGCATGGGCCCCATAGGCATTTGAAGTTACAATTCCACTCTAGTATTAACTGGGACAATTTTGAAAATCCTCATCGACTGCATTGTGTGCCATACTGTGTTTTACTGGTTCTTTCAGTTTTAGTCTGGAAATAAAGGAGGGAGGGGACGCGATGTAGTCTCTGCCCTTAAGAACTTCATAGTTGGAGTTCCCTTTGTGGCTCAGCGGAAACGAATCTGACTAGTATCCATCCATGAGGACGCAGGTTCGATCCCTGGCATCGATCAGTGGATTAAGGCCCCGGTGTTGTGATGAGCTGTGGTGCAGGTCGAAGATGCAGCTTGGATCTGGCATTGCTGTGGCTGTGGTGTAGGCCAGTGGCTATAGCTCTGGTTCGACCCCTAGCCTGGGAACATCTGTATGCCATGGGTGCGGCCCTAAAAAGATACAAAAAAAAAGAACTTCATAGTCTAGTGAGAAAGCCAGACATAAACAGGTAACTATAGTCCCACTTGGGGATCCCCAGACGATAACATGCCTTGCCCAAAACACTCTGGTCCACTACCGGCTTTTTGTAAATAAAGTTTTATTGGAACACAGCCACACGCATTTGCATCCAAATACACACCCAAGTCTATGGCTGTGTTTATGCTTCAGTGGCAGAGTTGACTACGCGTGACAGAGACCATATGGCCCACGAAGCCAGAAATATTCACTGTCTGGCCCTTCACAGAAGTTTGCCAGCTTCTGCCACGAAGGATCCAATCTGGTTCTTCAGACCGATCAGTACGATGCTGCTCATTTGACACCACGCCGCCAGCCGGTGGCAGAACCAGGACTTGGCTGAATAAAGTCTAGACTTTAGGATGTCTTCAGAGACCTGTTGTAGCACTGCCCCTGCCCGTGTGTGGCCCAGTTCTCACACCCGGAGAGCCAATTACACGCTGGCAGAAGAATAGACACGTTTATAAGATGCTGCCCTGGGTTACTTTCTTAGCTCCCCCAGGATCTTACCCTGCCCTACACCTCTTTTCGCACAAGGAGAGGGCTTGCTAGAGCCACAGGGTGGATTGGAAGAAGCTTGGAGCTGTTTACAGAGCATTGCAGGCAGGAATTCAAGGGAGCTTCCCCTGTTCTCAATACCACTTTACGGACCGCTGATGCCCTGGGGGTTTGGAACAGCCCCTCCAAGTAGCCTTAACAACTGCCCTGTGGGAGTCCCCGTGGTGGCTCAGCGCTAAGAGTCCACCCCACTAGGATCCATGAGGATGCAGGTTCGATCCCTGGCCCTGCTCAGTGGGTTAAGGATCCAGCATGGCTGTGAGCTGTGGTGTAGGTGGCAGACTCGGCTCGGATCCTGCGATGCTGCTACTGTAGTGTAGGCCAGCAGCTGTAGCTCTGATTTGACCCCCAGCCTGGGAACCTCCATATGCTGCGGGTGTGACCCTAAAAAGCAAAAGCAAAAAAAAAAAAAAAAAAACCCAAAAAACAAAAACCAAAATTTAGGATGATGACACAAGAATCTTCTCTTGCATCTTTTCTGTAGGGGGGAAAACCTCTCAGACCTGCCCTTTAAATGGCGACTTGGACTTGACCTCTGTGCCAGGGAGACAAGTTCGGGGACAGGGAACCAGAAGTATCATGCCATCAGGGGGGCCATTGCCCTCAGCTCCTGACAACTGTTGCTAGACAGGAATGCAGGCCCTGTATTGACCGATTTTTTAGGTTTTCAAAAGAATCCAGAACTTGAGATTTGTAAATGTGAAATCACCCAAGCTTTAAATGTTGGCTGAAAAAGAAACTTTTTTAAAACAATTTGGAAACCAGACAATATATGGGTTGGGTTTAGCCAGTGTGGGACTTTGGATGTAGCCTGATCAGTATCCTTTATAAGAGGTAGAGACCGAGGCAAGGTGGGAGTGGGGTGGAATTCAGAGCCCCTGATGGGCACCCCCTCCCCCACCCCCGGGAGTGGAGAACAAGGCCCCCACATTCCTTTCAGTGCAGCGCCCTTACCCCGCCACAGCCACAAAGCCTCTGCCCTAATGAGCCTGCGCAGTGGGAAGTTCTACCTCCGGCCTCCATTGAGACGCAGATTTCATTTTAAACCTGCGGAGGGGGACCCACTTCCTCTCTTCCTGTCGATGCTCACCTGTGCCTCCCTCATCCCGGGAGGCGTGGAAGGAGCAGAGCTCCTGGACTCTGACTAAAGGGGCTCCAATTCTGGTGACGCCTCTTCCCAGCCACATGATCTGGGGTGGGGGATAGTTACCTTATTTCTCAGTGCCTAGTTATAAAGTGGAGATTCATCGTAGGAACTTCCCTCGGGGCTGCCGTGAGAACCAAGTGAATTCATCCGCCTAAAGCCCTTAGAAGGGTTCCCAGCGTGTAATTGGCTCTCGGTGACAATTAGCTCTCAGAGGGGAGTTCCGGTTGTGGCTCAGCGGTTAACGAACCCGACTGGGATCTATGAGGATGTGAGTTTGATCCCTGGCCTCGCTCAGTGGGTAGAGGATCTGGTGGTTGCTGTGTAGGTTGCAGACACGGGTCGGATATGGCTGTGGTGTACGCCGGTGGTTGCAGCTCCCGTTGGACCTCTAGGCTGAGAACCTGCATATGCCTCTGGTCCGACCCTAAAAGGCAAAAAAACAAAACAAAACAAAAAAAACCCAAACCCCCGAAACAATTAGCTCTCAGAGGAAGGAATGCATCTTTTTTCTTAGGATGGGGGTGGGGGACCATTCTCATGTTTTTCAACATGAAAACATGGTAGTTTGGCAGATTATTTTTTTGGGGGGTGGGATGAAAATATTTAGAAGATACTCTAATTTGAACACACACACACATTTTCACAAATGCAATGTCCTCACTTGTATTCTATGGGGAGCGGGGATGGAAGGATGGGGCTGGGTGGGGTGTGGAGTGGGAGTGGGTTGGGGGCGTTGTATGGTGAATATAGAGATAGACCGAAGTCCATTATGGCCTGGGAAGCATGCTGTCACGTAGGCCACTGATGAGATTACAGAATGTGTGGCATTTACTTATTGTCACGATTTCAAATAAAAAAAAATCAATATTTTCCAATTATATCCAATGGTGTATTAAACTGACTTTGTCATATTTCATATTTCACCATCCCAGAAGGAGCAGGGGGAAAGGGTCAGAAAAGCACATTAGACGAGAAGATGAAGTCTTTTTTATTTTTATTTTTTATTTATGTATTTTCCGCTGTACAGCATGGGGACCAAGTTACACTTACATGTATATGTATTTTTTCCACCCTTTGTTCTGCTGCGATACAAGTATCTAGACATAGTTCTCAGTGCCACTCAGCAGGATCTCATTGTACATCCATTCCAAGAGCAATAGTTTGCATCCGATGACCCCAAGCTCCCGATCCCTCCCACTCCCCCCTGCCCTGGGCAGCCACAAGTCTATAAGAAAATGAAGTCTTTACAGCCATTCGTCATCATGCTCCTCCTGTCCCTTGCAGCATTGTCCATTCCGAAATTTGGTCATTCATTCATTCATCGATTTCAGAAATATCTCCCAATGCCTGCTCCCTTCCAGGCACTGTTCCAGCTGTGGGTAATTCAGTCATTAAAAAAAAAAAAACCAACCAAAACAGACAGCAGTCTCTGACTTCACAAAGCTGATATTTAGTGAGGCAGACAGACCACATCAGCAAAAAAACGATCAGATAAGTGCCACGCAGATTAAAGTAGGGAGGATTAAGGGCGAGTTCATTCTGAACAGGTCGGTCCCTTTAAACCGAGATCTGATTGATGAGAAGGAGCCAGCGTGAGAAGATGGAGGGGGTGAGGACAAGGGCTCAGAGGCAGGAAGGGACCCTGAGTCCAAGGAACTGAAGAAGGACTCGGGGGCGGGGGGCTTCAGAGATGCGAACACGGAGGGAGGAGGGAAATGTACCAAGTGAAACATCCCAGAGGGTCCATCAGGCAAGTGAGATGGTCCGATTTCTAGATGGCCACCGTGGGAAAAGCCAGCAAAAGTGGAGGGAGGAGACCTAGCCGGTGGCTCTTGAAAGATGACAGGGTTCACAAAGGTATGATGGAGAGGAAGGGGACAGATTCAGGATGTGTTTGGGCACCAGAGGTCAATGGAACTCACTGAGATCCACAAATAGCTGTTTCCGGGGGAAGAAGCCACTGACTGCTAAGTATCTACTATGTGCAGAACACTGTTCTAAGTGTTTCCCACGTACTATCTTAACCATAAAAATGGCCTGACCTGGAGTTCCCGATGTGGCTCAGTGGTTAACGAATCCGACTAGGAACCATGAGGTTGTGTGTTCAATCCCCGGCCTTGCTCAATGGGTTAAGGATCCAGCGTTGCTGTGAGCTGTGGTGTAGGTTGCAGATGCGGCTCGGATCCCACATTGCTGTGGCTGTGGCATCGGCCGGTGGCTACAGCTCCGATCCAACCCCTAGCCTGGGAATCTCCATATGCCGTAGGAGCAGCCCTAGAAAAGGCAAAAAAAAAAAAAAAAGAAAAGAAAAAAAGGGCCTGACATGGAATTGGAACTATCAGGTGTCCTGAACAGGTAATGAGTGGCTGAGCCAGCCAGGCTGACCCAGACCCTACCCTCGCAGCCACTGCCCAGCCTCGACCCCGGACTCTCATCTGATTACGAAACCGGCCCCCAAAATGCATGGCTTCACATTTCGAAAGCAAGCCAATGCGTGGAACGGTGTGCAGGTTATAAATAACCTTTTCTAGCTGCCAGCTGCTGTTTAGGGTTGGAAAGGAAAAGAGGATCTTAGCATGACTTGTTTATCTCGGGGAATTTGGCAGTCAACTGGGTCCCTGGGAATTTGAGTTAAACAGAAAATGCAAAGGCAGAGTGACAGGGATATTGTTTGGGGCTTTCAGAAGCCAGGATGTGACTTAAAGGCCCAGAACCAGCCTGGAGGTGCACGGGGCGGGGGATTGAAGAGGAAAGCGTCACAGCGCGCCCAGCGTTTGTTTCCTTGCCTCTCAGCCCTGCTCTTTGTCTAATAGGTTTTTGTTATTATGATGAGATTTCCTGAAAGAGGTCTTGCTTCCCCACCTCCACCCCCAAAGGGTCCTGGGCAGCACGTTAAGAAAATAATGGGAGGACTGGGAGATTCTCCTGTCTTCTGCCTAATTATCTCTTAGGCTGGAACTAGAAGCCTGTTTTCTCTTTCTCTTTTTCTTTTCACCACCTTAACCTGCAGCACATGGAAGTTCCCAGGCCAGGGATGGGACCGGAGCTGCAGCCACAACACCACCAGATTTGAGTCACATCTACAGCCTATGCCCCAGCTTGTGACAACGCCGGATCCTTAACCCACTGAGTGAGGCCAGGGATCGAACTCGCATCCCCAAGGAGACAACATTGGATCCTTAACTCACTGAGCCACAAGGAGATCTCCCTAGAGGCCTGTTTTCTTAGGCCCGTCCGGAGCTTTGAAAAAATTGTAATTACTTGTCCACATTTAAAAATAAGAAGCTTGGAGTTCCCGTCGTGGCGCAGTGGTTAACGAATCCGACTAGGAACCATGAGGTTGCGGGTTCGGTCCCTGCCCTTGCTCAGTGGGTTGACGATCCGGCGTTGCCGTGAGCTGTGGTGCAGGTTGCAGATGCGTTGTTGTGGCTCTGGTGTAGGCTGGTGGCTATGGCTCCGATTAGACCCCTAGCCTGGGAATCTCCATATGCCGCATTAGCGGCCCAAGAAATAGCAAAAAGACAAAAAAATAAAAATAAAAATAAAATAAAATAAAATAAAAATTAGAAGCTTTCAGAGTTCCCGTTGTGGCGCAGTGGAAACGAATC
Source organism: Phacochoerus africanus (assembly GCF_016906955.1). NCBI lineage: Eukaryota > Metazoa > Chordata > Mammalia > Artiodactyla > Suidae > Phacochoerus > Phacochoerus africanus. Next base: position 20,412,408 of record NC_062548.1, on the reverse strand, counting down.
CGACTAGGAAACATGAGGTTGCGGGTTCAATCCCTGGCCTCACTCAGTGGGTTAAAGGATCCGGCGTTGCCGTGAGCTGTGGTGTAGGATTCCGAGTTGCTGTGGCTCTGGCGTAGGCTGGCAGCTACAGCTCTGATTAGACCCCTAGCCTGGGAACCTCCATATGCCGAGTGAGCGGCCCCAGAAAAGGCAAAAAGACAAAAACAAAAAAAGAAAAGAGAAATTTAGAAGCTTTCACATAAAACTGGACTTCTCTAGAAAAATCTAACCCAACACAACTGAGCCCTCATTCCTGCATGGAAACCCATGGCTGGAGACAGACAGTGATTCCTCATCAGGCTGGGCTGCCCTGTTCCCACCCTGCCACCTTCCTCTGCCTCATATGTCTCTGCAGAGGCTGTAGGTGGAAGCCAGGTCCAGATTCAGGAAGCCGGGGTTGGGTGGTGAGGACAGTGGGGCCAGGAGCTCCCATTCCTGCAGTTGAGGAAGGGCATTCAGGCAAGGCAGGCCTTAGGGTGTGATAAACACTGGATTAGCTGCTAACGAACCCAAGTTTGCTCTCTTTTTTTTTTTAGGGCCACACCTGTGGCATATGGAGGTTCCCAGGCTAGGGGTCCTATCGGAGCTACAGCTGCTGGCCTCCACCATAGCCAAAGCAACGCCAGATCTGAGACATGTCTGCAACCTATACCACAAGTCACAGCAGTGCTGGATCCTTAACCCACTGAGTGAGGCCAGGGATCGAACCCGCAGCCTCATGTTTCCTAGTCTGAATCGTTTCCGATGCGTCAGGGCAGGAACTCCCCAAATTCTTTCTCTTGGCTGTTCTGTAACCTTGGGCAAGTTGCTTTGCTTCTCTGGGCCTCAAAGCTTTGCTGTTACACATGAGAGGGAATCCCAGGAGCTCTCACCTGGGGAGGAACCTGACAGTGGCAGGTGCCTGTATGCACCAGAACACCGAGAGTTCCGCACAACCTGTCGGGATAGGTCTCAATCTTCCTTTCTTGTTTTCTGTTTTCTTTTCCCTTTCTCTTCTGATCTAGCCATTTCATACACAACTGCGCCCTCAAATAAATGAGCAGGTCACCCCCAGCCTCCTGGCTTAGCTCAGAAACTGTTGTTTCCATTTCCAGAAATCATATTTTGCCATCATTTCATTTTTATCTCTCACACATGACAGAATGAGCTCTTAAAAGAAGGCAGTTTGGAGTTCCCGTTGTGGCGCAGCGGAAATGAATCTGACTAGGAACCATGAGGTTGCAGGTTCAATCCCTGGCCTCGATCCGTGGGTTAAGGATCCAGCGTTGCTGTGAGCTGTGGGGTAGGTCGCAGACTCGGCTCAGATCTGGCGTTGGTGTGGCTGTGGTGTAGGCCGACAGCTGTAGCTCCAACTTGACCCCTAGCCTGGGAACCTCCATATGCCTCAACTGCAGCCCTAAGAAGCAAATGAAAAAAAAAAGAAAAGTCATTCTTGTGCATGTACCTTCCAGGTGGTTCTTTGTACAAATAGAACCAATATGAACATATAGAGGAAAAAAACTTCCTCTTTCATAGACAAAAAGTTGAACAGGACATCAACTTTCTGCTTCTTGAGTTTTTCACTTAGCATATGGTTGTCTTCTAGGCTTGCTCTTCTTTCATCCAGTATTCCATTCCATTGTGTGGATCTGCCATATTTAGTCAGCCAGCCCCACTGATAGACCTATGAGCCATTTCTAATATTTGCCATTGCAAATTATGATGCAGGAAATGCCTTGTGCGAGCATTTGCTTCCTGTTTGTAGAGGTATTTCTCCCCCGTAGATGCCTAGAAGTAACATTGCTAGCTCAAAGGGATACTGCCAAAAGCCTTTTTTGAGGATGTTGTCAAAATCCCCTCCAAAGGGCCTGTGTTATTTTGTATTTCTCCCAGCAATGCTCAAAAAATGCCTGCTTCACAGCTCTTGCCAGCAGTATATTGTCAAACCTCTGGATTTCTGCCAGTCTGATGGGCTGAGACTAAGTGGCATCTCAGTGGGGTATTTGTCATTTAAATTAAATTATGGAGGTATATAAAATGAGAGCAAAGCGAGCCCTCATATTTGACTTTTTTTTTTTTGTCTTTTTAGGGGTGTACTCATGGCACACGGAAGTTCCCTGGCTAGGGGTGCAATTAGAGCTGAAGCTGCCAGCCTACACCCCAGCCATACAATGCCAGATCTGAGCTGCCTCTGCGACCTACACCACAGTCATGGCATCGCCGGATCCTTAACCCACTGAGCGAGGCCAGGGATCGAACCCACATCCTCATGAATTCTAGATGGATTCGTTTCCACTGTGCCACAACAGGAACTCCCTAAATCCTCTAGGAGTCCAAAGTCTATTAAAAAGCTGCATCACAGAAAGAATCCCTCCCCTGTACACTTTTGCCTTCTTGGACTTCTCTTTAACCTGACTGAGGAGCATTGTAGCCTAGTGGTTAAGAATGCAGGCACTGGAGCCAGATTTACAGTCTTAATTTAATGAATTAAATCAAGGCTCTGCTCATTAGCTGGGTGATATTATACAAATTTTCTAACTTCTTTGAGTCTCCACGTGCTCTTCGGACAAGTAGGATAATAATGGTCCCTATTTCTTTCCTTCTTTCCTTCCTTCCCTCCTTCCCTCCTTCCCTCCTTCCTTCCTTTCTTTCCTATTTTAGGGCCACATTCACGGCAAAGGGAAGTTCCCAGGCTAGGGGTCCAATCGGAGCTACACCTCCCGGCCTACACCGCAGCCACAGCAACACAGAATCTGAGCCGCATCTTGGACCTACACCACAGGTAGGTAATGCCAGATCCTTAACCCACTGAGCAAGGTCAGGGATTGAACCTGTATCCTCATGGATCTTAGCTGGCTTTGTTAACTGCTGAGCCATGAAGGGAACGCCAGTGGTCCCATTTCATAAAGTAGCTGTAAAGAGTAAAGGAGTTGGGGAGTTCCCGTCTCGTGGCACAGTGGTTAACGAATCCGACTAGGAACCATGAGGTTGCGCGTTCGTTCCCTGGCCTTGCTCAGTGAGTTAAGGATCCGGCGTTGCCGTGAGCTGTGGTGTAGTTCGAAGACACGGCTCGGATCCCGAGTTGCTGTGGCTGTGGCGTAGGCCAGCAGCTACAGCTCTGATTGGACCCCTAGCCTGGGAACCTCCATATGCCGAGGGAGCGGCCCTAGAAAAGGCAGAAAGACCAAAAAAAAAAAAAAAAGAGTAAACGAGTTGGTTTGCATGCTTAGCGGGGAGCTCAGTTCCTGGCGTATAAGAAGCCCTGCTAAGGTGCGCTCACTGGATTAGGAGGCTGGTGATAATGACAGTGGTGGTGATGATGGTGGCAAGAGAGGTGCTGATGCTGGGGATGATGGCGATTAGGGTCACCCTGAGCCCGACCACTTACGAGCTGCATTTCTCTGGCCTTAAGCAAGCAGCTCAGTCACTCATCCTCTGTTTCTCTGGTCTCCATTGGTTTGTACTAATGGCTTTAGCGCCGCTCATCAAAAGCAAGAGTCAGCAAACTGCAGCCTGGGGGCCAGATTTGGCCTGCTACCTGTTTTTGTGAATAAAGCTTTATTGGCACCCAGCCACACCCATTTGTTTACATATTGTCTGAGGCTAGTTTCATGCTCTTTCTGAGTAGTTGCACCAGAGACCTTGTAGCCTCATGACCTTATGGCCAAAAAAAAAAAAAAAAAATTTACTCTCTGGTCCTTCACAGGAAAAGTTTATCAACCCCCTAATCTACTTTTTTTTTTGTCTTTTCAGGGCCGCATGTGCCGCACATGGAGGTTCCCAGGCTAGGGGTCTAATCAGAGCTGTAGCCACCGGCCTACACCGCAGCCATAGCCACCCAGGATCTGAGCCACGTCTGCGACCTACACGGCAACGCCGGATCCTTAACCCACTGAGCAAGGCTAGGGATTGAACCCACAGCCTTATGGTTCCTAGTTGGATTCGTTAACCACTGAGCCCCAATGGGAACTCCTATTAACCCCCTAATCTAAAAGAGTGTTTGTGAGGATGCCAGGCGATGAAGCTTGTGCCTAGAACCTGGCCCATAGTAGGCAACCAGTCCAGTGGAGCTGCGTCAACTAATTGGTTAAGCTTCATGAACTCAGTGCCCCGTCCTTGGCCCCACCCCTGCCCGTCTCCTCCTACCCGGAGAGGAAAAAATAAAGGGAATAATTACACCACCAATAGTTTAATTAGAAACACTATAACAGGAGTTCCCCTGTGGCTCAGAGGAAACGAATCCGACTAGGAACCATGAGGTTGCGGATTCGATCCCTGGCCTCGCTCAGTGGGTTAAGGATCTGGCATTGCCGTGAGCTGTGGTGTAGGTTGAAGATGCGGCTTGGATCCCGTGTTGCTGTGGCTGTGGTATAGGCCGGCAGCTGTAGCTCCGATTGGATCCCTAGCCTGGGAACTTCCACATGCCATAGGTACAGCCTTAAAAAGCAAAATAAATAAATAAACCAATGAATGAATAAATAAACCCATCGAACATTATGTTTGACATATGGATGTATTTTATCACGCACTGTGCCTTTCCATATGCACCAAATGCTACAGCTGCACATGCGTCTACATCAATGGATATAAAAAGCTGTGTCCTGGAGACTGTACTTTCCAGGAGGTTTCAGACTCTTTTTCAAGGATAATTTTGACACTGATTTTCCTTTGCCTGATGACTTCAGAAGCTAACAGCCAAGGAAGCTGCAACTGCCCTCTAAATGATAGCGATGAATGTGATTATCTGCGTCGAGAGCAAAGTAAAACTGAAGCGGCAGAAGCTTCTAACCATTGAAAATTAATCCTAAGTGCAGATAAAATCTCTCAGAAGGCGTAAGTGGGAGAATGGTATTATATTTACAAAAATTCAATGCAGCCACTTTTCCCCAGGCACACATCTGTTTTACAAAGTGAGGTGCACACGTAGCAGTTACATTTGGCCTTATTTACGGGTTCCTGACTGAAGCTGGCAGGTCACCTTGCAAAACGCAGAGGAACACCCCCTTAATTTTGCAAGCAGCATATATTGGTATTAATGTCACCTTCTTCCCCGTTCCTGAGTTGCTGGGAGGATAAAATGAGATCTAGGCAGGAAGGTGCACAGAGAAGCCAAGTGCAGAGGCAGGCACCGTGTGATCCGATGCCGTCTGTCCTTGGGGAGAAGGAGCTGTCTTCACATTGAGCCACCTGAAGGAGAGAGGGGCTCCATCGGGTGAGGATAGAGGCATTAGAGAACAAACGTGCATAATTAGAGCCAATTATCTTCATTGGAAAATAAGCAAATTCTTTTCCAATGTAATGAATAAACAAGCTTCCAATTAACTCCAGTAGAAAGATTTGCTTTCAAATTTCCCTGGTTAAGCTCTCCGTTCTTTGTACTAATATTTTCTTTTGATGGCCCACCTTTTTTTTTTTTTTTTAACTGTTCTTTATTAGTATAACAGAACTTTAGAGATGGAAAGCAAACCCAGAGGTGTTTCAGGCTCATTCTCATTTAAAAATGGGAGGGGGGTTAAGGAACCCGACTAGGATCCATAAGGATGCAAGTTCCATCCCTGGCCTTGCTCAGTGCGTTAAAGATCCAGTGTTGTCTTGAGTTGTGATGTAGGTCACAGATGCTGCTCGGATCTGGCGTTGCTGTGGCTGTGGTGTAGGTCAGCAGCTGCAGCTCCAATTCAACCCCTAGCCTGGGAACCTCCATATGCCGCAGGTGCAGTCCTAAAAAGTAAAAAAAAAAAAAAAAGGGGGGGGTGGGGGGAGAAAATGCAGCCCAGAGAGAATCTGTTGGGTCCTGTGACTTATCTAAGATCTTTTTTTTTTTTTTTGTCTTTTTTGTTGTTATTGTTGTTGTTGTTGTTGTTACTATTTCTTGGGCTGCTCCCGCGGCATATGGAGGTTCCCAGGCTAGGGGTCCAATCGGAGCTGTAGCTGCCAGCCTACGCCAGAGCCACAGCAACGAGGGATCCGAGCCGCGTCTGCAATCTACACCACAGCTCACGGCAACGCCGGATCCTTAACCCACTGAGCAAGGCCAGGGACCGAACGCGCAACCTCATGGTTCCTAGTCGGATTCGTTAACCACTGTGCCACAACGGGAACTCCGGGGCTATTCTCTGTTTTACTTCATGCACTTTATTTTTTTAGAACAGATTTCGGTTCACAGTGACAATTCAGTGGACGGGGAGTTCCTTGCTGGTCTAGTGGTTAGGACTTGGTGCTTTCGTGGCTGGGTTCAATTCTTAGTCTGGGAACTGAGATCCTACCTCAAGCTGCTGTACACCTTGGCCAAAAAAGAAAGAAAGGGGAAGAGGAGGGGGAGTTCCCGTCGTGGCGCAGCGGAAACGAATCTGACTAGGAACCATGAGGTTGCGGGTTTGATCCCTGGCCTTGCTCAGTGGGTTAAGGATCGGGCACTGCCGTGAGCTGTGGTGTAGGTCGCAGACACGGCTCAGATCCTGCATTGCTGTGGATCTGGCGTAGGCCGGTGGCTACAGCTCTGATTAGACTGCTAGCCTGGGAACCTTCATATGCCTCGGGAGCGGCTCAAGAAATAGCTAAAAAGACAAAAAAAAGAAAAGAAAATAGGGAAAGAAAAAGGGGAAGAGGAGGAAGGAAGGAAGGGAGGGAGGGAGAAATTGAGTGGAAAGTACAGAGTCCATACGTATACAACCTCCCCCACTGTCAACATCCCATATCACAGTGGGATGTTTTCCTGGGCAATTTGTCATCTTTAAACCCTAGGTTCTTTGTCTTAAGGCCAGCACCCCCTAAAAAACAAAAAACAAGCATGCAAGCACACACAGAGAGAGAACCTACTCTAAGTAGGTGGCTGTGGATGGCAGGCAGTTGGTTTCAGATCAGTTCATTCTGTCTTTTTTTTTTTTTTTGGCTTTTTTTTTAGGGCCAAACTTGCAACATTTGGAGGTTCCCCGGGTAAGGGTCGAATCAGAGCTACAGCCGCCGGCCTACAGCACAGCCACAGCAACGCTAGATCTGAGCTGAATCTGCAACAGCTCATGGCAACGCCGGATCCTTAACCCACTGAGCAAGGCCAGGGATCGTACCCGCAACCTCATGGTCCCTAGTTTGATTCGTTTCTGCTGAGCCACAATGCGAACTCCAATGCCGGATCCTTTAGACCATTACACTGGACTTGGGATTGAACCCATACCTCCACAGTGACCCAAGCTGCAGTTGGATTCTTAACCCACTGTGCCACAGCAGCAACTCCAAGGAATCCTTTTATAATGGACGCTTCCATCAAAGTGGTGAAAACTGCATTTGGAACAACTTATTTAAACATCACAATGTCGGAGTTGCCGTCGTGGTGCAGTGGAAATGAATCTGACTAGGAACCATGAAGTTGCAGCTTTGATCCTCGGCCTCACTCAGTGGTTTGAGGATCCTGCGTTGCTGTGGCTCTGGCGTAGGCTGGCAGCTGTAGCTCCGATTAGACCCCTAGCCTGGGAACTTCCATGTGCCACAGGTGTGGCCCTAAAAAAGACAAATACACAAAGAAATAAAAAATAAATAAACATGATGTCCATCTGTGGACTGTATGTATACCTTCAATTGTTAGTCTTCTAGTTTTCCCGGAAAAGCAACAATTCTCTCTGAAACTGCCCATCACGAGACATGCCCATCATCAAATGACGACTGCTGATTCACACCTGCACCAGCACCTCTGTGGCGAGTTGGGGGGGTTTGGTGCAGCGTACTGACACGTTCTCATCAAAGGAGATGGGATACGTGCCGGGGAAGGCATTTTATATAATTCCAAACAATTTAATAAAAATGTAATTCGCCTGGGAAAAACTACAGTCTGTCAAGCCCTTGCAGAGTGCAGATAATGTTCCAGATTAAAGAGTGGAGGCTTTGTTCATTATAGTCCAATAATGTGTGTGTGTGAATTACCATTTTGTTGCCCGTCGGTCTATTTTCAAGAGTAAGCCATTTTCCCATTATCATAATAGACGACATTTTCCTAAAATCATTTGATTATGATTGGTCCCGTCTATTCGGTTTGCAAATAAAAAGCTTCTGCGGTGCTTAACTAGCTGTCTTTTTTTTTTTTTTTTTGTCTTTTTGCCATTTCTTGGGCTGCTCCCAGGCTAGGGGTTGAATCAGAGCTGCAGCCGCTGGCCTACACCAGAGCCACAGCAACTCGGGATCCAAGCTGCATCTGCGAGCTACACCACAGCTCATGGCAACGCCGGATCCCAACCCAGTGAGCAAGGCCAGGAATCGAACCCGCAACGTCATGGTTCCTAGTCGGATTCGTTAAGCACTGTGCCACAATGGGAACTCCTTAACCCCTAGCCTGGGAACCTCCATATGCCGTGGGAAGTGGCCCTAGAAAAGGCAAAAAGACAAAAAACAAAAAAAAAACAAAAAACAAAACTAGCTGTTTTAAAACAGCCTTAATCTCTGGTTCTGCTTTTGAACTGCTACAGGTCAGACCCTGCGGAAGGCTGAGCGAAGCCGGTCCTGCTCCCGGGAGAAGAAAGAGGTAAAGGCGTGTCTGGTGAGGGCTGATGGGAGACAACTTGATGGACGAGACCCGAGGGAGCAGGCCGGGGATGAAGGATTCTTGGGCTTCCTGTTCTTCTCTCTGAGTCTCAGGCTTGAATCCGTGACCCAATGATGGTTGGCAATGGGCGTTATCATCCCAGGGTTACTTGTAGTAATAAACTCTTCCTGAATGTGTCAGTCCCCTTTGGCTGCGTAACAAGTCACTCAGATCATAGTAACTTAAAACAACCATGGATTTAGGTCATGATTCTGTAGCTTAGCCTTTCAGGCTCGGCTTCCGCGGGCAGTTCTACTGATGGGTCAGGCTCTGCTGGGCTCACATAGTGATTTGTGGTTAACAGGCTGTGTTGTCTAGGGGCTACCTGAGCATCGGTTTGGACGCTTTATTTCTCGCCAGTGTCCTCCCATCCTCCAGCAAGCCAGCCAGGTTTGCTCCCATGGAGGTTCAGAGGTTCAAGGGAATGAGATTGGAAGATGCAGGAACTCGTGAGCCCTAGCCTGGCGCCGTTGGCATGTCTTCCAGTTTCTATTCTTTTTTTTTTTTTTTTGTCATTTGTCTTCTTTTGGGCTGCATCCTCAGCATATGGAGGTTCCCAGGCTAGGAGTCGAATCAGAGCTGCAGCTGCCGGCCTACACCACAGCCACAGCAACGCGGGATCCACGGGGGCCAGATCCTTAACCCACTGAGCGAGGCCAGAGATAGAACCCGCCTCCTCATGGATACTAGTCGGGTTCATTAACCACTGAGCCACAGCGGGAACTCCTGGCCAGTTTCCATTCTTTAAAGCAAATCACAAGATCAATGCGGTGTCAAGGGCTGGGGAAACAGGCCTCACCTCTTCATGGGAAGAGCTACAAAATATTGTGGCCATGCTTGAAATTTACCACGCTGAGCTCACCTGTGCTACGCCAGGCACCAGGGCCAGGACTCAGCGGTGGATGGGAGATAGTCCTTGATCTCGGGCTGTGCCCAGCATCCTTGGAAGCCATGAGATCATTGCAATACAGTGTGAGAAGTGCCAGTACCTCGAGAAAAGGACAAAGGGTGGAATTTCAATACCTACCTCTGCCAGTGGTATCAAGAAAGGCTTTGCAGAAAAACTGATTAAAGGCCGACTCTTGCAGGACGAGTTTGCCAGTCCAAGTAAACAGCAAGGTCAAAGGCAGAGAGAAAGGAGAAAGGAAAGTTGCAAAATCACTGAGCCAGAGGTGGGAAGTGGCCGCCGGGACCCACAAATTCCTCAAGCCTTTTTGGTCAAGCCCCCAGCTCGGGAGAGTTTGCGTTTCGGTCTTATTATGATGCTTTGTTTCCAGGCTAGGGGTCCAATTGGAGCTGTAGCCAGCAGTCCACGCCACAGCCACAGCAACACCAGATCCGAGCTGTATCTGCGACCTACACCACAGCTCATGGCAATGCCAGACACTTAACCCACTGAGCGGGGCCAAGGATGGAACTTGCAACCTCATGGTTCCTAGTCGGATTCATTAACCACTGCGCCACCACGGGAACTCCGAATTTCAGTCTTATTTAGCAGCAGATGGGAGCAGGGTTGTGTGTGAAAGCTGGTGGCTCATCATAAATATCGACCAATCCTGAAATTCATTGCCACTTAAGTGCTAACACTTGACTGTCGAAGAATCTGATTCCAAAGACAAATGGATGCGAACGATGGCCTCTGGAATGGATAGGCACTGAGATCCTGCTGTATAGCCTGGGGAACTCTGTCTAGTCCCTTGCGATGGAACATGGTGGAGGATAATGTGAGGAAAAGAATGTATATATATGTGTGAATGGGTCACTTCACAGTACAGCAGAAATTGACAGAACATTGAAAATCAACATAGTAGAACAAATAAAAATCTTAAAAAAAAAAAAAAAAGGCAAGCAGGATCAGGATCAGCCAGGTCCAAGAGCCCTCAACTGGCCACAAGACTTGATCCTTCTTTTCGCATCTCGAGATTCCATTTCCTTGGTCTTGGCCTCACCCGTGGCCAGCTCTGAGGAGCAGGTCGGGGTTGACTGCCAGGGGCCTTGTGCGCTTTGCTGTGACTTTCATCCGCTCCCCTGTGGCCTCTTTGCTCAGCTGTAGCCAGAGCAGCCAGTGCGGCTTTCCTTCTTACTTAATCAGCCTACCTGGGGCGAGGACTGGGAGAGAACTTAGGAACTTTGATGTTGCTGAAAGGACTTCAGTGTCAGCCCCAGTGGGCACTCTTAAAGCTGAGCTTGAGCGGATGTTCCCACTCCTTTTGGGTGGGGACGATTTTCTGGAGGCAGGAGCAGGTAAGCCTGTCTCTACAAAGTCCCTCCAGACCCCTGGGGGTAGAGGAGCCAGAAAGAGAGTGAGCACAGGGAGTTCCCATCATGGTTCAGTGGTTAATGAATCCGACTAGGAACCATGAGGTTGCAGGTTCTATCCCTGGCCTCACTCAGTGGGTGAAGGATCCGGCGTTGCCGTGACCTGTGGTGTAGGTTGCAGACGCGGCTCGGATCCCGTGTTGCTGTGGCTGTGGTGTAGGCCGGCAGCTGCAGCTCTGATTCGACCCCTAGCCTGGGAACCTTTATATGCCGGGAGTGTGGCCCTAAAAAGACAAAAAGACAAAAAAAAAAAAGGACAGAGAGAGTGAGCACAGGTCTGCTGTCACCTGGTCTCCCTCGATGAAGTGACCAAAGGTGGGGACCAGGCCTCCCCCCACCCCCCACCAGGCCAGGGATGAATTATTCAAACCTAATGGAGACCTTGGGTCACCGCCTGACAGCATCCCATTTATCCGCACTAAGAAATAATTTGCGGGAGATGCTGAAGCTGGGCGGCTGGTAACCAGCTGAAATACCTTCCTCCCTTCCTCTCTCTCCTTGGCAACAGGACTCCCCTAATTGCCGCTTACCCGGATACTCCCATCATGCCAGTCGCCCCAGAGCGTTTCAGATCCCTCTTCTGCAAAAAGGCTTGAAGTGAAGGAAAACAGAGAGTGGGGCTGTTTATCGCAACATCCAAGTTTAACGCTGAAAGATGTTTAAAATCATTTCAGGCCCTCCCCCCCAAAAAGGGGACTGACTCTCCTAACCAGGCTTTTGTTTGCTTAGAAAAACGAGAGAAAGAAACTCAGAGCCAGCTGCCAGGACACTCATCTTGATAGACGATAACATGCCTTTCCGCCCACCTCCTCGTTCTGCATCCCTCCCCGCTGTCGTCTGTAAAATCTACGCTTCCTGACACTCTGTGCCTAACACAGGAGGCCAGGTATAGAGGAAGCTTTGTCCCCGTGAAAGGCAAGAAGATAAACTGGTTAGAACAAGCAGACAGGGGGAGTTCCCGTCGTGGCTCGGTGGTTAACGAATCCAACTAGGAACCATGAGGTTGTGGGTTCGATCCCTGGCCTTGTTCTGTGGGTTCGGGATCCGGCGTTGCCGTGAGCTGTGGTGTAGGTTGCAGACGCGGCTCGGATCCCGCGTTGCTGTGGCTCTGGTGTAGGCTGGCAGCTACAGCTCCGATTCGACCGCTAGCCTGGGAATCTCCATATGCCACGGGGGCAGCCCAAGAAATGGCAGAAAGACAAAAAAAAGAGAAGGGACCCAGATAAAGCTCCAAGTTGGGGGCGGGGTGCTGGAGGAGAGAAGACTTGCTCAAAGAGGGGGCTTTAACAGAGGCTTTGGAAAGGTTACAGTCCTTTCTGATCAAGGTATCTTTGATGGTTGCCTTGAAGTCAGTAGCTATTCTCCCGTAGCTGGTAAAAATAGCTTCCACCTCATCTCTGGCCAGGATTCATGGTTCCTGCCTGTGGAGATTATATAGTGTTTATGGCCCTTGGTCATGAATTATTAATGATTTTGAAATTGCGGTCATTGTAGTTTACTCAAAAATCATTAGAAAGTAAATTTATCGTATGGTGTTTAAAAAAAATAAGGAAACCACCGAGCGAAGAGGAGGAAGAAATCTTTATCCATACCCCCGCCCCCCCACGAGGGTCCCTACCGATGGCCTTGACATCCTGGGGCTCACGGGCAGGGTGCTGGGGACGTTTCTTTCATGGAGCCACGGAGGCCCCAGGCAGCTCTGTGAATTAGTGTCCACCATGTGCTTCTGCCACAAATCCTTATCATGTGACCCCTCCCACCCCATTTGATAATTCCCACCTGGAGATGGGGGATACAGAATAAAGGCAGTAATGAAATTACCTAGCATAATGCCTAATCCAGGCTAAACAGTCCAGAAATATTAGTTGCTACACAATTGTAATCATTCCTTAGAGCATCTAGAATTTTTTGTTGTTGTTGTTGTTGTTGGTCTTTTTAGGGCTGCACCTGTGGCATATGGAGGTTCCCAGGCTAGAGGTCCAAGCAGAGCTACAGCTGCTGCCCTACACCACAGCCACAGCAACTCAGGCTCCACGCTGCATCTGCAACTTACACCTCAGCTCACGGCAACTCCGGCTCCTTAACCCACTGAGCGAGGCCAGGGATCGGACCTGTGTCCTCATGGATACTAGTCAGATTCCTTTCAGCTGAGCTAGGACGGGAACGCCCTAGAGCCTCTAGAATTTGACGGAGAGCCAATCGCACCCTGGGACAGAGAAGACAGCACAATTGCACTTAGGACTGAAGGGGTCTCCCTTGCTCCAGAGGGACTTCAGGCTGATTCCAGCCTTCCAGGCACCAGGCTGTGTGCCCCCAGGCAAGCGAGCCCCAGGCAGGCTAGCTCTGGGACCCCCCACTGGAAACCACCTGGGGAGCCTCCTGAGATAATGGACTGCTTCTTGAGCAGCTGATTGGAGATTCTGCAAAATGCTCTCCTTAGCACTCTGCTGTGCTGAGTTCCCTTTGGAAAGGACGGCATAAGTCATTTAACTCAACCACCCTGGTTGTTAGGCCCTCGCATTGCACGCATGCGAAAGCGTACACAGGCAGGCACAAGCCCACTGAACACTTCCTGCTCCTAAGCAGAGCCCTTTGGTGCAAGGACTAGAGACGACTTTCATCTTCGCCAAGCAGAGGTAGAGCGTGGGGTCTCAGGGGAACACAGCAAAGGCGGGGGCCCAGGACCCAGGGTGCCTCCAGGGATGGGGCTCTCAGGACAACCTCTGCGTGTGCCACCATGGATGCGCCTCCACTCCCCTCTGGTCCCTGCACCAGAGCTTGCTGTCTTCAGGCTCCTCTACCAGCTGTTCCTTCTCCCAGTTCCAAGGCCAGAGAGAGAGCCTGATCAATCTGGCCAATGGGAAATGCATCTGACTAGTATCAATGAGGATGCGGGTTCAATCCCTGGCCTCGCTCTGTGGGTTGAGGATCCGGCATTGCTGTTGTTGCCAAAATTTGGCCTCTGTCTGCTGGGGCCAACCTGAAACACAGGGACAGAGTTTTGGGTAAAGGAAAAAAAGACAGCTTTATTGCTTTGCCAGGCAAAGGGGGCCATAGCGGGCTCATGCCTTAAGGACTGTGCCCTCCTTAGAAGGGGTTAGGAGGTGGTTTTATAGTTTGGGGAGTGGAATCAGGATTAGGGTGGTAGATAAGGCTCAGGGTAGAGGCAAGCTTGTGTTGTCTTTCAAAACTGGTGCTTAGTGGTCCAAGGACTGGTTCTGGTGGTCCTCCTTCTTCCCGGAATGAAGAATGACTCATCAAGTTGTTCTTCCTTTTGTGGGGGGGTTTGGGTTCTGCAGAAAGGCTCAAAGATTCCGTTCTGTATATTCCTCGAGGAGGAACCAGGACCTTGCCCCAAGGCTGCACTATTGTCTCTTGATGGCTCCTCCCTGGTGTCTGCGTCCCCTCCCTTCCCTGATCTGCAGCTGCCCTTTGGACCTCAGGGAAGGTCACGGAGGCTGAGGCTTATTCTCTAAAAACAAGCAATGGAGGACACAGGGCACCAGCTCGGTTACACTGTGAGCTGCTGTGTAGGTCGCAGATGTGGGTCGGATCGGGTGTTGCTGTGGCTGTGATGTAAGCCAACAGCTGCAGCTCTGATTCAACCCCTAGCCTGGGAACTTCCGTATACAGTGGGGTAGCCCTAAAAAGCAAAAAAAAAAAAAAAAAATCTCTGGCTAATCAACACTAAAGGGGTACAGTGCTCTTGACATTAGCCCCCCAGTTGTCTCCCAAGAGACAACCACTGTGATCAGATTGTTTTTTCTTTAGGACTGCACCTGCAGTCTATGGAGGTCCCCAGGCTAGGGGTCCCATTGGAGCTGCAGCTGCCGGCCTATACCACAGCCTCAGCAGCACCAGATCTGAGTCTCGTCTGCAAACTACACCAGAGCTCGCGGCAATGCTGGATCCTTAACTCACTGAGGGAGGCCAGGGATCGAACCTGCATCCTCCTGGTTACTCATCAGATTCGTTTCCGCTGAGCCCTGATGGGAACTCCTGTTATCAGATTGTTTTGTGTCCTTCCAGAGATAGTCTATCCTCCTCTGCCTCCACCCCCACTACAGTGACAGCATGCAGTACACATTGTTTTGTTCCGGATTTTTCTTTTCACTTAACCACACGTCTTGGAGAACATTCTGGAACAAGACCTGTGTACCAATCTCACGCATTCTGTTTTCCGGCTGCCTAGTCCTCCACCGGGAATGCACAAAACCACACTCCTTTATTTGAAATCTTTGGGGCCAAATGCGTTTCCTTTTTTTTTTTTTTTTTTTTTTTAAGTATGTAGAAAATAAGACCGTCCCAGTATGGCCTGAGTCAGCACCCTACAATCCAATATATTAACATATTTCTAGGAAAACATGAATATTTATACTTAGGGGGTTAAATAAAGACTTGAAATTTCATGTCAGTTCAGATGCGGTTTTGCTACTTTAAAAAATGCATGTAGAGGATTGAGGACCTGTCTATAAATTTGTGGAAGTAGGGACTATATATATGAAACCAGGAACCAGCCTGGTTAATGACTAATCTAGGCTATTAATAGCCTCTCGCTGCTCTAAGAGTATTGGAAAGAATATCCCAGACCAGACGTCTCCATGCTCATGTCCAGGAGTAGCCAAAGGTCTTAGAAGTAGGATTAATAGATCAAAAGTTATGTGCTTTATGAAATCTATGTTTTCTTTTTTTTTTTTTTGCCTTTTTGCCATTTCTAGGGCCACTTCTGCAGCATATGGAGGTTCCCAGGCTAGGGGTAGAGCTGTAACCACTGGCCTATGCCAGAGCCACAGCAATGAGGGATCCGAGCCACGTCTGCAACCTACACCACAGCTTATGGCAACGCTGGACCCTCAACCAACTGAGCAAGGCCAGGGATCGAACCTGCAACCTCATGGTTCCTCGTCGGATTCGTTAACCACTGCGCCACGACGGGAACTCCTGAAATCGATGTTTTTAATTTGTCTTGTAACAGTGCCTGAGAGGGGCCAAGGTTTTTGTTTTAGGATACCTCATAGAATTCTAGCCAGATGCAAGTGTGGCTGCGCTTGGCTGAGGCCCCCACACTCAGTGGCCTCGGCTGGAGTTCCCTGGTCCACTTTTCTCAGCAGGGAGTGGGAGCAGGGCATGGTCCTGAGGAAGGCTTGGGGGCACATCCAACACCTTGATTTATTTTCTTTCTTTCTTTTTTTTTTTTTTGGCTTTTTAGGGCTGCACCTGCAGCATATGGAAGTTCCCAGGCTAGGGATCGAATCGGAGTTAAACTGCCGGCCTGCACCACAGCCACAGTAACGCCAGATCCAAGCCGTGTCTGCGTCCTACACCGTAGTTCACGGCAACGCTGCATCCTTAACCCACTGAGCGAGGCCAGGCATCAAACCCAAAACCTCATGGTTCCTAATCGGATTCGTTTCCGCTGCGCCACGATGGAACTCCAGCACCTTGATTTCTAGATGCCATCTCTCACGGGCCCTGGGCTCCGAGCGCCTATCTTGGCCAGTTGCAGGAAGCCAGCAGACGTGACCCTGTAAGTTTCAGACCTCACTGGCCTGCAAACTGCCAATCCTGCCCTCTTCTCCTTTCAGTTCTCAGTGCTCTTGCAGCTTCATTCTCCCCGGGGGAATTAGGAGCTGCTTTCTCCATATTTACAGATTTCAACTGCTTTTTTATTTTTTAATTGTTATTTTCTTATGGCTGCACCCACGGCACATGGAAGTTCCTGGGCCAGGGACCGAATCCAACCTGCAGCTGCCACCTACGCCACAGTCGCGGCAACACCAGATCCCACTGTGCCGGGCCAGGGATCAAATCCGCGCCTCTGTGGCAACCCGAGCTGCCGGAGTTGGATTCTCAACTCACTGTGCCACAGTAGGAACTTCATCAACTGCTTTGTTTAAAATATGAAAATTTTTTTTTTTTGGAAAAGGAAGGGAGCGGCTCAGTGGTTAACGAATCTGATTAGGAACCGTGAAGTTGCAGGTTCGATCCCTGGCCTCGATCAGTGGGTTAAGGATCCAGCACTGCCTCAAGCTGGGGTGTAGGTCACAGACGTGGCTGGGGTCCCTTGTTGCTGTGGCTGTGGCGTAGGCTGGCAGCTGTAGCTCCGATTGGATCCCTAGCCTGGGAACCTTCCTATGCCATGGGTGCAGCCCTAGAAAGACAAAAGACAAACAAAAAAGAAAGGGAGAGAAAAAACACAGTGTAAGTGGGTGGGGCCGTGGTATGAGAGCCTGCGCAGTGTGACAGCTGACATTCCAAATCTGCCCTTTTCCCGAAATGAAGCCTTTTAGTTCACATTTGTGGACAGGGAGGACTCGCATCCATTTTACGTCCAGTGCCGAATGCTTTCCCCGTCGTGAAGTTATCGCTGTCCGTCTTTCTGCTTCTTGAGCTCTTGGTCTCTGTAGCTTTGAGGCTTTGGACGGAGGGGGCCCTGGCGACATGAATGACTTCTGATCTCTGCAGGGCAAGGTTAGAAGCAGCAAGGCTAAGTAGTGGAGCCCGTGAACCCTGGAACCAAGCAGCCTGGGTTCCTAGGCTAGCATCATCCCTCAGGCAGGGTACCTCTCCGGTCTGTGACTCAACTTCCTCTTCTAAAGAGCAGGAATAGTGGAGAACCTGCAGGAGTTCCTGTTATGGCTCAGTGGTAACGAACCCAACTAATGTCCATGAGGATGCGGGTTCAATCCCTGGCCTCGATCTGTGGGTTAAGGACCTGGTGTTGCTGGGAGCTGTGGTGTAGGTCACTGATGCGGCTCAGATCCTGTGTTGCTGTGGCTGTGGTGTAGGCGGCAGCTACAGCTCTGATTTGACCCATAGCCTGGGAGCTTCCATATGCCACAGGTCTGGCCCTAAAAAGAAAAAAAAAAAAAAAAGAGAGAGAGAGAGAGAACCTATAGCTTAGGGGTGGGGGTAAGAATTCAATGAGGTGATGCATGAGGAATCCTTCAGAGGGTGCCTGGCACTTGCTAGGAGCTCAATAAGTATTGAGTATTATAATTTAGGACTGGTAATGTAATTAACATTATATTTAGGGAGAGATGGCCTGTTTAAAAAGCTAATCTGGGAGTTCCTGTTGTGGCTCAGTGGGTTAAGATCCTGACTAGTATCCATGAAGATGCAGGTTCCATCCCTGGCCTTGCTCTGTGGGTTAAGGATCTGGTGTTGCCATGAGCTGTCGTGTAGGTTGCAGATGCGGCTCGAATCCAGCATGGCTGCGGCGTGGGCTGGCAACTGCAGCTCTAATTCGACCCATAGCCTGGGAACTTCCATATGCCATGGCCATAAAAAGAAAAAGAAACAAACAGAAAAGCTAATCATGGTAGATTCCAGGTAGATGAGAACTCTTGCTAAGAAAAAGCATGGAGTTCCCGTCCTGGCGAAGTGGAAACGAATCCGACTAGGAACCATGAGGATGAGGGTTCAATCCCTGGCCTCGCTCAATGGGTGAAGGATCCGGCGTTGCCGTGAGCTGTGGTGTAGGTCGCAGATGCGCCTCGGATCTGATGGGGCTGTGGCTGTGGTGTAGGCCGGCAGCTGTAGCTCTGATTCGACCCCTAGCCTGGGTACCTCCATATGCCGTGGGTGTGGCCCTAAAAAGACAAAAGACAAAACAAAAAACAAAAAAACAGAAAAGCAGGACAAGGATTGGCTCATTGTTCCTCCCGCCTTTGGTGTGATGGAACGGCACATAATTCCTCCTGTGAAAATTACACGGCCCTTGAATCACCAGCCTCCTCCCAGAGCCCTGCAGCCAGGCTGGGAATGTACTCAGATGCAGCGCCTGTAACCCAAGTTGAGCAACGGCAAGGCCAAGACTCGAGCTTTGAAAAGCAAAGAGAATCAATTTCTGATAAAATGCCAGGAAGGAGATTGACACGTCTAAAACCTTCCTGGTATCAGCTGAGCTTCCAGCACAAGATTAAACTCGAGGGAAAAAAAAAAAAAGCCCATCAGAGAGCTGCAATTTGTGACCAGAAGGAGATAATGTTGACAGCTTCTTCTTCCCGAGTCGGTTTTGGATAAGCAGTGTGCCTTTCCACCGAGCTTCATCAAAGTTTTCTGTATCCTCAGATCTTAGGCATGAAATTGCCCTGAGTCTCCTTTAACCTCTCCGCCCACCGCCCCCACCCCTCATCACATTCTAGAATACAGACTATGGTTAGAAAAGGGAGGGAGAGAGTTCCCGTTGTGGCGCTGCGGAAATGAATCCGACTAGGAACCATGAGGGGGCGGGTTCGATCCCTGGCCTCGCTCAGTGGGTTAAGGATCTGGCGTTGCCTTGAGCTGTGGTGTAGGTCGCAGACTCGGCTCGGATCTGGTGTGGCTGTGGCTCTGGTGTAGGCCGGCAGCTGTAGCTCGGATTGGATCCCTAGCCTGGGAACCTTAATAGGCTGTGCGTGCAGCCCTGAAAAGGACAAACAAACAAACAAACAAACAAAAGACATAAAAAGAAAAGGGAGGGATACTAAAGGAAGGAGGTTCCTGAAAATGATTCATGAAAGGTGTATGTCCTGGAGTTCCTGTTGTGGCTCAGCAGGTTAAGAACCCGACTAGTGTCCGTGAGAATGTGGGCTCCATCCCTGGCCTCTCTCAGTGGGTTAAGAATCTGGTTTTGCCTTGAGTTGCAGTGTAGGTGGCAGATGCAGCTCGGATCCAGTGATGCTGTGGCTGTGGCGTAGACTGGCAGCTGCAGCTCCAATTTGACCCGTAGCCCGCAGGTGCAACTGTAAAAGGAAAAAAAAAAAAAAAGATGTGTGTCCTGGGAGAACGTGGGCCTGTAGAACTGTTCCTGAGTCTGGGGACACCTCTGGAGGAACAAGGCGAGGGCCCTGAGAGCGCCACAGGCCACCTGGGCTCCGGTCCTGAGTCACTGCGGCTGACCATAGCCACACCCACTCTCCCCACCCTGGGCTTCGGTTTCCCTTGTGACGGCTCCAGATCCTGTGACTTCCGCTTCCCCAGGGACCACAAGCTGTGTCTCTCAGGCTCTGTTTAAGTCACAGATGCCCGCCTCAAACCAGCTTCAGCAAAACAGGGAATCTGTTGCCTCAGCCAGCTGTAAAGTGCAGGGTTAGACCACATCAGGTGTGGCTGGATCTGGGTACTCTTGACTTAGTCTCTCTGCCTCTGCCTTTTGTGCCTTTTGTGATGCAGCCGTTCTCCAGCCACTGGTCCTTCTTGGTGTTCGCTGACCACCAGCCACTCCAGGCTGATTATCTAGAAGCTCATACATAGCCCTTGGGGGAACATGCAGGTACTGGAGCCAGGGGTCAAATCCCGACTCATCGCTTTCGCAATTGCTTCTCTGCCTCTGAGCCTCAGTTTCTTCATACACAGAATGGGGGGAATAGCAGCTGTCGGGGCAGCTCTGAACCGTGTCTGACGTGTAGTGAGTGAGGGAAGGGGGCTTCTTCCACCTCTTTGAATTTTTTCCATCATTATTATAATTCTCTCAGCAGTTTCAGCAAAAGAGAGTCCCCACATTAAGCACACCGTAAGGAAGGGGCGTTTTCCCCTTGGGCCATCAGGATCCAGTTATCAGAAGACGTGAGAAAGGCTAGCCGGGTGGCAGAGCACAGCCGCTGCCCTGCACCGGGCCACCTGGTAGTGGGTGTGGTGAAATAGACAAAGAGGTCCATTGTTAAAATTGTTTTCACATCCTTGCTCACAATAAGGGTAAGAATAGTCTCATCTTGCAGGTGGGGTAAGAATAGTCTCATCTTGCAGGAGAGGAATCTCCCCTCAGAGCACAGAGGCCACCTGCCCTGGTGAAGACAAGCACAGGGCCCAGCTGTTACTGTGTTCTGTGCCCCGTGGCAAAGTGGAGGCAGCTAGAGGCACTTAGGCACGTTTCTTTTCTTTTTCTTTTTTTTTTTTTTTTTGGTCTTTTTAGGATTGCACCTGCAGCTATGGAGGTTCCCCCAGGCTAGGGGTTGAATCGGAGCTGCAGCTGCCGGCATATGTCATGACCACAGCAACGCCAGATCCAAGCCACCCTCTCAGACCTACATCGCAGCTCACGTCCACGCCAGAGCCTTAACCCACTGAGCGAGGCCAGGGATGGAACCTGCATCCTCATGGACGCTGGTCAGATTTGTTGCCGCTGAGCCACGACGGGACCTCTAGGCACATTTCATAACCATTCCCAGCCTCAGTTTCTTCAGCTGTAAGGTGGGCCGCATCGGTCCTTCCTCCCCAGGTGTCTGAGCGCCCAGTGAGGTGGAGGGAGATAAACGTGGGATGCCCAGCCCTGTGCAGGACGTTCCTGCCTCTCCTACTGGCCTCTTTCCCTCGCCTCCTCATGGACCCTGCTGCCAGTTCAGAGCTAGACGGAAGGACCCGAGGCTCCTGAGACCGCAGGGCTGGGCAGGTGAGTGGGAGCCTGGCGCAGGTGAGTGGAAGCCTCGGTTTCCTCACCAGCAGAGCTCATGGGACCTTGTTTACATCACGTGACCCTGCTTTCCATCGCTTCCCCAGGCTTTTTTGTTTGTTTGTTTTACTTCCATTTCCCCCAACACTCACCTCCCTGAGCCAAAGGCTGCTGTTAATGGTAGCTTGAGTCCCAAATAGAGGCCACAGAAGAGGTTATGTGCTCCCCTCCCCGTATTTCTAAACATAACCTGAAATAAGTATAAGGAAGTTTAACAAATTCTCAATTTCTTCTCCCAGGATGACTAATTTGATGCCCTTTAATTTAAAAAAAATTTTTTTTTATTAAAGGATAGATGATTTACCGGAGTTCCCATCGTGACTCAGGGGAAACAAATCTGACTAGCATCCATGAGGACACAGGTTCGATCCCTGGCCTCGCTCAGTGGGTTAAGGATCCAGCATTGCTGGGAGCTGTGGTATATATAGGTCGCAACTTGGATCCTGCAGTGCTGTGGCTGTGGTGTAGGCCGGCAGCTGTAGCTCTGATTCGACCCCTAGCCTGGGAAACACCATGTGCCGCGGGTGTGGCCCTAAAAAAACCAATAACTTAATAAATAAATAAAGTATAGATGATTTACAGTATGGGGTTAATTTCTTCTGTATAGTAGTGTGACACAGTCGTACATATTTATACATTCTTTTTCTCATATTATCTTCCATCGTGTTTTATCCCAAGAGATTGGATATAGTTCCCTGGGCTGTCCAGTAGGACCTCATTGCTTATCCCTTCTAAATGTTATGGTTTGCATCTGCCAACCCCACACTCCCAGTCCCTCCCTCTTGGCAACCACACGCCTGTTCCCTATGTCTGTGAGTCTTTTGCTGTTTTGTAGACAGGTTCATTCGTGCTACATTTTAAATGCCACATAGAAGTCATATCATATGGTATTTGTCTTTCTCACTTCACTTCGTATGAGAATCTCTAGTTGCATCCATGTTGCTGCAAATGGCATTATTTTGTTCTTTTTACGGCTGAGTAATATTCCATTGTATACATACCATATCTTAATCTGTTCATCTGTTGACAGACATTTAGGTAGTTTCCATGTCTTGACTATTGTGAATAGTGCTGTTTGAATGTATGGGTACATGTATCTTTTTTTTTTTTTTTTGTCATTTTGCCTTTTCTAGGGCCGTTGCTATGGCATATCAGGCTAAGGGTCTACTCGGAGCTGTAGCCGCCGGCCTACACCACAGCCACAGCAACACCAGATCTTTAACCCACTGAGCAAGGCCAGGGATTGAACCCACAACCTCATGGTTCCTATTCGGATTCATTAACCACACTGAGCCACGACGGGAACTCTGTATCTTTTTGAATTACAGTTTTGTCTAGATAGATGCCTAGGAGTAGGGATTGCTGGATCGTATGGTAATTCTATATTTAGTCTTCTGAGGAACCTCCATACCGTTTTCCATAGTGGTCGTACCAATTTACATTCCCACCAAGAGTGTATTTTCTCTAACTGCAGAAGCCTAAACTCTTTCAAAAATATTCATTGGGCTGCTCATGCTCTGTTGATGCCCTGGGAGATGGCCGGGCGCATGAGTGATGGAATGGCAAGAGTGGTCAAGGGAGGCGCTATGGTCCAGGTTGAACCCCCTGGGTTTGCATCCTGGTCCTACCTCTTAATTTGCTGTGTGGTCTTTGGCACTTTACTTAACCCCTCTTGTGCTTCAGCTTCCCGTCTGAAGAATGGCGCTGAAAGCATAGCCAGCTCATGGAGTTCTTGAGAGAATGAAATAATACACGTGAAGTCCTTTGAACCATACCTGGAAGTGCTGTTTACATGTATCCTGTTGTTCATTGAGTCCTGCCTTTGGGTCCTACTCATAAAATGTTCCATCAGCTGGGGTAGCTGAGGGAGGCGGGGTTGGTGTAGTTCACATCTGCAGGCATTCGACTTTTTTTTTTTTTGTCTTTTTGCCTTTTCTAGGGCCACTCCTGCGGCACATGGAGGTTCCCAGGCTAGGGGTCGAATCGGAGCTACAGCTGCTGGCCTACACCACAGCCACAGTCACACTGGATCCGAGCCGCATCTGTAACCTACACCACAGCTCACGGCAACGCCAGATCCTTAACCTACTGAGCAAGGCCAGGGATCGAACCTGCAACCTCATGGTTCCTAGTTGGATGCGTTAACCACTGCGCCTCGACGGGAACTCCAACATTTTTGATGTCTTCCTGATTCCAGAGCTAATGCTTCCTGGTTGTAGAGCAGTTAGACAATGTAGAAAGCTACAAAAACTAGTCATTATCCTACCACCTTTATAATCAGTTATTTGGGGTCTTTTTGATCCAGCTTTTGTCTGTGCCACTGCATATATTTCAGGCATAGCATTACACTAAGGGACAATTAAAAAGGCCTTCCTTCCATTATGCTTTTTCAGTTTTTGTATTTATCACGGTATAACTTATGATAAAGTGGACCATCTTGGGTGTACAGATTTACGAATTTTCATATAAGAATAACTCCTGTGTTAGCACTACCATGTCAAAATATGGAACATTCTGGAGTTCCCGTTGTAGCTCAGCAGTTGAAGAACCTGACATGGTGTCTGTGAGGACACGGGTTTTATCCCTGGTCTCGCTCAGTGGGTTAAGGATCCATCATTGTTGCAAGCTGCGGCATAGGTTTCAAGTGCTGCTGGGATTCGACCCCTAGCCCGGGAACATCTATTTGTCTCAGGCGTAGCGATAAAAAGAAAAAAAAAAAAAAACCAACATGGACATTCCTTGTACCCCAGGAGGCATCTTTATGACACTTCCTAGTTAATATACCTCTCCAAACATAACACTATCTTGATTCTTTAACAGCATAGATTAGTTTTGCCTGTGTTTGAATTTCACATAAATGGATTCACAGGGTAAGAACTGTTTTTGTCTTTTGGGGTTTTTTTTATTGTTGTTGTTAAATGTATCTGTCAGATTCATCTATGATTTCAAATTCTATCAGTAGCTCATTCTTTACCACTGTGGTATAAACCTCCAGTTATTCTTTTATTAGAAAAATTAAATTGCAACATAATTTGAGTTGCGATTTTTAAATTACATTTTTTTTTTTTTTTTTTGCTTTTTAGGGCCGTACCTGCAGCATATGCAGGTAGGGGTTGAATCAGAGCCATAGCTGTTGGCCTATACTCCAGCGCATGCCAACGCCAGTTCCTTAACCCACGAAGCCAGGCCAGGGATCAAACCTGCATCCTCGTGGATACTAGTCAGATTCGTGTCTGCTGAGCTATGATGGGAACTCCAAGTTTCACTATTTTTAAAATTTCAACTTTGTGAATTAACTAAAAATTCCTTTTCAAACATATCCCAACCGGAGAGTTCCCACTGTGGCACAGTAGGTTAAGGCCCTGGTGGTGTCCCTGCAGGAGTGCGGATTGCTGCTGCGGTGAGGGTTCCACCCCTGGCCCAGGAACACTTCCACATGCTGCAGGCTAGCCCCCCCCCACCCCCCCCAAATCTCAACCTAATTACCCTTTCTAGAAATAAGCTGTTATCTGTTGGTTGGAGACGGAGTGTACTTTCTAATAAGAACTAGGTTCAAGTACTAACTCTATTCTCTACTACATGGGTCAAGTCCCTTTACTTTTCTAAGCCTCAGCTTCCCCACATGGCAAATAGGAATCACGATGACAACAGGGTATTGAACGTCTCAATGGAATTCATGTGTCAGGTGTTTAACGTGGGGCCTGGCACACAGTAGGTGCGCAGACATGTTAAGTCCCTTCTTCTCTCTGATCCTGACAAAATTTCTGCCTCACTCATCCTCGCGTGTGCCGTGGTGGTGGCCGTTTTTGGCAGCTGCACCACCCTGTTAGCTCCTCCTGAACCCATTCTCTCAAAGACCTGCCTTTGTCTCGTGGACTTTTCTCAAGCTGTTTTTTTCCAGCGTCTGTCCTTGTCTAGGACTTGACCTTGGCCATGATGCCTTCTATCAAGCCCTTCTCGTTCTGTCTCTAGTTGGTAGAAATTAATCTGAACCCACATTCTGTCATCGAGTTTATTCCGTGTGCTTCGCATCTGAACATCAGCCGCAGACTTCATCAAACAACCTTCAACAGCCCGATCCAGCCATTGATAAAATTATGGCCTGGAGGAGTTCCCGTCGTGGCACAGTGGTTAACGAATCCAACTAGGAACTGTGAGGTTGCGGGTTTGATCCCTGGCCTCTCTCAGTGGGTTAAGGATCCGGCGTTGCCGTGAGCTGTGGTGTAGGTCACAGATGCGGCTTGGATCCCGATTTGCTGTGGCTGTGGCGTAGGCCAGTGGCTACAGCTCTGATTCGACCCCTAGCCTGGGAACCTCCACATGATGAAGGAGTGGCCCTAGAAATGGCAAAAAGACAAAAAAAAAAAATTATGGCCTGGAATAGGACCAAGGACAGAACCCCATGGCATGCCACCCTTCAGGGGAAGAGCAATTTAGAGGACTGGGCAAGGTGATTAATGGGTCCAGTTCCTGTAATAGTCTGTCCTTGTGGCTTGATTATAATAAGAATATCAGCCACCCTGTTGTGGGCATTATTTATGGGCCAGGCACTAAGGTTAGTGTTTTTCATATATTATTTTTACTTCACGTAACACATCTTAGAAGGTGTTTGTATTATGTAGGATGTGGTGTAAAAAAAAGAAACTCAGTCTAGCTTTAGCGGAACAGGGACTCTATTACGTGATCACAAGGCTCTAAAGAGCAGGTACATCCCAGACGCCGAGGGCAGGGATGCCTCTGGGTGGCGCAATGACAAAAATGGTATCAAGAATGGTGACCCAGTGCCTGGGGCTCTCTATGGTTCCAGAAAAATCCTCCCTCTGTGGCTCTTGTCTTTACATCTGTGGGCATCTGTGTGTCCTTCTCACTTGGTACAAGCCAGCTTTCTGTGTTTCTCAGTTCACCTGGCAGGAAATAGTCCCACCAGCTACTCTGAGTTCCCGTTCCCCCCTTTTGGCAAAGCAGCCAGATCATCCCTGAGCCCGTTAGTCCAAATCCCCAGGATTATTAGCCCTACTTGGGTCAGGTGCCTACATCTGGGCAGTGGTGGGGTCGCACTGTCTGGACATGAACCCCAGGAGTCTCAGTGCCGTGAGCTGGTAGCCGTGGGGTAGGTGACGTCCAGGAGCCAGCTGCATGTTTTACAAATGAAAGGGAGGCCCAGGAGTTCCCGTCATGGTGCAGTGGTTAACGAATCCGACTAGGAACCATGAGGTTGCAGGTTCAATCCCTGGCCTTGCTCAGTGGGTTAAGGATCCGGCGTTGCCATGAGCGGTGGTGTAGGTCACAGACGCAGCTCGGATCTCACGTTGCTGTGGCTGTGGTGTAGACTGGCAGCTACAACTCCGATTCGACCCCTAGCCTGGGAACCTCCATATGCCAAGGGAGCAGCCCTAGAAAAGGCAAAAAAAAAAAAAAAAAAGAAAGAAAGGGAGGCCCAGAGACACACTGTTAGTAGGTAGAGGAACCAAGACGCAATCCCACTTTGCCTGATGCGGAAATGCGTGTTGCTGATGCTCTGCGCCTTTCACCGGGCCACGTGGGCCCTGGGCGGCTGCTGAGGTGATGTGGGTAAGAGCTGGCCCGTGTCTCATGCAGGGGATCTCAAGCACCTACCTCGTGCATCACAGTCTGGCCTCCAGTCAGGGCTCTGAGAGCCTTGGTTGGATGGTTTGCTTGTTTCTTTGGTGACTTGGCAGACGCCTCAGCCTCGGCGATCCCAGAACTCACACCTTTGTGGAAGGATCAGATGCTTAAGACTTATAAGCAGAGATAAAGAGGATGTGGTACATATACACAACGGAATATTACTCAGCCATGAAAAGGAATGAAATAATGGCATTTGCAGCAACATGGATGGACCTAGAAATTATCATACTAAGTGAAGTCAGTCAGGTAGTGAGACACCAAGGTCATATGCTCTCACTTGTATGTGGAATCTTAAAAAAAGATACAATGAATTTCTTTGCAGAATACATACTGATTTACAGACTTTGAAAAACTTATAGTTTCCAGGGAGTTTCTATCGTGGCTCAGAGGTAACGAATCAGACTAGTGTTCATGAGGACATGGGTTTGATCCGTGGCCTCGTTCAGTGGGTTGGGGATCTGGCATTACCATGGGCTGTGGTGTAGATTGCAGATGTGGCTCAGATCCCACATTGCTGTGACTGTGGTGTAGGCTGGCAGCTGTAGCTTTGATTCAACCCCTAGCCTGGGAACCTCCATATGCCGCAGGTGTGGCCCTAAAAAGACAAAAAAACCAAACCAAAACCAAAAACAGACACAAATCCACACCTTCATGGCACTTATGTCTTAGTGGTTAGAGGCAGACACTAAATACAAAAAGGGTGTCAGGGACAAAAATAAAGCTGGGAAGGAGTTCCCTTTGTGGCTCAGCAGTAATGAACCTGACTAGTTTCCATGAGGACTCAGGTTCGATTCCTGGCCTCGGTGAGTGGGTTAAGGATCCGGCATTGCCATGAGCTGTGGTGTAGGTCACCGATGCAGCTCAGATCCCATGTTGCTGTGGCTGTGGTGTAGGCTGGCAGCAGCAGCTCTGATTTAACCCCCAGCCTGGGAACTTCCACATGCCACGGGTGCAGCTCTTAAAAAAAAAAAAAAAAAAAAAACCAAGCTGGAAAGTGGGGTGGGAAGTGCCAGGAGGGTCAGGTGACCTGGTTTCTCCGAGGAGGCAGAGATGCAAATCTCCAGGGGTGGAGAGTGTAGGGCTGAATTACTGGGAGGGAGGGCCAGGGTGGTGGGAGGCGAGGGCAGAGCGGTGAAGGCCAGGTCGTGTGGGGCCTAGGAGCCCTTTACAAGAACTTGGTTGGGCTTTTTGTCTGAGTGAGAGGGAGGTCACAGGAGCATTTTCAGTGAAAAAGGACCAACCCCTGACAGGAAGCAGGATGTGCTCCCTGGCGGTGTTCGGAGCACAGAGAGTGGGGGAGGGCGGAAGGGGAGACCCGTCGTCGTTGTCGTCGTTGGGGCTTTTGCAGAACCTGTGTGGCGATGACGGTGGCTCGGTCATGGGGGTGGGAGGGCAGCAGTGGAGATGCAGAGAAGGTGCCGGGTCCTGAGCATCATATGATGGGGCTGCTTCGATCGGTGGTTGGACCGCGTACGGGTGGAGAAGGAGAGAGGGGCCCTGAAGGATGCTCATTTTGGAACTGAAAACCAGAGACACTGGTCATCTCCGGAGATGGGAAAGAGAGGGGGGCAGGTTTTCGGGGGACGATCAGGGCTTCAGCTGCAGCCCTGTTAAGACCTCAATCGAACGGAAACTGACAGCACTAATGGCCTGAACCCAGCCAGAACCCAGACTGGGCCTTGAACCCATGGTTTTAAATTAGAATCCCTCACCTTGTGTCTGGACTCACGGAGGTTCCGGTTCTTCATGTCTCTGTGCAGGAGGAATTCAGCGAGAGACAAAGGGATAGACAAGAAATAGATTTATTAAGATAGGATGGGAGTTCCCTCCCGTTGCGGCGCAGCGGAAATGAATCCGACCAGGAACCATGAGGTTGTGGGTTCGATCCCTGGCCTCACTCAGTGGGTTAAGGATCTGGCGTTGCTGTGAGCTGTGGGGTAGGTTGAAGACTTGCTTGGATCTGGCGTTGCTGTGACTGTGGTGTAGGCTGGTGGCTACAGCTCTGATTAGACCCCTAGCCTGAGAACCTCCATATACCGCAGGAGCGGCCCAAGAAATGGCAAAAAAATAAAAAATAAAAAAAAAATAAGAAGGAAGGACATTGTTTTTAACTTTCTAGATAATTGTTGTGACAATTCCCATCCTCCCTAATCCCAGTCTACCCTCCTGGAATCACTGTTATCATGGGCTTGGCAGGCATCCTTCCAGATCTTTCTCTGTGCAACCACCTACCTGAGTGTATCCATAAAATATACGTGGTATTTTGGGAGTGTATGTATGTTAACAAAATGATGCCATGAATGTGTCGCGTGTGCTTTTGTGACTTGTCGTTTGTCTCTCTTGCCCGGACTGTGTCTCGGAGCACCATGCTTGCTGTTCCCAACAAACCCAGCTTTTTTTAAAACTTGTTACGGTTTGTTATGGACAGACTGTGGCTGATTTAGCCGGTTCCCAGATGGAGGGCGTTAGCCTTTTGGGCCTTCCTCCTCCAGCACCTGTGCGAGTCCTTCTGGTCGATTCCACGGAGTGAGATGGCTGGGTCTGAGTAGATTGCAGCCCCGTGAGGCTGGTTTTTGTCTTGTTTTCATGGAGCCGGCCACGTTGCTGCCCGCCACCTCCCCCCTGCCCCCTGCCAAAGCGCCTCTGTCATTGTCATCTTACTTGCCAGCCGGGGCAGGCTTTTAAGGACGGAAGCCGCAGGGACCTGTGTCACAGAGCAGAGCACAGCAGCAGGATGTGGGCTGGAGGCCACTGGCAGGAGGCCGAGAGCCTGTGGAATTTGTGGGCTGCTGTTCCGTTCTTAAGAACTCGCATTCGGAGGGGACCTGGGCTACTCTAGGGTGGTGGAGTGGTTTGCTTCAAGCTGGCCTCCCTCACTGGACTGTTGGCTCCATAAGGCCAGGGGACTTTGTTTTGGTCTTTTTTGTCTTTTTAGGGCCTCATTGCAGCATATGGAGGTTCCCAGGCTAGGGGTCCCATCGGAGCTGTAGCCGCCGGCCTATGCCAGAGCCACAGCAATGCCAGATCCGAGCCACATCTGCGACCTACCCCACAGCTCATGGCAATGCCAGATCCTTAACCCACTGAGCGAGGCCAGGGACTGAACCCGCAACGTCATGGTTCGTAGTTGGATTTGTTTCCGCTGCACCACGACAGGAACTCCAAGGCAAGGGGACTTGATCTGGATGGAATAGGAGGTGCTCAATCAACCCTGGGGTCAGGGGGGAGGGAGAAAGGGGGGGATTGAGGGAGGGGAGGGTCACAGTCCCATGCAGTCAGGGAGGAGACGGGGGCCAGAGGGCACTAGCACGAGCTGTCTCTATGTTCTTAGATCTGCGGGATCTCACAGGGCAGAAATCTTTTTTTTTTTTGGTCTTTTTTTGTTGTTGTTGTTATTGTTGTTGTTGTTGCTATTTCTTGGGCCGCTCCTGCGGCATATGGAGGTTCCCAGGCTAGGGGTTGAATTGGAGCCATAGCCACCGGCCTACGCCAGAGCCACAGCAACGCGGAATCCCAGCCGCGTCTGCAACCTACACCACAGCTCACGGCAACGCCGGATCGTTAACCCACTGAGCAAGGGCAGGGACCGAACCCGCAACCTCATGGTTCCTAGTCGGATTCATTAACCACTGCACCACGACGGGAACTCCAGGGCAGAAATCTTGACTGGCGTGGGAGAGAACATGGGATGTGGGACCAGGAACCCCACTGCCTACCTAGGGCTCAGCAGGAGCTTTCACTCCCTCCGTGGGGTGTCCCCACCAGTCAGCACCTGTCATTGGCACCAGCAGGCTTTGCCCCTCATTGGACTTGAAGCTGGCCTGCAACGTCAGAAGCCAGGGCTCTCCTCTGGGATTAACCTAGCGTGCTCTGACCACTGTCCATCCTGGCCCGCAGACAAGCTCCCAGGGTCTCCGTGCACTGGGCCTTTGCACACACTGTTCCCTGCCTGGATGCCCTTCCCGTCCCTCCTCTGCTACCCCACCCCCACCTCTGAGCTTCTTGCAGTCGGTGCCCTGTCCCCTTCTCCCGTAGAGCCTGCCCAGCCCCTGAGCGATGCCTAGCATCCATCCTCTCCACCCTGGCGCTCCCTCTCTCTGTCCAGCATAGCACCTTCCCCACAGCATCAGAGCAGTGTCTTTTTTTTCTTTTTTCTTTTTTCTTTTTTTTTTTAGGGCCACACCCGAGGTATATGGAAGTCCTCAGGCTATGGGTCGAATCAGAGCTACAGCTGCGGGCCTATGTCACAGCCACAGCAATGCCAGATCCTAGCTGCATCTGCGACCTACACCACAGCTCACGGCAATGCCGGATCCTCAACCCACTGAGCCAGGCCAGAGATCAAACCTGCATCCTCATGGATACTAGTTGGGCTCTTAACCCACTGAGCCACAATGGGAACTCCAGGAGCCGTGTCTTTCAGTGGCTTTTCTAAGTTCATTGAGGACAGGGATCTTGTCTTCCTCCCTTTCTCTCCACAAATATGCTGGCCCTGCCCTCATGGGTCTGGCATCCCAGCCGGGGAGCCACGAACCAGAGATTCTTCCAGACAGAGAAGTGCCGCTATGTCAAGGAGGCCAGGGTGGTCACGGGAGGCCCCAGGGAGGGCCAACCTGCCCACGAGCAAGAGGAGATCTTCTCGGCAGGGGAAGCAGCAGGTGCCTCGGCTCTGAGGAGAAAGGGGCTTAGCTTCTCTGAGAAACAGCCAGAAGGGCTACGGAGCTGAGGAGGGGAAGGAGGTCGGGGCTGGGGGTGGGGAATGGGGCCAGATTACATTCATTTCAGTCTGTCTCTGGCTCTTAAGGCAGCACCCAACCTATAGGAATTGGGTTATTCAAAGAATTATTCAAGGAATATTAGTCGAATAAATGCGAAGGGGCCCTGAGTGCTCCCCGATCATCAGGGGTAGGGAGGGGGCAGCCCCTGGAGGTGAGCGTCTGCCAGGCAGCCCAGGGTTCTGGGCAGGAGGTGACGGGTATGGTCCTGGTGATAGATGCGCTCTGGGAGAGGTTCATTCCCTTAGAAGGGAAGTTTTTTTTTTGTTTTGTTTTGTTTTTTTTTTTTTTTTTTGGTCTTTTTGTCTTTTTAGGGCCACTCTGGCAGCACATGGAGGTTCCCAGGCTAGGGGTCTGATCAGAGCTACAGCTGCCGGCCTACAACACAGCCACAGCCACGCCAGATCCGAGCTGCGTCTGCAACCTACGCCACAGCTCATGGCAACGCCAGATCCTTAACCCACTGAGTGAGGCCAGGGATTGAACCCGCAACCTCATGGCTCCTAGTCAGATTTGTTTCCACTGCACCACGACGTGAAGGTTTTTGGATGTGAGTCAGGTGCTGGAGGCAGAGAGTCGAGGGAAAATGCCACCCCTGCTCTCTCTCTCCTCCTCGCAGGTCAGGGGGCAGGATCGGAGGCTCTGACAGGTAACAACCTCCTGAAATCAGTTTGGCACCAATTTGTGCTTCTGTCTTTCCTTAGCAGTCAGAGGCTATTTGCACTCCTGAGCTTCCAGGGCGCCTTGCAGGCCCAAGTCCCCTCCACAGTTCTCCTCAGCATGGAGGGGTGAGAACAGCCCCTAGCCCAGGGCAGGTCTGCTCAAAACTGACGTGGCTGCGGCTGTGGTGTAGGCTGGCAGCTGCAGTTCCGATTCGACCCCTAGCCTGGGAACCTCCATATGTGGTGGGTGGGTGCGGCCCTAAAAAGACCAAACAACAATAACAAAAACCCTCCAGGCGCTCCCATCGTGGCTCATTGGAAATGAATCAGAGCAGCATCCATGAGGACACATTCAATTCCTGGCCTCACTCAGTGGGTTAGGGATCCAGCATTGCCATGAGCTGTGGTGTCGGTCGAAGATTCGGCTCAGATCCCGCCTTGCTGTGACTGTGGTGTAGGCTGGCGGCTACAGCTCCCTTTGACCTCTAGCCTGGGAACCTCCACATGCCTAAAAACACAAAAGACCAAAAAAAAAAAAAACAAAAAACCCCAGCAAACCCTCCAAAGGCCTCCGGGCCACCCCAGAGCCAGACCAGAATCCTCACCATGCATGGCCTCTGCCCTCTTCCCATTCCTCCCTCAGGACCTTGGCACGTCCTGCCACCAGGAAACCCGCGTTGGGCCAGATTCCCGCAAGGGTCCCCTCCTCCACTTCCTTCAGTCTCAGCTTGAATGTAGGTTCACCCGAGGCCTTCTCTGATTTCCCCCTCCCCCACCCCCGCCCCCAGGCTAAAATAGCACCTCCCTCCCCCACTCCGTCAGTTTTGCTCCACCTCCTATTTCCCGTAGCCCTTTGCATCATTTGACAAACTATACATTTAGTTTTATCACCTGTCTCTTCTGAACTAGTATGTGAGCTCCATGAGAGCAGAGACTTTGATGTGCTCATTGTGTGTCCGGGATAGGTGTTCAATACATATCGAGCGAACGGATGCATCGTGAAAACGAGGTCAGCGCCACCTGCTCCTCAGGCTGGTGTGGATGTGGAAATTGGGGCACTGAGCTCTCCCAGCGTGTGGTTTGCACACTTCCACAGCCCTGCAGGTGGTAGGTAAACATATGCTATTTTAGTAGGTCCGTCTTTCTGTTGACCTGCTATTTATGGCAAGTGATAATGATCTGTCATTTATGGCGTTAATATAAAGTTTCCTTTTTGAAGCCAGCGCACTCACAATTTAAAACAGGGAAAAATCTATATTTGCCAGCCTGAAAGATAGTTTCTAATACACATGGCCATCTTATAAGAAAACTTTTCAGAGAATAAAAAGAGATGCTCATTCTTTTTTAGCGGCTATGTATTGAAAATGGTTTTTTAGATGGCTATGGAAGAAAACCATCTTTTTTTTTTTTTTTGGTCTTTTTAGGGTCTCACCCTCGGCACATGGAGGTTCCCAGGCTAGGGGTCCAACTGGAGCTGTAGCTGCCGGTCTACGACAGAGCCACAGCCACGCCAGATCCAAGCCGCATCTGCGACCTACACCACAGCTCACGGCAACACCAGATCCTTAACCCACTGAGCAAGTCCAGGGATCGAACCCGCAACCTCATGGTTCCTAGTTGGATTCATTTCTGCTGCGCCGTGATGGGAACTCCAAGAAAACCATCTTCATGAAGATACAGTGTACTGTGTCCTGGGGTCCAGGAGGAAGCCCTAGATTTTGGATCCGCCTCCATAGTCTATAAACCCTGAGACTAAAAATAAAACCTCAGGGTATTCATTGATCGCAGTCAATGATAGTGCATAGATATTTAAGAAATAACCAAAGTCTTCCTTTGATTATCCACCTGCTGTGCGCATAGCTTGTGGGGCCGGAGAAACTCCCATCCTTGCTGCAGTGTTTGTGTTGTTTTCATCCACCTCTAGGGGGCAGTCTCAGCCATCGCTTTAGGTCCTGCCATGTAAGTCTATCGAGTGTGCCTTATGGTTCCTGTTTGGAGGATGGGCTTACCTTTGATATGTCAGCAAAAGCCTCCAAAAGCAAGCTCAGAACTCTACTTTTTCATTCACCTGCTGTGCATTAAGGACTTACGACTTGGCCCTGAGATGCAAAGAACAGAATCACTGGGAGAACGCTGGGGTGGGTTTTGAAGGAGGCATGGAAGTTTTGTGCTGTAAGATACATTTGGATGGTCTCTCTCTGTGGGCTTAGGGCCATCACGGAGAATGATCACTAAAGAATTTTTTTTTTGTCCTTTTGCTATTTTTTGGGCCGCTCCCGCGGCATATGGAGGTTCCCAGGCTAGGGGTTGAATCGGAGCTGTAGCCACCGGCCTACGCCAGAGCCACAGCAATGAGGGATCCGAGCCGCGTCTGCAACCTACACCACAGCTCACGGCAATGCTGGATCGTTAACCCACTGAGCAAGGGCAGGGACCAAACGCGCAACCTCATGGTTCCTAGTCGGATTCGTTAACCACTGCGCCACGACAGGAACTCCAAGGAATTATTTTAACCCTCTCCTAAATGCTCCGCTGGTCCTAGGATGTGGCCCAGGCTTCAGATTCAGACACCTCTGAGTGTTCTACCACTCTGTCACCGAGAACCCACTCAGGTGTGAAACACACACACACACTTGCTTCAAACTGGCTTAAGTAAAGAAAGGGAAGTATTAGCCCAAGACTGAAAAATCCAAGATCATGCCAGCTTCAGGCAGGGTTGGATATGGGGATTAAACACGGTTAAGAAGCTCTAGTTTCTTTTCTTTCTTTCTTTCTTTCTTTCTTTTTTTTTTGTCTTTTTGCCATTTCTTGGGCTGCTCCCATGGCATATGGAGGTTCCCAGGCTAGGAGTCCAATCGGAGCTGCAGCCGCTGGCCTACACCTCAACCACAGCAACACGGGATCCAAGCCACATCTGTGACCTACACCACAGCTCACGGATCCTTAACCCAACTGAGCAAGGCCAGGGATCGAACCCTCAGCCTCATGGTTCCTAGTCGGATTCGTTAACCACTGCGCCACGACGGGAACTCCAAGAAGTTCTAGTTTCTATCTAGTCTGTCTGTCTGTCCTCAATTCTGCTGCCTGTATGTCGGTATCACTCTTGGACAGCTCCCTGCCTGGAACATAGAAGGACTGTCACAGTAGTGACCCTCCTGAGTTAATAAAAATAACGTCTTGCTTTTTGTGGCCCTTGTAGCTCTCAGCTCCTATCTGCTAATAATTCCACAGGAAAGGGATGGGGGCTTTTGCAGCAGCTTTGAGCAATCCCTGGGTTGAGTCTGTTGGCCTGGCATGGGGGACAGGCTTAGCCCTGAGCCCATCCCCTGGCCAGGGAGGTGGGCCAGCTTGAGGGGCCAGGCCCAGGTCACGTGCTCGCCCTTGCGCTGCCAGCAGCATTCTTTCCACCCACATGGCATGGATCGCGAGTGGAGGGCGAGTGGTTTCCCAAAGGAAAACCGACGTGATGTAACTAGAAGAAAATGCACAGATGCTGAGCCGCCAAAAAAGCAACAAATGTCCACTCTCTCCGCTGGATGCTTTGTGGCCTTCAGGCGATAGGCTCCAGCTTTCAAAGCCTCAGTGTCCTCCTCCCTGAAGTGGGGATAATGATCCTAGCTCAGAGCAGCACGGCAGACCCCCACGACAAGCACGCGTGCAGAGCATGCTGAATGATAATCGCAGCGGCCTAAACTCCAGGCTCCAGGACCCTGGAACATGTTACCTATTGGTCATGAAGCATCCCTCGGTTACGTGTGGCACCTGGCAGGGACAGGGTAGGTGGCGTTAAGTCAGGCGTGTGGAAGTGCTTGGTGACCTCTGCCTCGTTCCTAAACTGTTCCAAGTTATTGTTCTTCTCCACTGGGCCTTGACCCCTGCCAAGTCAGGTCCCCAGCATCTGTCCGCCAGCCCTGGCAACCAGCACAGGGC
Source organism: Phacochoerus africanus (assembly GCF_016906955.1). NCBI lineage: Eukaryota > Metazoa > Chordata > Mammalia > Artiodactyla > Suidae > Phacochoerus > Phacochoerus africanus. Next base: position 20,376,054 of record NC_062548.1, on the reverse strand, counting down.
TCTCTGCTGCTCGTTAATGCAGCTCAGGCTCTGGCGTGCGCTACATCAACCCTGTTTAGAAGCATTCCAATATTCTGGCCTCAGAGGAATACGTGATCCCTGAAATATAGACTCAGTCGAGCTGCTTGAAGCATAACTGATTCTTGGCGTTTCTTCCCGCTTCCATTTTTTTTTTCCCCAGAGAGAATTAATAATAGGGCCATTGATAAAATTCTACACCGTCGCTGGGACCAGCATTAGGGAGAAAGATGATAAGGAGCACAATAATGGCAGAGGGACTTTGCTTTCCCATCACGTCCAAATTCCTTAGACCACTGGCCATACTCAACACACTCTTCCTCAGCGCCCACCCCTCCAGGCAGAGCCAATTTCTGGCCAATCCATGGAACGTTTCAGGCCTTGTCAGGCCCCCAAACCTTTGCCTGTGCTGTTTTCGGCTGCCAGGAATGCCTTTCTTTTGTTGCCCAGCAAACCTTTCAACTTTGGAATTTCAGATCGGTGGTCTCCTTAATTCTTCATTTAGGGCCCCTTGTGTGCCAGACACTGTCCTGGGGGGCTGAGAAGACACAAGGGATCCAAACAAGTAGACCCTGGCTTCACGGACTGTCTCTCTTCTAGTGCGGGTGACGGCCCAGGAAATAAAAGGCCTAAAACATCAGATAGATATTTAGTGGGCGTTGGGAAGAGGGGGCGTGTGTGCATAGCTTGCAATTTTATTTATTTATTTATTTATTGTCTTTTTAGGGCCGCACCCCCGGCATATGCAGGTTTCCAGGCTAGGGGTCAAATCAGAGCTGCAGCTACCAGCCTCCACCACAAACACAGCAACACAGGATCCGAGCCGCATCTGTGACCTACACCACAGCTCATGGCAACGCCAGATCCTTAACCCACTGAGCGAGGCCAGGGATCGAACCTGCATCCTCATGGTTCCTCATCAGATTCGTTTCCGCTGAGCCATGATGGAAACTGCCCACAATGGGGTTTGCAGTTTTCAGCGGGGCCGGCCCAGGGAGGACTTCCCCAGAAAGTGGGATCTGAGGCCAGCCTTGAAGGAGGTGAGGACTCTGGGTGTTTCCCTGGAGAAGAAGCCTCAGGCAGAAGGAATGGTGAGCCAGAGGCCCCGAGGTGGGCGCAGGGTGGTTGTGGAGGGCACTGCATGAGGAGGGGGGCTGGGGGGGAGGTGGACAGAGACCTGAGCACAGGCCCAGGGGGCGGAGCCTGGTGGCCCCCCGGGACCCATGCAGCGTCCAGAGCAGAGGGGTGATATGGTTCGACTTCCTTGTCATCAGGCCCCCTCTACCCCCACCCTGGGCTGTAGCAGAGAGAACGGACTAAGGGGACGAGGGCGGGAGCAGGAGGCCAGGGAGGGATCCTGCCCCAGCGAGGGAGCAGGGAGGTGGGGAGAGGTGGTCAGCTTTTGGAGCTGATGGATTGGACGTGGCGTGGGAGAGTGAGCTGGTGAGCTAGGATTTGGACGTGACTCTCAACGATTGGTGCCCTCGGGGCCCTTCCCAGGTCCCTCGTTCAGATCCTTGGCATCATATTTCGTACATTTTATTATAATCATTTGTCTCTTTTGGTCTCAGATGCCCTTGCTAATCGGATAAAAGTTATGGACTCTCTTCCCAGAAAAATGCCTCGGCGCTTTCATTTGAATGGGTGTTCCCAGAACGCCTCCTGGCCACCCCCCATTTTAGGGGGCCAGCGTGGGTTTGGTTGCCGGGGTGCATGACAGCAGGGGGCGCCATTCATAGCACACACCACAGGAACGGGAGCGGAGTTGTGCCTGTCAGCCCCAGACGGACTGGTGGTTGGGCACAGCCTAGAGGCACGCTGGTATCTGAACATACACTGGGCCAGAGTTTTTTTTTTTTGAACCCTCATTGCATGTGTAACAGCTACACAGTAAGCCCTTGATAATTGTTTGCTGAAAGATGATGATGGTAAACTTGATTCTTTTTAAGTTTCTCCCACCTTTGTGGGATGCCTTCAATACTCATTAATGCCTTGGCTTTCGTTTTTTTCAAGTATAGTTGATTTACAATGTTGTGCCAATTTCTGCGGTACAGCTAAGTGACCCAGGCATACATGTAACATCCTTTTTCTCATATTATTTTCCATCATGGTCTAACCCAAGAGACTGGATATAGTTCCTTGTGCTGTACAGCAGAACCTCATTGCTTATCCATTCTAAATGTAATAGTTTGCACCTACTAACCCCAAACTCCCTGTCCATCCCACTCCCTCACCACCCCCTGCTTGGCATCCACAAGTCTGTTTTCTTTCTTTCTGTCTTTTTTTTCTTTTCTTTTCTTCTTCCTTTTTTTTTAATGGCTGCACCCACGGCATATGGAGGTTCCTAGGCTAGGGGTCAAATCGGAGCTGCAGGTGCTGGCCTACGCCACAGCCACAGCAACACCAGATCCGAGCTGCATCTGTGACCTACACCACAGCTCACAGCAGTGCCGGATCTTTAACCACTGAGCAAGGCCAGGGATGGAACCCACATCTTCATGGATAGTGGTCGGGTTCATTTCTGCTGAGCCACAACGGGAACTCCCACAAGTCTGTTTTCTCTGTCTGTGAGTAGTCGGTTTGGTGGGTAGGTTTTGGAGCCTGGGCAAGAAGCCTCAGCAAGGTTAAGTGCGAGGGAGAGGTGGTGTCTGGCATCTGACCAGCGTGAGGGCCAACCAGGTGGGTCCTTGGTTACCCTTAGCAGTTATCATCATGGAGCTGGAGGGTGGTGCTGAACCGGAGCCCAGAACTCAGGCTCCCCCCACGAGTTCTGCTCTCCAGGAATTTATCATCCAGCCGGGGAGTCAATAAGCAGAAAGAAAAGGATTCCAAATGACCTGCACTTTTCTCCTAGATACTCCTTAGAGCAGCCCTGCAAAATCGATCTTATTAATAACCCCTTTTCACAGACGAGGAAACTGAGGTTCAGAGAAGGTAAGTTGCAGAGTGCAGGATTCACCCGCAGGTCTCCAAATCCCTAGATAATTACTGAGCAATATATATATAAGTTGTTAAAGGCTAACAACTTAGCACTTAATTACATACGATTTCACCCTGTATTGTATATAATTTAATACTAATTGCAGGGTTTCAGAATGAGCTGAAGTGAGCGGGGGTGAGGCTGCCTGGCAGGGGAAGGCTTTCTGGAGACTTTGGATGCTGAGCTGGGCCTTGGAGAGGCTTTGGATGGAGACTTGAGGGAAAGGAATAGCATGACGAAGGCATCAGGAGAGGAGTGAGCTGGATGGCAGTGGGGAAGGGCTAGGATGGCACTACTGATTGATTGATTGATTGTCTCTTTGCCATTTCTTGGGCTGCTCCCGAGGCATATGGAGGTTCCCAGGCTAGGGGTCCAATCGGAGCCATAGCCGCCGGCCTACGCCAGAGCCACAGCAACGCGGGTTCCCAGCCGGGTCTGCGAACTACACCACAGCTCACGGCAATGCCGGATCCTTAACCCACTGAGCAAGGCCAGGGATCGAACCTGCAACCTCATGGTTCCTAGTCAGATTCATTAACCACTGCAGGAACTCTTAGGATGGCACTATTTAAATAACAGAATGCCAGAAATGTAAATGTCACCCAAATGCCCGGCGCTGTGCTGGGGCCTTTTTATTGGTTTTTGGTTTGATTTTGTTTGTTTTTTTACGTTTTAAGGCCACACCTGTGGCATATGGCTAGAGGTCCCAGGCTAGAGGTCCCTGGAGCTGCAGCTGCCAGTCTACACCACAGCCGCAGCAACGTGGGATCCAAGACGTGTCTTCAACCTGCACCACAACTCATGGCAATGCCAGATCCTTAACCCACTGAACGAGTCCAGGGGGCGAACCCGAGTCCTCATGGATACTAATTGGGTTCGTTACCACTAAGCCACAATGGGGAATACCTATTTTTCATTTTTAGGCTACACATGTGGAAGTTCCCGGGCCAGGGCTTGACCTGAGCCCCGGCAGCAACCAGAGCCACAGCAGTGACAACACCAGGTCCTTAACCCACTGAGCCACCAGGGAACTCGGGCCTTTTTACTGTTACTGCATCCAACCCGCCTTTGAGCCTATGAGGGAAAGAAAAATCCAGTCAGGCAGGTATAGTTATTACCTAAACGAATGCCACTGTCATGATTTCGAGCCAGGCCTGGACTCCAAACTCATACATCCTTCTCAGCTCAAGTTCAGCGCTGATCTGATTAGAGGTGGGAGCACTGCGACTTGTGGAGAGTGAGCTGGGCTGGTCTGGGGCCTGAATAGCAAAGCGTGGCCCCAGAGCATTGCCCGGGAGCTTGTTAGACAAGCCTGGCCCCTCTCCAGTCCTGCTGCATCAGAACCTGCATTTCAACCCCATCCCAGGTGACAGGTGTGCACATCGGCTTCTGAGAAGCACGGGGCTGATGAGACACTCAGCTAGATGTGCGTCTGGGCTCTTAAGTCTATCCAGTGACATCTCCCTCCCGGCAGAGACAAATAAATGCCTTCCCAGAGGGTTTGAGGTGACAGCCCAGGGCAGCCCACCACGAGCTGAGATCTCTTTGAAGTCTCATATTTCATCTACAGACATCATTGCGTGTTTCATTCCGTACCATGCTATATGCATGGTCATTTTCATATCTCAAAATGGTTATGGAAATTGCCGTGGAGAAGGCTCTGCGTTCCTGGGAGACGGCATGGGACGGCTTTCCTTGTATCTTAAATGCAGTAATAATAACCACTTCAAGGGCTGCTGCGAAGATCAAAGGCGAGTCGTGTATATGGAAATGCTGCCTAAACTGTCCGCGTCGTACCCATGTTGTGCTGGAAGGAACGGAGACGCTTCCCCAGACCCCGTGTCCTACAGCCAACCAGCCATCCCGAGGGCTGAGGGTCATGGTCAAGGTGAGGCAGGGTTCAGATGCCGGAAGACAAAGGAACATCTCTGCGCATTTCAGGAAGCCAGGGAAACAGGAATAGGAACACCTATTGCTGGTCTGTTTAAATTTCTTATGATTTCTGGAGTTCCCCCTGTGGTGCGATGGGATCGGCAGTGTCTTGGGAGCACTGGGGACATAGGTTCGATGCCCAGCCTGGCACAGAGGGTCAAGGATCCGGTGTTGCCAAAGCTGTGGCTTGGATCTGATCCCTAGCCTGGGACCTCCATATGCCACGGGGCGGCCAAAAAAGAAAAAAAAAATTTTTTTCTTATCATTTCATCATATCACCTGTTCTTATTACTCCCTGCTTCCTGATTGGCCGGATTAGCTAGTAGGAAAATTCAGAGGCTTCAGAGACATCAGGATAGGAGAGAATAGGAGAGCTTAGCATCCTGTCCCCAGGTGACCCAGAGAGAGGGGAGCCTGGGAGGAAAAGTGGGGTGACAGGGAAAGAAGGAAGCAAACGGCCACAACCTGGAGTCCTCCAGGAAAGGGGACAGTGACTCTCTGGCTTCCCCAGCCAGGGGCCACGAATCCTTGTAATCAGAATAGAAGTAATAAAGGGACGGAGTTCCCAACGTGGCTCAGCAGAAACAAATCTGACGAGCATCCAGGAGGACGCAGGTTCGATCCCTGGCCTCACTCCACTGGTTAAGGATTCGGCGTTGCCATGAGCTGTGGAGTAGGTTAGGGCTCAGATATGAACCTCCATATGCCCTAAAAAGCAAAAAAAAAAAAAAAAAAAGGTAGTAGTGGGAGAGACCCAGAGAGCTGAGATGGGCAGAGACAGTGACCATCCACCTCGGAGGCCGAGGTGGAGGGGCAGCCAGAGAAGGCACAGGAAGGAAGGGCCCCTCATTCAGACCCCTAGATGCGGAGTTCCCATCGTGGCTCAGCGGAAACGAGTCTGACTGGTATCCATGAGGACACAGGTCCGATCCCTGGCCTCGCTCAGTGGGTTAAGGATCTGGCGTTGCCGTGGGCTGTGGGGTAGGTCGCAGACGCGGCTTGGATCTGGCGTTGCTGTGGCTGTGGTGCAGGCCGGCAGCTGTAGCTCTGATTCATCCCCTAACCTGGGAACCTCCATATGCTGCAGGTGTGGCCCTAAAAAGACAAAAAAGAACCACAGAAGCTACAGGAGGAGAATCTGGGGATGTACGCGTGGGAACCTCGCCCCATGGCCTGGAGCAGTCAAAAAGGATGAAGGGGGGGGGGGCTTGGGCTTCATAGATACAAACGATGGCCTTTGGAATGGATGAGCCATGAGATCCTGCTGTGTAGCCCTGGGGACTATGTCTAGTCACTTATGATGGAGCCTAATAATGTGGGAAAATAGAATGTGTACATGTATGTGTAACTGGGTCACCATGCTGTACAGTAGGAAGAAAAATTGTATTGGGGAAATAACTATTTAAAAAAAAAAAAAAGACGAAAAGGCTGAAGTGGCGAAGAGCTATTGTATTTGCTTAAGGAGGTTATGGGTCACCCTGGGGGAGAGTTCTGGAAGATGAACGGGGTTAACGCCAGATTTTGAGAAGCTAAGAAGAGAATGATGGAGATTCTTCCCCTCCCCCTTCCCATGATGACGGTTAGGATTTTCACACAAATTGCGTTTCTATCACAAATGTCTTTCTTGTCATTTAACACTTAATCCCCGTAACTTGCGACCAGAGTGAAGCCGATATTGTCTCTTTAATCCATTCCTTGGCAAAAAGTTGTCTAGGAAACATAGAAAATTGCAAAGCATTGTTTATAGTAGAATCCTATTTTTGTTTAAAAGAATATGCGTTTGAGTATATTTATAAATATGTGAATAGGTGTATTATAAACAAAAAAACATCTCGAAGAATATGTATCAAATGATAATAGGGGGTTGTCCCCATTGGGGCTCAGTGGAAAGGGACCCAAGTAGTATCCATGAGGATGTGGGTTCCATCCCTGGCCTCGCTCAGTGGGTTAAGGATCCAGCACTGCCGTGAGCTGTGGTGTAGGTCGGAAGAGGTGGCTCGGATCTCACATTGCTGTGGCTATTGTGAAGGCCGGCAGCTGTACTTATGATGCGACCCCTAGCCTGGCAACTAACACATGCTGCGAGTGCGGCCCCAGGAAAAAAAAGAAAAAGAAAAAAATTATAATGGGGATTTTATTGCTATATACATGTCATTTTTAATATGTATAGTTTATGCATTTATTATCCCTTCATAAAGCTATTTTATATATATATATATATATATATATTTTTTTTTTGGTCTCTTGAGGGCTGCACTCGTGGCATATGGAGGTTCCCAGGCTAGGGGTCTAATCAGAGCTGTTGCTGCCAGCCACAGCCACAGCCATGCCAGATCTGAGCCACTTCTGCAACCTACACCACAGCCCATGGCAATGCTGGATCCTTAACCCACTGAGCAAGGCCAGAGATTGAACCTGCAACCTCATGTTTCCTAGTTAGATTAATTTCCTCTGCACCATGACGGTAACTCCTATAAAATTTTTTAATAGGGGTTATCTCTAATGGTCAGGTTATGGTATGTGATTTATAATTCTTTCAGCTACAAAGAACAGAAACTCAGCTGATACTTAAAAGCAATAACTAAGTTGTCCAGATACCTATTCAGGCATGGGTGGATCCAGAGGCTCAAATTATATCATTAGGAATCTCTCTCCATCTCTGGGATCTGCTGTCTTCTTTCTTGTCTTCATTCTCAGGGAATTTGGGCCTGCATCTTGTCATCTTAGCACCCCAGTAGAGAGAAAACAGCTTTTCCCCAGGAGCCTCAGCGAAGTCCCAGGGCTGACTCTCAAGGGCCCAGCTCAGGCCGTGACTCATCCCTAGACCAAGGTCAAGGGCATGTGACCCAAGAGGAGCCCAAAGGAACTTTCAAAGGCGTCTAAGGAAGGAGTTCCTGCCGTGGCTCAGTGGTTAACGAATCCAACTAGGAACCATGAGGTTACGGGTTTGATCCCTGGCCTCACTCGGTGGGTTAAGGATCTGGCGTTGCCGTGAGCTGTAGTGTAGGTCACAGACGTGACTCGGATCCTGGGTTGCTGTGGCTGTGGTGTAGGCCAGTGGCTACAGCTCTGATTGGGCCCCTGGCCTGGGAACCTCCATATGCCTCAGGAGCGGCCCTAGAAATGGCAAAAAGACAAAAAAAAAAAAAAAAAAGGCATCTAAGGAAACCAGTGAACTTAAAAACGGGGCTGAATCATTCCCCCAAAGAAATCCAGAGTTCTGTGACTAGAAGAGGAAGCAGGAAACCACTAACATCTGTTTTAAAGGGGCCTCCAGATAAATAAAAAAGCCCTCGTGTACAGCACAGGGAACTATATTCAGTACCTGTAATAAGCCATAATGGAAAAGAATATGAAAAGAATATGTATGTGTATAATGAATCACTCTGCTTTATAGCAGAAATTAAAACAGTGTTGTAAATCAACTATACTTTAATGAAATAAATTAAAAAATAATAAAACTTTCTGAAGAAGAAAAAATAAAGGGGCCTTCATTTTGGGGGGGTCCCATCTTTTGGTAATGACTGAGTTGTCTATAATAAGCATGCATTTCTCTTACGGCAGCAAGAGAAAAATGAGAACCTCTCTTCAACAACTGATCTGAGGAGTTCCCGTTGTGGCTCAGCAGGTTAAGCACCTGACTAGTACCCATGAGGACACAAGTTTGATCCCTGGCCCTGTTCAGTGGGTTAAGGATCCAGCATTGCCATGAGCTGTGTCGAAGACACGGCTCAGATCTGGAATTGGCTGTGGCTGTGGTGTGGGCCGGCAGCTGTGGCTCCAATTAGACCCCTAGCCTGGGAACCTCCATATGCCGTGGGTGTGGCCCTAAAAAAAGGACAAAAGACAAAAAACCAAACCAAAACAAAAACTGGTCTGGGTTACATTTGGTTAGGGCAGCCAAGATCACACATTCCTGGGTGTGGAGAAAGTAGTCCAACCCAAATCTTGTTGGAGACCCTGATTTTATAGGGTCCAGAGGGAAAGAACAACGGCAAGGCTGGGGAATTGACTGCCTCCTTTTCGTAGATTGTTAGCTGTGTGTGTTCAAGACCCACGGGGCCACGTGGCGGTCTTTGGGGCTCTGGGTCGCCCGAGTGATGCGCCCAGGGAGCCGGGCCTTCGTCAAGGTCAGCCTCTGCCCCTCGGCCTCCTGTGGGATGTGTGCTGTACCCGGGGCCTCAGTCACTGCTTCCCTGCGTTCTGCTATCACACTGCTGTGTTTCTCCATTGCAGGGTTACGCTAAGGACATGGTGACAGACTTTGATGAGAAACATGATGAGTATTTAATATTGCTGCAGCAGAGGAACCGGTAAGATGAAGCCGCTCGACGGCAGCCCTTCATATTAGCCAAATAAAAATCTATTTAGATGTATTAACAGCATGCAGGCTCTGTTTCCCATAGACAGGGGATGCAGTCGCCCTCCGCTCAGAGGCTGGGAATAATATCTGCCATCCCAGCTCTTCTCTCTCCATTCACTGATTTAATTGCAGCTTTGGATTGAGCTGTAGCAAACTGTGCCACCTGCGAAGGACCACCTCTCGCCTCCCAGCCGCTGTTCTGGGAGAAGCTGGGTTTGTGATGAAAAGCTAGAATGTGGCACGGCCTGCGCATTCGTCACCTGAATAGCCCTGTCTGTGATCTCACAGGCTTTGAAGGTCCCTTGAAATCTGAGCCTGTAATCACGCCTTGTTCTTGTTCTGTCAAGGTGGAGTCATTTTACATTTGTATTTGAAACTGGTCCATGTCATTTAAAGTTAAGTGAGTCCTAGAGTTCCTGTTGTGGTGCAGTGGTAACGAACCCAACTAGTGTCCATGAGGATTCGGGTTCGATCCCTGGCCCCACTTGGTGGGTCAAGGATCCGGCGTGTTGTGAGCTGAGGCATAGGTCGCAGACACGGCTTGGATCCAGTGTTGCTGTGGCTCTGGTGTAGGCGGGCAGCTACAGCTCGGATTTGACCCCTCGCCTGGGAACTTCCATATGCCGTGGGTGCGGCCCTGAAAAGACAAAATAAAATAAGTGAGTCCTGATTTTTGACTCGAGTGCTGGTTCTTATAAGAGCCTGTAGCTGATGCCATGTGTTGTGATTGAGGTCATAGCAGCGTGGTCTGGTTTGAAAGAGGTCTCTTGTGTCCTCTGTGTCTTTGCAGGCCCACAAAAGTTTGTTTCACCGTGGTTTGTCTTCAGGCCTGGAACCTTGCAGAAAGCACTGAGTTTGCAAACTCCCAGGCTAGGAGGGGCCAGGCGGTGAGTGAAGCTGGCTGGCTCAGTGAGGACAGTGAGCGCCTGGGACTCCCACAGGCCCAGGGGTCTGTCCATATCCTCCAGGGTTTCCGGAGAAGCCGGAAATCTGGATTTGTGTGGTGAAACCTGAATTTTTTTTAAATGTTGATAATGGGAGTTCCCGCTGTGGTGCAGTGGGCTAATGAACCGGCTTGTGTCTGTGGAGGCCCCAGGTTGATCCCTGGCCCGGCAGGGGAGTTCGCAGCTGTGGCTCAGATTGGCTCCTTGGCCCGGGAGCTTTAGGTGCAGCCGAAAAAGATAAATGAATAAATAAAATGTTGGTAATGATTTGCAGTCAAAGCACAAAACGAACAGAAGAAGCCTGCAGGGTCCCCCAAACAGCTCTGCAGCAGGGGGAGGAATGGGGCACGAATTTGGGCCTTTGTGTTGCAGGAGTGGGCTTGGGGCCTCATAGGCAAAGAGTTTGGGGGTGTCTCCTGAACGTGGGTTCAGCCCTGGTCTGCTGGGCTGGGTTCTCTGTGCTTGTTAACTGGGCCCCGGTGCTATGTTGCATGGGGCAAGATTTTATGCTTTGCTATTGCCCCATAGTGTTAGGAGTTTTGCATCCCTGCCCCTTTGCTAGATTCACCCTGACCCCCAGTATCTATGGCAACAATCCCTGCCTGCCTTCCAGAGGCCTCTTAGCAAGCCTGTCCCACTCCCAGGAGATCAGCTCTGAATTATCTCTCCAGGACCAGCCAGAAATGTCAGGCAGCGTCCCATGTGCCCAGCTGCTCTGTGCTCATCTCCTTCCGTCCCAGGGGTGACTGTAAACCAAGGCTCGTGCTGATTAGACCAACGTGGGTTTTCATCATCCCTGATGCCAAGGAACAGGATGTTTTTATTCAGTTTCTGGCAGGCTGGATGGTGCCACCGAACACCTGGGCGATCACTGAATCATGTACATGTGACTTGTCTGAGGGGAGAGTGACATGGTCTCTTATGAGCAGATTGCCTCTCACTAATCGAGGGATCAATGCGTGCATGATCAAAGAGGCACTGGCCGAGAGCATAGCTGAGAATATCCTGAGGCCACGTTGCAGCGCAAAGGCAATTTCAAAATATCCCAAAACGGAGCTGCCATAAAATTTGGGGGACGTGTTGTCACCGAGAGGGAGATGGCTTGGTGACTGGAAATTAGAAGGTAGAGCTAGGGAGTTCCCGTCGTGGCGCAGTGGTTAACGAGTCCAACTAGGAACCATGAGGTTGCAGGTTCGATCCCTGGCCTCGCTCAGTGGGTTGAGGATCCTGCGTTGCCGTGAGCTGTGGTGTAGATCGCAGATGTGGCTCGGATCCTGAGTTGCTGTGGCTCTGGCATAGGCCAGTGACTATAGCTCCAATTAGACCCCTAGCCTGGGAACCTCCATATGCCGTGAGAGCAGCCCTAGAAAAGGCAAAAAGACTAAATAAATAAATAAATAAAAATTAGAAGGTAGAGCTAGAAAAAATCACCTCCAAATGGAGACATACGCAGAATGGGAGTGCCCCAAGCTGTCATCAGACCCAGTCTGAAAAGCCACCTTTGCTGGAGTGCCAGCTGTGTGCCAAGCATCTCGCCCCCGTCATTGCATTTTCTCCACACACTCCCTGATGGGGCTGGTATAGTTACTGTACCCATTGTACAGACAAGGAAGTGGAGACCCAGGACAGTGAGGATTTTCCCAGGGTCATATAGCCAGGAAGTGGTGGAGCTGGATCGTACTCTCTTATTTATGTTTCCTTTGACCTTGTCATCAATAATAAAGAGGAGAGGAGTTTCCCATTGTGGCTTAGCAGGTTAAGAACTTGACTAGTATCCATGAAGATGTGGGTTTGATCCCTGGGCTCGCTCAGTGGGTTAAGGATCCGGCATTGCCGTGAGCTGTGGTGTAGGTTGCAGACAACGCTCAGATCCTGCGTTGCTGTGGCTGTGGTGCAGGCCGGCAGCTGCAGCTCCTATTCAACCCCTAGTCTGGGAACCTCCATATGCTCTGGGTGCGGCCCTAAAAAACAAACAGACAAAACCCCTCAGTGATTTTTGGAGTTCCTGGTGCCGCAGAGATGCACCAATCCGTTGTGCCACAGTAGGGACTCTTGAGGGGCTGTGTGTGGAAGATGGGGGTTACTGGACAGGCGAAAAGACCAGGTGCCCATGGCACAGCCCTGGCCCTCAAGAAACTGCCCAGACAGTGGCAGGTGAGTACAAGGCCATCTGTGACTGCGCCGGAAGCAGCAGCCAGTGACCACGTGCCGCAGGAGAGGACACAGGCATGTGGAAGATGCGGCAGCCCCGGTTCACGCACAAGCCTCACCCAGAGGACGCTTAGTGATTCTGGTCACTCAGCTTCATGAAAGATGTAATCATGCCCAACGGGACTCGTGAAAAAGCAACCACAGTCATCAAAGGGCTGAGATACGAGGCGCGGTTAAGAGCTAACAGCTGAGAGGGGCTGTAATATACACTCTCAATGGTGGCAGTTCTGAGATCTAAGAATCCAGCAAAGGTATTATTTGTTTTTTTTGGAAAATGGTGTTTGAGGGAAACTTACAGGAAAAAAGACCCATATGAGAGGTGAACCCACCGCTCCCGGAGGAGATTCAAGCAGAAAGATGGAAGGGCAGAACCAGCCCCTCCACGCCGGGTTGGGGGCGCCCCACACAGGTGGGTCTTTGAGCTGGAGCTGGTATCCCCTTCCGCCCTCATGACCACGTGGAGAGCTGTGGGCGTCCTCGGTCTCATTTCACAGAAGAGGAAACAGGCTCGGAGGGACTTGGCCCAGGTCACGAACGCTGGGAACTGGCAGAGACCCCAGGACATGGCTCTATCCTTCTCCCTACACCACCTCCACCCGCACGGGTAGGGTAGGGGGGTGACATTCTAGAGGACACATGCCAGAGCCTGTGAGCCAGCAGGTTCTGGAAGGAATGGCAGGCTCTTTGCACCACTGCCCTCCGCCTCTCCGGCCTTCAAGGCCACCGCCTCCAAGAAGCCCTCCCTTCCCCCTCCAGGAGCCACTGCTTCTCCTCTGAACTCTCCTTGCTCGGAGCCCCCTGTGGCATGATGCCTGGTGAGGGGATAAGAAACGGCAGAATGCTGCAGCTCAGAGATGGACTCTGGAGCCTCATGGGCCGGAATTTAAATCTTCCTCGGCTCTCTGACCTTGGGCAAGTTCAGCTATCACATAGGCCAGTGGTGGGAGGATTAAGCAGGACAAGGTGCCTGAAGGTCTGTGCTAAGCCCATCCATCCATCAGCAGCAGCAGTGCCATTTTATGTATTTTTTTTTTTTTTAGTCTTTTTAGGGCTGCACCCTGCAGCATATGGAGGTTCCCAGGCTAGGGGTCGAATCGGAGCTACAGCTGCCAGCCTACATCACGGCCACAGTCATGCCAGATCCAAGCCATGCCTGCCACCTACCACAGCTCCCAGCAATGCCGGATCCTTAACCCACTGAGCAAGGCCAGGGATCAAACCTGCATCCTCAGGAATGCTAATCAGATTTGTTTCTGTGGCAGCACAATGGGAACTCCAGCAGCATTTTCATGTTACATCTGCCTTCTCAAAGCTGACCTCCAGATGGTCCTTGCCTGCCTAGAGAACCCCTCAGTTGACCCCGAAGGGACTTCAACTGAAGTCCAGAGAAGCCACGTGGCCAGCCCACTGTCACACAGCAACCACAGCGCTCAGAGACCAAGGCAGTTCAGCCATAAGCCCAGCCGCACTAAGGCCCATGAGCAACATGCTCCACCTGCCCTTTGAACTCAACCAAGTCCTCCCCCCGCCTGCATCCCTGCTTGTGCCCCCACCCAGCCATCCAGCGTCTCATGTCCCTGGTCCCGTTCCCTCGGGACACCCACAGGTGCCCGCACGTGCTCGCCTGTACCAAAGAGCTCCCCGTTCATGTGGCCCTGAAGGTCAATACAGATAAATGGAAATCATACCCACGATGTGGTTTGATTCCCAGTGGCCGGATTAGGATGCGCGTCCATGCCTTCTCCTCCTCGCCCGCTGACCTTGAGTTCCGAAAATAGGCATTGCGAGGCTTCCTCACCATCCCTCACATGCAGCAGGGACGCCACAGCCAGGGCCTCACCTCCAGAGGGCAGGAAGGGATCCCAGACTGGCACGGAGACCCTGTACTGTCGTGTGAGGCGGGGGGGCGAGGGTGGGGGGGGGGACACTGGTGCGAAGAAACAAACAGAACCAGGAAGGGGATAGAGCGCCACAGGCCAGCACGTGGGCGGGAGCCCATCTCCGAAAGGGCAGGGACTGAATCTGATTTTTCTGAATCCGCCACACTGAGAGCCGCTTTTTATGCAAAGTAGGCTCTCCATTAAAAAAGCACCCACTTTTCTTGATGCCACGTGCCCATTACGGATGCGCTCAGCTGCAGGAGGGGAGTTCCTTTCGTGATTCCTTTCACACTCTGAATAATTATCGGCTCATTTATCATTATCATAACTCCACATTTTCATAAACCACTCTGCTTAAAGAGAGGCTCCCGTGGAGTGCCAGCTGCGGGTCCTGGGTAACGAGATGCTATTATGCCCGTTAAGGTAGCATCAGGGGACAGGGTGGTCTCCAGAAGGAAGCTGAGGCAGGCCCTCCCTGGCTGTGTGGTCCGATTTTCCACCTGCTGCCCATCTTGGGGCCTCTCAGGGAGATAGGCTGGGACCTGGGACCCGGGACCCTTTGTTACAGGACTGGCACCCAGACAAACATCTCCTCCAGCAACAAAAAACAAAGAAACTGTAAGGGGCAAAAAATAACTGCATGCATGTGCACTCGGGGCAAATTATGGGCAACAAGATACCAAAAACCTGGAGTTCCCATGGTGGCTTAGTGGTAATGAACCCGACTAGTATCCATGAGGACGCGGGTTCGATCTCTGGCCTTGCTCAGTGGGTTAAGGATCTGGCATTGCTGTGAGCTGTGGTGTAGGTCGCAGACGTGGCTCAAATACTGCATTGCTGTGGCTGTGGTGTAGGCCAGCCACTGTAGCTCCGATTCGACCCCTAGCGTGGAAACTTCCATATGCCGCAGGTGCTGCCCTAAAAAGCAAAACAAACAAACAAAAAAAGGATACCAAAAAACTAAAAAAACCAAGTGTCACTTCGGAAGGGCCAGGAGCAAAAGCAGGGTACTGTGTGTGCCCCCTGCACACAAAACAACACCCCCCAAAGGGGTGGGCAAACTTCCTGAGCCACCCCCTGGCACAGCTCTCACCTCATATAAGGAACCCAGCTCACCCCCACCCCCTCAACTCGGGGAAACTGTTGCTTGTTTTTGCTCCCCGCTGCTGCAGCAGGGAGCCCAGTAAAGCCTTGCCTGAACTTCTTGCCTGCCCTTGGGTCAAATTCTATTGGTTAAAGAGGTCGAGAGCCTAGGGGGGGGTCACAGCAGAGCCTGGGCTCCCCCTCCTCCCTCCCCGGAGACTCGTGGTACCCACCGCGCCCTCGGCTTGTTTGCTCCAGAGAATGCAGCTAGTGCCGTGTTTGGAAATTGTCTCTTAGTTACTTGTGTTTTCCTTCTGTTTTATGCTGTTGCCCAACAATCAGGCATCTCCCAGGCTTCCGAGGCTGGCAAGAGATAAGCAGTCTGTAATAAATGTTCCTGCCACAATTGTTGAAAAGATGGATGTATCAACCGCTAAAGAAACATTTAAAAAGCAAACAGAGAAATCACCCTGAATGCCACCACCCTACCTCAACAACTGATTTAATTTTCACATGTATCACCTACCCCTCTGGGTCTACAAACACACTTTTTTCCAGCTTTGCATTTACACATATGTACTGTTTTTATCCTACCTTTTTTTTCTTTTTTCTTTTTTTTTTTTTTTTTGCTTGTTAGGGCCACGCCCATGGCATGTGGAGGTTCCCAGGCTAGGGGTTGAATCGGAGCTACAGCTGCTGGCCGATGCCACAGCCACAGCAACACTGGATCGGAGCTGCCGCATCTGAGACCTACACCACAGCTCACGGCAATGCCGGATCCCCGACCCAATAATCAAGGCCAGGGATCGAACCCCTATCCTCATGGATACTAGTCGGATTCATTTCCACTGTGCCACAAGGGGAACTCTCATAGCTTGTCTTTTTCACACCCCCCCCCCGCAACTGAACAGATCACAGACAATCCCCCATGTTTCAACAGACTCTTTGTAATTATAACCACTGCATGAGATCCCAGCTTCCACTTCCCTAGTGTTGGACTCGTGTTTGGGTTGGTTTCATGGTTTTGTTACCACTGAATGCTGACCTTTGTTCCTGATCAGAAACAATTTGCTTACTGGGCAGAGACTAAGCATAGGACATTTTCTCTATTTTCACATCACTTCGGAGAAGGTTCTCTGAGTTTCCAGCTATGTCTAAGTTTGCCAGTTTCCACTTCCTAGCTTTAGAAGTTGTGTTTGTTGTAGCGAAGACTCTGAAGCCAAATTGCTTCATTTTGCATCCTAGCCCTGCTGCCATACTAGCTGTGTGACCTTGGGCAAATGACTTAACCTCTCTGTGTTTCCATTGCCTTGTCTATGAAATGAGGTTATTAAAATAATGATCCCGTAGGATGGTTGTAAAGATTAAAATGTTAATACAATCAGTCCTTACTATTCACGGGTTCTCTATTCGCGAATTTTTTTTTGTCTTTTTTTTTTTTTTTTTTTTTTGCTATTTCTTTGGGCCGCTCCCACGGCATATGGAGGTTCCCGGGCTAGGGGTCGAATCGGAGCTGTAGCCACCGGCCTATGCCAGAGCCACAGCAACGCGGGATCCGAGCCGCGTCTGCAACCTACACCACAGCTCACGGCAACGCCGGATCGTTAACCCACTGAGCAAGGGCAGGGACCGAACCCGCAACCTCATGGTTCCTAGTCGGATTCGTTAACCACTGCGCCACGACGGGAACTCCTCTATTCGCGAATTTACCCACTCACTAAAATGTACTTGTCACCCCCAAATCAATACTCGCAGTGCTTTTGCAGTCACTCAAAGACACGCACCGAAAACTTGGGTTGCCTGGCATACCCATTCCCAGCTGAGATAGAACAAGGGGACCCTCTGCCCTCGTGTTTTTAGCTCCTATCCTTGTCAAGTATCATTTTTCACATTTTACTCAGTGCCATGTTTTTCACATTTTGTTGCCTTTTTTTTTTGGATGACGTTGCTGTTTAAATTGGTCCCCAGGCATCGCACTGAAGTGCCATCTCACGTTCCTAAGCCTAGGAAGGGTATGATGTCCCTTACGGAGGAAATACCTGTGCTGGATAAGCTTCATTCAGGCATGCATTGGAGTGCTGCTGGGATAATGTATTAAGTAGATTTTGAATAAGGTGCGTAAGAACAGCAACATACATAAATCAAGGTTTTAGAGTGATCCACGGATGAAAACGTTGTGACCAGAAACCAAATCACTGGAATTCTCATTGTGGCTCAGCAGTAGCGAACCCCACTAGGATCCATGAGGATGAGGGTTCGATCCCTGGCCTCGCTCAGTGGGTTAAGGATCTCGCATTGCCGTGAGCTGTGGTGTAGGTCGCAGACGCAGCTCAAATACTGCGTAGCGGTGGCTGTGGCATAGGCCGGCAGCTGCAGCTCCAATTCGACCCCTAGCCTGGGAGCCTCCATGTACCGCAGGTGCAGCCCTAAACACCCCCCCCCCAAAAAAAAGAAAAAAAAAAGAAACCAAACCTTTTATTTTCCCCTAGGAACAGTGGTTCAGTATTCACTAATTCGGTGTTTGCGGCAGCTTTATAGAACATAGCTACTGTGAATTATGAGAATTGATGATCTGTAAAGCATTTAGAACAGAGTTTGGTTTCATACCTTTTCTGTGATTACTATTATTTAAACAAAATTTATATGTTGCTAATTTAGGAGGAACTTACTTAATCACTGAAGGGGATGCATGTTTGTTGCCATGGTGGTCGGTTGGTTGTATTTCTTCTTGTGCAGAAAGAAATCAAGTCGGTGCAGGGGTGCGAAAAGGCGTTTGCAAAGGAGCTGAAGGGTTTGGTGCTAGATGGGAGGGGTGGGTTCTGGAGGGGCCGCAAAGGACGCTTTGAACACCGTTTAAGGCAATGAACACCAGGGCGGGGAAAGGACCAAGCGGAGGTGTGAGGTCGGGGTTTAGAAAAAGTGCAACAGGAGATTGGCTGTGCTGGAGCCAAGACCCTTTTGGCCAAAGGGCATGATAATGGCATCATTCACCTTAAACAAAGCCTGCCCTGGTATATTTTTAAACTGCATCAGAATATAAAATGATGCCTTTGGGGATATTAAGGGTGAGTGTTTGCGAAGACATTTATGCCTTGAAGCAAAAAAATAAAAATAAAAAAAAAATAAAAAATAAAATAAAATCAGTCCGCCTGGCCTGATGAAGCCGTTTTCTGCTGTGTGGATGTGTTACATGAACTCCCTCTCACAAAGGCTTAGACCCAAACCCACGTTTTGGTGCCACGTGGAGTAGAGTGTCGCCATCCATGCCACGTAGGGATGCATGAAATTGGGATCATCCCAGGAAATCCAGGCTGTGCGGGGGCAGCGTGCACACACGCCTGCTCTGTCTCAGCAACCGGGGGGGGGGGCAAGCATGGGTACCGAGTTTTGCTAATGAATGTTTGAGCCTGAGAATGAAGGCAGAACCGCCCCCTCCCCATGCGGGGTCCCATACAGCCTCCCCCCCTCGCTGCTTCTCCGAGTGGGTAATGGGCCTCTTAGGGCTGTTTGGAGATGAGCAGCTGGGCACCCACCACCCGGCTGCTGATTAGAGCCCCTTTGCAGTCAGAGCAGCAGGTCCCTTCCTGCGTGGGGTGGGCGGTGCCCGGGGCTCGTATAATGAGGAGCCAGGGCTATTTCTCTTCCAGAAATATTAATATTAAATATTATCTCTTCCAGGATATTAAAGCACCTGAAAACCAAGGACCCCGTGCAGTTGAGGCTGGAGCACCTGGAACAGGGCTTCTCTGTCTACGTCAATGGGGCCAATTCTGAGCTGAGGACGTCACCTCGGAAAGCCATTCACCCCGACTTCTCCAGGAGCGCCTCCCACACCGAGGGGACTCACGGTGAGCACAGGCCCTGTCCGGCCAGCCACAGATCTGCTGACGAATGAGGGACACAGGTGTCACATAAACCATAGCTTGTGCACATCCGCTAGTTCACCTGTGCAAGTTAACTACTCATGTGGCCAGAAGGAGAGCGTGTGAAAGTGAGAGAGAGAGGAAAAAAAAAAAACCCTTTTAAACTTCTTTTTGTTTTCTCTTTTTAAAAAACGTCATACCCATGGCATATGGAAGTTCCCAGGCTAGGGGTAGGATCAGAGCTGGAACCATGACCTAGGCGGCAGCTTGTAGCAATGCCATATCCTTAACCCACTGAGCGAGGCCAGGGATCGAACCTACATCTTCATGGATACTAGCTGGGATCTTAACCCGCTGAGCCACAATGGGAACTCCTTTACTTCTTTTAAAAAAAAAAATTTTTTTTAAGATTTTTAAAAATTTATCTTTTATTTTTAGGGCGTATGAAAGTTCCTGGGCTAGGGGTCGGATCTGAGCCACATCTGTGACCTACACTACAGCTTTTGGCAATGCCAGATCCTTAACCCAGTGAGCGAAGCCAGGGATCAAACCCTCAACCTCATGGTTCCTAGTTGGATTTGTTTCTGCTGCGCCACGATGGGCACTCCCCCACTGTTCATTTCTCAATGTAGTTAATCCATACTCTGCAGACTTTAAGCGGATTTCATGTGTCCTGTGATCAAAGCAGAGAAAATCTGCAGTGAGTAGAAGGCACCCGGCCCAGTGGCTAGTTCCATAGAGGCGCTGAAGGCGATTTCGTGGTGGTTGAATGAATGAAATGGCAGCTCATATGGTGTGGGGTCCCAGTTTGGCCATTTTGTCTCTCTGTGCTCTTGGTTTTTAATCTTTAAAATGAGACTAATGGGGAATTCCCGTAGTGGCACAGCAGAAACGAATCCAACTAGGAACCATGAGGTTGAGGGTTCGATCTCTGGCCTCGATTAGTGGGTTAAGGCTCTGATGTGGCCGTGAGCTGCAGTGTAGGTCACAGACGTGGCTCGGATCCTGAGTTGCTGTGGCTGTGGTATAGGCTGGCGGCTATAGCTCCGATTTGACCCCTAGCCTGGGGACCTCCATATGCCGTGGGTGTGGCCCTAAAAAGACAAAAAAAAATAAATAAATAAAATGGGACTAATGGGGAGTTCCCATTGTGGCTCAGCAGTAACAAACCTAACCAGTATCCATGAGGACATGGGTTCGGTCCCTGGCCTCTCTCAGTGGGTTAAGGATCCTGTGTTACTGTGGCTGTGGTATATAGGCTGGCAGCTGGAGCGCCAATTCGACCCCTGGCCTGGGAACTTCCATATGCCACACATGCAGCCCTAAAATGCAAATAAATAAATAAAATAAATAAAATGGAACTAATGAGTGTCAGAGTGTCCTTCAAAGAAGTCCCTTTGTCTGAGAGGCCAGTGTGCTGCCGAGGTACAAAGAGGGGATCTGGAACAAGGCAGAGCCGGATTCGATCCCTGTTCTGCCACTTCCCAGCTTTGAGACCTCTGGCATTTGGGTGTTCTCTGACCCTCAGTTTCCTCTTCTGTAAGATAGGAATAATTATGCCCACCTTGCAGACTTCCCAGGAAGAGGGAGCAACATAAGAAATGTCAAGTGTCCAGCACACACTAATCTTGATTTGTGTTCTAGTTCATTGCCTCACAGGTATGGTGAGATCCTGAGCCATTAAAGACTCATGTAAAAGTTAAAACAATGACAAGGGGGTAGAAGGAGAAAGTGACGTCTTCCAACCTTCCCCCAGGAGAGCCACTGCAGCATTGCAGCTTGTCTTTCAGCATGAGTTTCCTAGCCTCCAGGGCAAAGAGGGAAACGGGATGGACTCACTTAACTTTCACTGGGGAAGAGCTGGGCTGACCTTTTCCTCGTTAGGGGAAGCAAGCCCTTCCTGGTCCAGGTTTCAGGAAGGGGGCAGATAAGTACAGGAGTCTCTGTTCTTGGGCCCCCCGTGGTTCACTTACTCATTCAACAAACCCCCTTACCTCTCTATTATACTAATGCTGGCCTGTGGCGCATGCTGCTGACCTCAGAGATGGCTCCTTTTCTATATAGACCCGTCCGATTCAGCTGTCTATTATTATTATTGTTATTATTATTATTATTATTATTGTATTTGGCCACACCCATGGCGTGTGGAAGCTCCCTGATCAGGGGTTGAACCTGCGCCACAGCAGTGACCCAAGCCACAGCAGTGACAATGTTGGATCCTTAACTGCTAGGCTACCAGGGAACTCCCCAGCTGCCCATTATTATTACTGTTTTTTCACGGCCTCACCTGCAACATACGTAAGTTCCCAGGCTAGGGGTCCAATCGGAGCTGCAGCTGCCGGCCTATGCCACAGCCACACGGCAATGTGGGATCTGAGCCACGTCTGCAGCCTACACGGCAGCTTGCAGCAACCCTGGATCCTTAACCCACCAAGCCAGGCCAGGGACAGAACCTGCGTCCTCATGGGCACTCTCGGGTTCTTAACCCGCTGAGCCACAATGGGAACTCCCCAGCTGCCCATTGGTATACCTACTGTTCTCCAGCAGGAAGGTGCTATGGCTGAGTCCCATCCCTCTTTGTTGGGCATTTAGCTTGTCTTCTGATGTCTGGTGGCTGCACACAGAGCTGCAAAGGCAAATAGCTTCGCATGCAAGACTCCGGGCACCCCAGCAGGTGTCATCGAAGTCAGTTAGCCAACCAGCCTGTGGGCCCCGTCATCAGTGCCTCACCAGGCCTCCTTCCCTCCTCTCTGGTACAGATTGCGGACGAAGAACCCTCTTTCGAGAAGCGGAAGAAGGTTTAAGACGCAATTCACGGACGGCACCCAGCAAAGTCCAGCGCCGAGGATGGCACCAGGTTTGGAAATCCTGGGCAGAGTCCAGACGGTGGCCCCGGCTCACGCTTTGGCGTAGGGAGCGGGGGTCCTGGGAGGGCGGACATATAATCAGAGCGGTTGGAATCCCCTGCGGGCAGGGGGCATGTCTGGCCGGGCCCCTCCATGGTGCCCTCTCTGCCCGTGGCACTGGCCTCTGGAGAGCCGAGGAGCCCCAGGGACCCTCCAGCCCTCGCTGTGGTGTCACCCTCCTTTCTGGATGGGGCCACCCTGTCCCCACTTGGAAGCATCACAGGTTGGACGCACAACCCCATCGTGGTGACACAGTCATACAACTACTTTTGTCCAATGCCTGTCACGTGCCAGGCGTAGTCTTAGATGCCGTGGATGCAGTGAATGAATAAGACAAAACCCCGGCCCCACAGACCCATGATGCCACTTCCGGTTGCTTCTGATGCTGCTGATCCGGAGCTTTTTTTCTTTTTTTTTTTTTGTCTTTTGCCTTTTCTTGAGCCACTCCCATGGGTCCCAGGCTAGGGGTCGAATCGGAGCTGTAGCCACCGGCCTACGCTAGAGCCACAAGCAATGTGGGATCCGAGCCGTGTCTGCGACCCACACCACAGCTCATGGCAAAGCCAGATCCTTAACCCACTGAGCAAGGGCAGGGATCGAACCCGCAACCTCCTGGTTCCTAGTCAGATTCGTTAACCACTGCGCCAAGACGGGAACTCCAAGCTTGTTTTATTTTGAGCACCTGCATAGCAGGTGTGGGCTAAGCTCCCACGTGACTCCTCTCCTTTGCCCTCCCGGCAGCTCTCTAGGATAACGTCCTCCGTCCTTCCTCTTTGAAGGATGCTGAGCACACGGAAGCTCCCCGAAAAGTTAAGTGAGCCTTCCAAGGTCAACCACACGGAAGTGGCAGAATCAGGACTCAGATCCACGGCTGTTGCTCCCCCCTTGGCCTTCTTGCCCATGTAAGCCTTTACTCAGCCTCAGGGACCAGTGGCACCCCCAGTGCCCATTCCCATTGCAGGGATGCTCAGGCCCCACCCCCCGAGATTCCGGCTCTCTTGGTCTGAGATGAAGCTTAAGCAACGGCGTGTACATGCCTGTTCGCCCTGTGTTCACCCAGACTGGGAAGTACCGCCTTGTAACATTTTACCCTGTACGTACGTATCTACGGTAAATACTTTCGTCGGCCTTATGGGGCCTTCTTTGCAATAACCACATAGGCACATACATATCTTCATCGTGTCGTTCAAGGAATTGAGGCCCAGAGAGGTGATAACCTGCCCCCCCTGGGTATTAAGGGAGGCCTGTAGGCTGTTCGGACCCTGGGCATGTGACTCCAAAGCCTTTGGTCTTTGCTGCTCCGTAGAGATGCTTGTGGGTCTGTGATGAAATGGGGTTCCTGCCAGCTAACTCCCCAGCCTTATCGCTGTGCTGATGAGTAAGGCCTTCAGGGCACACAGCCTGGAGGCTTCCTTTGGTCCCCAGCAATGAATGTTAATTTCCCGTTAATGAGGCCTTTCTCCCCTTCTCACTTCAGACAGTTCTCCGAGTTGCTTTGAGCACCTTCTGTTATCTGGAGCCATATTTGCGTCTTAGACTGTGACTTAATAGCTGGCCCCAGAGTCTGTGCAATTTCAGGACTTGGCCTAAGATTAATTAGCATCCCGCCTCAGTCTCTCCCTGTGGTCCCACACTTCACAGGGCCTAATCATGGCTAATTTCCTGGCTTCCTGATGCCACGAAGGCTGTAATTGTCCTTCTGTACCAAACCCGTCAGGGGTCAGGCAGTGCCTAACGATAGAGACCTCTCAGGCTATTTTAATCAGAAAGGAATGGAAGGCAGGGAATCGGGTGCTTACAAGTGCTTGGCGGGGGGCCGGGTGGGCTCTGAGCTGGGCCTCCAGGACTGCCACCCAGCCTCCCAGACAGGTCCGCCAGAAAAGACACAGGAGGCAGGAATGTGTCACCTTCACTGTGATCCAGCTATCAGAAAGCCAGTTCTTCTGGAGTTCCCTTCCTGGCTCAGCAGTTAACAAACCTAACTAGGATCCATGAGGATGCGGGTTCGATTCCTGGCCTCGCTCAGTGGGTTAAGGATCGGGCGTTGCCATGAGCTGTGGTCTAGGTAGTAGACAAGGCTCGGATCTGGCATTGCTGTGGCTGTGGCTGTGGCCGGCAGCTGTAGCTCCGATGTGACCCCTAGCCTGGGAACCTCCATAGGCCGTGGGTACAGCCCTAAAAACCAAAAAAAAAAAAAAAAAAAAAAGAAAGCCAGTGCCTCAACCCTTGGCCTCTGAGTGACGCTGTGTCTGCTTAGAGTGACACTTTGTGAAGGGCGTTGCCCACAGCTCACCCAGCCAGGGCGGGATGTGGTTGAAAACACTCCTGGCCTCTGCCATGTGCGTAGCCCAGAAACAGCCAGTGTATGTCCCCTCCTCTCCATCTTACCTCCACCTTCCCTGCCTTCCACGAGGCCACCTGATCAGCCAGAGGCAGCCACGTTGCACGCATCCAGGCCCCAGCTGGAAGCAAGGCTGAGAAACACAGCATCTGGCTTTCTGGCCTCTAATGAGCAGAGAGGCACCCTTGGAGGAGAGTGGGATGGGTGCCAGGGGACCACCCACCTTCCACCCTGGCATCGACTGTGCTCTACCCACACACGGTCCTTTGGGGACCACCCTCAGAGAGGGAAAGAGAGACAACCCGGGCTGCCTTCAGAAGCAATGAGTGGACTGGGAACCATGTCATGAAAGAAGTCATTCATTAAGTTAATGAATATGCATTACCATGGGCCAGGCACTCTGCGAAGCTCTGAGGTTAAAGACCCCAAATCAGGAGTTCCCATTGTGGCGCAGCAGAAATGAATCCGACTGGTAACCATGAGGTTGCGGGTTCGATCCCTGGCCTCGCTCAGTGGGTGAAGGATCTGGCGTTGCCGTGAGCTGTGGTGTAGGTTGCAGCTGCGGCTCGGATCTGGTGTGGCTGTGGCTGTGGTGTAGGCCGGCAGCTATAGCTCTGATTAGACCCCTAGCCTGGGAACCTCTATATGCCGCAGGTGCGGCCCTATAAAGCAGCAAAACGAAACGAAACAAAACAAAACAAAACCTCTAAATCAGATAAGGCTCATTTCTCTGCCCTGGAAGATCTGCTTGTGAAGGTACGGGTCCTGCTTACCCTAGAGGAAAATGGACAGCTGTTCTCCAGCCTACGGAGGGCCAGCCAGTGGACGGTGAAAGTTAATAACGTGAAGCCTGGTGGCCCAACTTGCCCCCCAGAGAATGTTGTCTGGAGTGACACCTTTTTAAAAGGACTAGTCACTTGGGAACCTTTAAATGCAAACAATTTTATATATGTTTTGAAAAAGCTAGGTTCCTACTTCCTTGGAAGGATGGAAAGCTCTGACCCCTGTGCTGGACGCCCCCACCCCCATAAGGCAGCCATCCTTGGCAGCTGAGTAGCGGTTCCCTCTTGAGTGGGCACACCGTGCTCCTGTTTGCCGCAGTCCCCACCACTCCCTTTAGAGCCCCCAAGCCCAGGCCAAGTGGCAGTTGCAGTTTGTTATCAGGTACCGGCTACTGTTTCTCTTATGCGCGGTGGCTTTCCCCTTGGCCATTCCCCACCTGGCTCATTGGGGGCCCTTGAACTTTGGAGTCAGACAAACAGCGTATTAGCTCTGTGCCCCATTGCTGGCCACGGGACCTCTTGGAGCTTTGGGCTCATCATCCAGAAAACTCCCAGGGCTGCCGGGAAGGGATGTGTGTATATAGTTCGTGTTACAGGTGGTCCATCAGCAGGGACTGTCTGCTTCTTCAGGTAGGAGCAACTGGCAGCAGATGACAGACAAGCCCAGAAAAATGGTTCAGAGCACGGACTCAGGAACCCAGCAGCCTGGGTTCAAAGCCTCAGCTCCACCACTTGCTAGCTAGACGGTCCTGGATATAAGCGGCTTACCCTCTGGATGCCTCTTTCCTCATCCATAAGCAGGGCTGATAACGGTACCCCCGCAAGAGGTAGTTAATGATGATTGAATGAGAGAGCCAATGTTTGCGGAGCGTGCCCAGCAGTGCCCGGCGCTGAGGGTGCCGTCAGGAAGTGGCCGTGACCCTTGTAATCAGCCGAGGGGCAGACGCAGGGATGCTCGTGAGTCTAGCATGTTCCTTCATGCATCTAGCCCTTTGTTCATGCCAGGGACATTTACTGGGTACTTGTAGGTGGTGGGGTCAGGGCAGTGAGCAACCCACTCTCCTGGTACTCATGGGGTGGTCGGGGTGGGTGTCAGGGCCAGAGGTCAGAGGGGCCAGCTGGCACAGGGCCTAGAAGACCCAACAAAGTAGTTTGGATTTCATTTTGAATGTGAAGAGTCCCCTGGAGGGTTTTCAGCAGGAGGGTTAGGTGTTGAGCTCCTGTTTTGCAAAGATCCCCAGTGTTTATGCAGAAGGACCAGACGGGGGATGGGGGGGGGCGGGGAAGCAGGGGTCCCCCGTGAGCGTAATTGGCCTTTTTCTCTCTCCCAGCTCCAACCCTCGCACTTCCCTCCTCCTTGCAGCTTTCCCTTCTCACTTGAGCTTTCTCTTGGTCACAGTTTTTCACTCCCTCCGTATCCCTCTGTGGAAGTTTTACAAGAGAGAGACCTTCTGAATCTCTCAGCTCATCTTTGTTGCCCGGGTCAAGGCCGGGCTTGCTGGTCAACCTAGACCAGCTGCCAGCTCAGGCCTCCATCGGCTGTGACTAGAGGTGGCGGCCAGGTCAGATGATCTAAAGTCTGCCTGCCCAAGTGCTGTCCCCTGAGCAGGGACTGGTCCCCACCTTCTTGTCGAGGAGGCTGCAGGCAGGACAGTGAATAGACTTGAGGGGCCATCCGCGCTATTAGTATCAGGAGGAAGAGGGAATGGATTGGCTTCCTTGGCCGCCAAGAAGTAGAGTTAAGCAGAAAGTGTCTCCGAGGTAGAATGTGCATGGGGGAGTTCCCGCCGTCGTGGTGCAGCGGAAATGAATCCAACTAGAAACCATGAGGTTGCTGGTTCGATCCCTGGCTTCGCTCAGTGGGTTAAGGATCCGGTGTTGCCATGAGCTGTGTGTAGGTCGTGGACGTGGCTCCGATCTGGTGTTGCTATGGCTGTGGTGTAGGCTGGCAGCTACAGCTCTGATTAGACCCCTAACCTGGGAATCTGCATATGCTATGGGTGCAGCTCTAAAAAGCAAAAAAAAAAAAAAAAGCGTGGGGATGGATTTGGGGGTGCCTAGGATGGAGAGGAAGGCAGTCTCCATCCTCACCCTTCTGCATGGGTACCACTGTCCTTGGAGGCAGCCAAGGTCAGACAGAGGGGTCAGGGCAGCACAGTCTCCAGTGGTGGCCAGTTCTCAAAAGCCACCCCATCAGGAGAGGGACCACAGCCCCGTCCCAGTCCTAGGGTTTCTCCTACACAACAGTGCCCAGCATAAGGGACAGGTGGGGCTGCTCAGTCACACAGTGACTGTATGTGCCGGGGTGGGGGGGGACCCCCTTGGTCACAGTGTGCAGTGTCCCCTGCCACCATAGCCTGCCCCCCCAGCCAGCACCACTTCCTCCGTGTCACATCCCTGCCCCTTCTGACTTGTCACCTTAGCGGTTTCTCTGAGCATCTCCCCAGACTCCCTTGAGTCGTACACACGCTTTCCATGGACTAAGCCCACCCGATACCTCTGCCTCTTCCAGTAGAATAGAGTTCCCTCCATACGGTTTTGCCCAGAAATTAGGAAGCACTTTCAGGTAGAGCTGCCCTGGTGGGAAGAGCTGCCTCGGGTGCCCAGGCTCAAGGTCCCTGGCCCAGAAGGTCACAGAGTCATGCAAACATTGGCCAAGAGGCTGACCGCTGCACCTGTAAAAGCCTTCCCCGACTCTCCAGTTCTGGGGGAACCGGGGATGCGACTGGTGATGCTGGGCTGGGCTTCCGAGCCACCGCCGCCCGCACTGTGGATTGGGCTGGTGGTGATAAATGGCTCTAGCTGGTGCTGTCCCCCCCCCACCACCACTCCTCGGCCTTAGATCTTTCTGCTGCTATCAGTGGATGAAGATTTATGGCTTCCTCAGCCTTGTAATACTTGGGTGGACAGCGGCCTAATCAACAGAGCCGTCCTTTACCAAAATGCTGTCAGACTTGATGAACGTCATGGGCTCTTAGCATTAAATTGGTAGTGAGGGGATGGGCCTTCCAGCAATTTACTGCGGGGTGGGCTCTCCTTAAAGGTCTGGAAAGCAAGTTCATTGCAATGATTAAAGCAAAGGCTTGGCTCTCACGCCACTGCTGCTACCGTATCTGGTTTCCTGTTGGGGGCCAGGCAGCTTAAGCACCTCCGGGAAAGCTCACAAGTGAACATGTGAAGCATGGGGGGGCCCCTTCCCTTTGTTTTCTTTTTCTCCTGAGGTTTGCAAACCCCTGCAGTGAGGACAATAAATGAAACAAGCCATAAAGCATTGGCCTTTACAGCGACCTTGCCTGGCACTGACTGTCAGAGCGTCGAGCGCTGTTATTTGTAAGAGATCAGACAGATCCGGGAAGACCATATCCAATAAGGTCGATTTATTCCCCACCCC
Source organism: Phacochoerus africanus (assembly GCF_016906955.1). Taxonomy (NCBI): domain Eukaryota; kingdom Metazoa; phylum Chordata; class Mammalia; order Artiodactyla; family Suidae; genus Phacochoerus; species Phacochoerus africanus. The sequence continues at coordinate 20,347,360 of NC_062548.1, read as the reverse complement.
AACCCAAAGCTGCCTCTGTCAGAATCTTCAGAATTCTCCTACCTCTAGAGGGAGCCATTTACATACTGCACAACCTGTGCAACCGTCCACAGCAGCCCCCAGCCTTGCTCTTTTTTTTGCTAATTGTCAGTGTCACTGCACACCTCTTAGGATACCTTGCTCAGCGGGGCGGCTGATACCCACAAAGAACTCTGGACCCGACAGTAGGCTGGCTGAGTACAAAATGAGCTGGCCTTGGGCTGGCAAACTGGGTGTTTAGGCGTCGCTGGGGCTTTTAAATGCTGTTCCAGTACACAGCTGATACTCCAAGGGACTATCAGGTCTGGGCGCCTGCAAGTAGGCAGGAGAACACAGCCACTTAAAAACACCCACTCCGGGTAAAGCGAAGTGCCAGGCGGGGAGCCAGCCAGGAGCCCAGGCATCATTGTTGCAAGGACGTGAGAGTGGGAGGCAGAGAGTGGGCAGGTGAGCTCGGGGGCTGGGCTGGAACCTGCCACTGTATGCTTCTCAGCGGCAGGTGGGCGTGCTCGTGTGGGCGGGGCTGCGCACCATCTCCTCCCATTGGCGGCAGAGGCACCTCCCTGGGGCTGGGGCGGGAGAGCAGGCCAGATGGAGGGACTATTTATTTCCCTCTCCAGCACCCACTCAGCATTTAGAAACTCTTTCTGGACCACATTAATTTTGTCACATGTTGCTTCATAAACACTTTTTTTCTGTTATGAGTGCTGGGTAGATTCCTGGAGGCCAGGGCATTGGTTTTTTAACATTTTAAAAATATCTTGACCTGTTTCCAGAGCCTTGTATGCAGTTAGCACTTGGTAAAGACTTGCTGATTAAGTCCTTTAATGCTTACTGCAAACCTGTCTCTTGACATCTTCGTGGGGTGAGCAGTTGTGCTAAGCTCCTGGGCGGAAGGAGGATGGAAAAGCTACAGAGCAGAGAGACACACATGGACTCTTCTTGAACACTGGAGCTCTTTCTTGTATTTATAATTAAGATCAGACCAGCAAAGCTGCATTAATCTCAGCTCTTTTACTTGCCAGTGGGAAATCCCACTTCAGGCATGGCTGGATCCAGGTGCTCAGACAGTGTAGCGGGGCTTGTTCACCATCACCCAACTTGGCTTTTCCCCCCATGTTGCCCTGGGTGAACCAAGATGGCCACCAGCAGCTTCCAGCTTGCAGTCTGTCACCTGCTATTGCATCTCTTTGGCTCCTAAGCCCAGACACTGTGGACCAGCAGGATCTAATGCTCACACTGGCCAGGCCTGAGTAATGTGCTCCACCCACCCCTGGATGCAGTTCCACATGAATGCCTGGCTTGGGAGTAGCAAGGGGGAGGATTTCCCAAAAGAAAACCTGGGTACTTTTATCAGAAGACAGGGATGTGGAGTTCCCGTCATGGCTCAGCAGTTAACGAACCTGACTGGCATCCATGGGGACACAGGTTCGATCCCTGGCCTTGCTCAGTGGGTTAAGGATCTGCCGTTGCTGTGAGCTGTGGTGTAGGTCACAGACATGGCTTGGATTCTGGGTTGCTGTGGCCCTCGCATAGGTTGGCGGCTACAGCTCCGATTGGATCCCTAGCCTGGGAACCTCCATATGCCATGGGTGTGGCCCTAAAAACAGAGAAAGACAAGGGGAAAAAAAAAAAAAAGACAGGGGTGTGCCTGCTGGACAGATGGAAGCAATAGCCCCACCACAAAATCTCCTGAGCTGGCACTACTCCGACTTTAACATGCATATAAATCTCCTGGCTTCTCATTAAATGTAGATTCTGATCCTTATATCAGAGGCGGGGCTTGAAACTTTGCATTGCTCACAAATTCCCAGGAGACGCCAGTGCTGCTCGTCTCGGGCCCTGCGAGGTCCCTGGCCAGCCCCCCTTTTCCAGATAAAGGAAGAGAAACCCATGGAGGGACCAGACGGTGCCCCAGGCCTGGGCCCCAAGCCCAGAGGTCTCCCCTCCGGCCCCACCCCCCTCTTCCCATCATTTGAGTCCCGGGGAGGAGGGAGGAGCCCATGATGGAAGACCCATCTCAGCCATGAACTTCAAAGCCCTCACTGCTTCATCCTGGCCTGAGGCAGGAGAACCCCCAGGAGCCCCAGTTCTATGGATTCCCCTCCATGGACCCCACGGCTGGCGCCAACAGAGACCCTGAGGGCGAGCTGACAATGCCTGGGAGGCAGCAACACCACACCGGGAGCCAGGGCCAAGGGCAACAGGCCGATGTTCAAAAGGAAGATGGGCGGGTGGACGGTGCGGTTCTGGAAGCAGCAAGACACACTTGGAGTCTGGGGGGCATCACCGTGTGACAGGATCGCCTGTGGAAGGAAAAGCGTCCCAGGGCCCCCTTTTTGTTGCATTGCAGCCTCCTCCCTGTTCTCCCTTGGGGTGCTCCCTACCTGCCTTTTTCTGCCTCTTACAGTCTCTCTGAAGGTCTTTTCCTGGAAGGATCCATAGCCCAGCCCCTGCCCCCAAGTGTTAAACATGCTCCGGAAACTCATGAATCCCTCGCCATTCTCCCCAAAGGCCACCGTAGACCAGGCTGGGTATATTTCTTCTTCATGTGCCTGTTGGGACAATACAGTGTGGAGGTTCAGAACTGGGGTCAGTCAGCAAACTACAGCCCTGGGGCCAAATTCAGCCCCAGGCTGTTTCTGTCGATAAAGCTTTTGGGGGACACAGCCATGCCTGCTTATTTGGGCATTATCTGGGGGGGGGGGGGGCTTTGAGCTGCAATGGGACAGTTGAATATTGTGGCAGAGACCACAGAGCTGGCAAAGCCTTAAAATACTTACTCTTGGAGTTCCCGTTGTGGCTCAGCGGGTTAAGAAGCTGATTAGTAGCCATGAGGAAGCAGGTTGGATCCCTGGCCTCGCTCAGTGGGTTGAGGATCCGGCATTGCTATTGTTGCCAAAATTTGGCCTCTGTCTGCTGGGGCCAAATTGAAATGCGGAGACAGAGTTTGGGGTAAAGGAGAAAAAGACTGCTTTATTGCTTTGCCAGGCAAAGGGGGCCACAGCATTGCCGCGAGCTGTGGTGTAGGTCACAGATGTGGCTCGGATCCCCTGTTGCTGTGGTGTAGTCAGGTCCAAGGCAACCCCTAGCCTGGATCTTCCATATGCCGCAGGTGCATGTGGAAAAAAAAAATTTACTCTTTACAGAAAACATTGGCCCGTTCCTGGGTTTAAGTAAGCCTCTGCAGCCACACTGTTGGGGTTCAGATCTAAGCTCTGCGGCTTTCTAGCTTTGTGACCTTGGGCACGTGGCTCACACCTCTGATTCCCCCTGAGGTGGCTGTGAGGACTAAAGGAGCAGATGCCCCTGATGGTCTTGGAGTGGCACCCTCTCTGCATTAGGTGTCATGGCACCCAGTGTGAAAGTGCCAACAGCGAGAGGAGGACATGGATGAGAGAAGAGTTCCCAGCTAGAATCCCGCAGGGCTCTAAGGCTCATGCCCTTCATCCTGAAGACAACAGCTAAGATCCCTGAGCTTGTGGGGAAGCTGAGTCTTACTCTAGGGAGGAGGATTCCAATGCTGGGGCATCTGGGGAGGGGCAAGCTCTAAATCACCCTTGACTGTCATTCGACTGGGAAGTAGGTCCAGTGCACATGGCTTGATGGACCTCTTCTGTCTCTTGGGGTGACCTTTAAGGCCCCCCCTCCCCCCACCCCCCGGCCCCGGCTCTCAGATTCGTGCATATGCACAGCCGCTCCAATAGGGGGCACCTCCTTCGGTGTTGCTCCCTGGGCACCTGTCTTGCTCCACCCTGGTCCCTGCGGCACTCACCAAGTCCAGCCCAGCCGATGCTGGAGTCAGAGCCTTGCAAGGACCTCCAGCAGCATGACCCTCTTAAAGGGCACCTCGATAGAATCAGGGTCCCATCAAGCCAAGCTGGAGAGGACCATGGATAGCTATGAGGTGGGCAGAGAGTGTCTCCAAAGTTTAGGTAGGACTTGGATACATGGCGAAGATTTGAGAGAAGGGCATTAAGGTTGGGAGAACAGCATGAGCAAAGGCACTGAGGTTAGGGCACAGGCCAAAGTCAGGACTCTGTCACAGATAACACAAATCTTATTCACACTGGCTTGAACAAGAGAAAGTTTCAGCAGATCTTGCTTCAGGCATGGCTGGATCCAGGGATTCTGAATAAACCCACCAGAATTCTGCTTCAGTCCCTCAGCAATCTTTATTTCTGTGGGAGGAGCAGGATGGTCCCCAGCGACTCCTGAGGTGCCTCGCTTTAGCTTAACACCCCTGTAGGAAGAGAGCGCCTCTTCCCACAGCTCTAGTGGGAATCTTGGGGCTACTCTCATTGGCTGCCTTAGGTGCTGCTGGCCAAGGCCTGTTATGAGGGATGGAATGGGCCGATTGGCCAGGCCTGAGTCACATTCACACCCTCCCTTGGTCCACACGTGGACTGACAGTCAGAGAGGGACATAGAGCCCAGAGGAAAATGAAGGAGGCAGAGATGGGGGGAATGGATGCTGGGCTGACAAAGCTGCAGGTACTCGGGGTACAGGAAGCAGGTTTGCTTGGCCCGGGTGTCAGGTGTGTGTGAGTGTGTGTGCGGAATCCATGCAGGAAAAATAGGTTGGGGCCGAGTTGTAGAGACCTTGGCATGCCAGGTATACCATTTTGGGTACAGGTCTGCCTGCTAAAGCCAGGGACCCAAAGAACGGTGGCTTAAACAAGATGAAAGTTGGTGACTCTGGCACAGCTTAGGTGGTGGGCAGTCCCCTTGCCCTGAGAGGTCATAGTAGAACCCCAGGCACGGCCCCTTTTGTCGCTCCAGCATCCTCCAGATGTTGCCCCCCCACACACACAGCCCTCAGCAGCTCGCAGCCACCTCCTCACTTCAGCCGGCAGGAAAGGGAGCAGGGCAAGGGGGGGTACAACCTCAAGGGTGCACAGCCCCCGCCCTCCCACCCCACTTCACAGGTCAGAACGTGTTCACCCGTTCCCTCCCAGCCACAGAGGACCCTGGGAGAGCCACGTGCATATCTGGAAATGCAACACAAAAGAGGAAAGGGGATCGGACCCTGGGGGACAGCCCCGCGGGCTGCCACTCCAGACCAAGGGATGGGTTTCTCAAAGAGTGATCCAAAGAATGCCAGGAGGAAGAGAGGCCCCACCCCACAGTTTCCACAGCCCCAACAATCTGGGATCCGTTCCGTGCTGTATTCTGTTTTAGGGTACCCATGGTGTGTGTAGGGGAGGGGGGTTGGGGGCATCTGAAAAGCCTTGGGAAGTCCTGGCCAAAAACGGCTTCTCCTAAATATTTATTTATTTGTTTTAAATGATTTAAAAAAAATTTGTTTCCATTATGGTTGGTTTAGAGTGTTCTGTCAATTGTCTATTGTACAGCAAAGTGACCCAGTCACACACACATATATACATCCTTTTTCTCACATTCTCCTCCATCCTGCTCCATCGCAAGTGACTAGATAGAGTTCCCAGGGCTACACAGCAGGATCTCATGGCTTATCCATTCCAAAGTCCATAGTTTGCATCTATTAACCCCAGGTTCCCAGTCCATCCCACTCCCTCCCTCTCCCCCTTGGCAACCACAGGTCTGTTTTCCAAGTCCATGAGTTTCTTTTCTGTGCCCTCAGCTAATTTAGATCACAACGCCCGCTAGGGGAAGTTTAGCACCTACTGCAATTCTACCGATCATGTTATTTCAAACCAAAAAATTACTGGAGTTCCCGCTGTGGCACAGTGGAATTGGCGACCTCTTGGGAGCGCTGGGATGAATGTTCTATCCCCTGCCCAGCAGAGTGGGTTGAGGATCTGGTGTTGCTGCAGTTGTGGCTTAGGTCACAACTTCGGCTGGGACTCTGATCCCTGGCCCAGACGTTTCATGTGCTGCCGGGTGGCCAAAAGAGAAAAAAACAAAGACAAAACAAAACAAAAAATTACTAAAAAATTCTACTGAACACACTTGGGGCCGTAAAAGCCAATAAAGGCTTGAGTGTGCATAGCGAGACCCATCTGGGCCAGCCTGCCAGGGATGATGCTGGGCAGGTGCGTCCTGACCCAGACCGCTGTCACATGCCGACGTGCCACCTTGCAGTGAACCCCTACAGTGCTCACCCCTCGGAGGAACTGAGGTATTCTTTCCACCGTATCTGAAATGACCTGACTTTTTTTGTGTGTAGAAATCTGTGCAGATCAGAACGGAAGCTGGCCCACGGCTCCACATCGAGCCTCCTCTGGACTATCCTGAAGATGTTGAGCCATGTGGGGCTGTGAGTGTCAAGGCCAAGGATGCTTCTGGGGACCATCCACAGGTAGGACTGGCCTTTGGGGGCACTTTTTTCTCTTTTTTTTCCTTTCTTTCTTTCTTTTTTTCTTTTTTTTTTCTTTTTTTTTGCTTTTTAGGGCTGCACTCATGGCATGTGGAGGTTCCCAGGCTAGGGGTCTAATCGGAGCTATAGTTACCAGCCTACACCACAGCCACAGCAATGTGGGATCTGAGCTGTGTCTGTGACCTACACCACAGCTCATGGCAACACCAGATCCTTAACCTACTGAATGAGGCCAGGGATCAAACCTGCAACCTCATGGTTCCTAGTCGGATTCGTTTCCGCTGTACCATGACGGGAACTTCTCCAGGGCATTTTCTAACAATTATTTATTCCTTCCTTCATGAGCCCTGCCTTCTTTCACTCCTGCATTTATTTTCCGCACTGTAATGAGCATACAGACCTTGTGTTAGACCTTGTGCTTGGTAGCCAGTGTCCAGAGGTCAGTAAGGCTGATGTCTGACCCCAAAGAGGCAACACCATATACTCTCTTTACTGCAAGAGGGCGCTGAGAGGTGGGGCAGAGTGTAGCGGGACCAGGAGGGAGAGTATCTAGGAAGACTTCCTGGAGGAGGTGACACTTGCCTGGTTCCTAAGAGCTGGGCACACGTGAGGGCCAGGGAGGTGAGGGTCGGTAAGCCGAGCTGATACTCAGCCTGTCCGATCCTGTATATGTGCATCTGTTGTTAAATATCCGCCCCCGCCCCCCCCACTCCCGCCCCAACCCGGAGCAGCAGAAACCACATATGGAAGCACTCAGAGGCCCTGGGTAGCTGTAGCTTGGAGTCCATGGCCATGCAGCAACTGACAAAGGTTGACCACTGGGGCGTTTCCTTCCCTTTCCTCAAACCGTCCTTCCATTTCTGAAATCCTGGGAATTGCAACAGTAAACTGCAGGCTTTCATTTAACAAGTATTTGTTGGGTACGTACTTTTTTGAGCATCAGGCTCTGTCTCAGGTGCCAGGGAGGCAGAAGTGAACCAAACGGATGAGGGTCCTATTCTTAAGTGACTCATGTTCCAGAGGGGGAGACGGACAATAAAGAATAAAACCAAGAAATAACTAATGCAACGATCTCAGGTATGGATACGCTCTAGGGGGATTTAAAAAAAAAAAAATGGAAGGGGATGATGGAGCAGCATGGAGATGGGACCATGTGGGGGAGAAGGAACACTTGACCAGGTAGAGCAGGAAGGAAGACTTCTCTCAGGTCGATGACATTTCAGCGGAAACTTGATGGATAAGAAAGAGCTGGCTTGGGAGTTCCTGTCGTGGCGCAGCCGAAACAAATCTGACTAGTATCTGTGAGGACGCAGGTTCGATCCCTGGCCTTGCTCAGTGGGTTAAGGATCCGGTGTTGCCATGAGCTGTGGTGTAGGTCACAGACAAGGCTCAGATCTAGTGTGGCTGTGGCTGTGGTATAGCTCTGATTGGACCCCTGGCCTGGGAACCTCCAGATGCCGTGAGTGCGGCCCTAAAAAGACAAAAACAAAAAGGAAGGAAGGAAGGAAAGAAAAGAAAAGAAAGAGCTGGGTTGGGAGCGAGCAATGGGAAAAGCATTCCAGGCAGAGGGAACAGCAAGCACAGATGACCTGAGGCTGGGCTAGTTCAAGGTGCATGACGCAAGCACGGTGTGAGCAGGGGGCAGTTAGAATGAGATGAGGCTGGAGGGGTGGTGGGGTGGACCAGGCAGCGCACAGTGAGCCCAGCAGGGGAGGGGATTCGGATTTTCTTTCACAGGCATCATTTGCATAATTAGAATGAGTGTGTGAACCATCTCCTCGGTTATGTACAAACTCAATTACAGAGAGGAGGCAAAGTCAAGTTGCTAAGCCGGTCCTGCCTCATTTGCCAGAATGAGACTGCTCAATCATGGGCCCGGGCAGCAGATTCCAGAGCCTCCCCAGAAGGACAGACTCTTCCTTCCGCGTGCCACTTCTGTACCTAAACCCTGCTTCTCTGACATGAAAATCACTCACAAAGGAGATGGCTGAGTTCCCATCATGGCGCAGCGGAAACGAACCATGTGGTTGTGGGTTCCATCCTCGGCCTCGCTCAGTGAGTTCAGGATCTGGTGCTGCCGTGAGCTGTGGTGTAGGTTGCAGATGCAGCTCGGATCTGATGTTGCTGTGTGCTGTGGCTACAGCTCCGATTAGACCCCTAGCCTGGGAACCTCCATATGCCGCAGGTGCGGCCCTAAAAAGACAAAAGACAAAACAAACAAACAAATAAAAAGAAAAAAAAAAAGGAGATGGCAGTGTCATCCAGGACACCTTCTTCTGATCACTGTTGCATGTTGGTGATTGCTTCTCTGCTCGTAAAGGAAGGACAGTTAAGGAGGACCAGATCACTTGGTTTCACTTCTAGAGATTTTGTCAGAACAAAAATTCTGACAGTTATTTGCAATTTTCATCTTCCTGGAAAAAAAAAAACAAAAAACAACTGTCCAGTTCTATGGAAAGATGTAATGATCTTGTTTTCCTTAAACAGTCCATAGAAATGAGACTTTTCCAGTGGGCCAAATTGTGGACTTTATTGCCTTTAATATCCACCTCCCACCCCCACCCCCACACATACTTGCTTTTTTTTTTTTTTTTTTTAGGGCCACACCCACAGCCTATGGAGGTTCCCAGGCCAGGGGGCGAATTCGAAGCTACAGCTGCCAGCCTTCCCCACAGCCATAGCCACGTAGGCTCCAAGCCACATCTGCAACCTACACCACAGCGCACGGCAATGCTGCATCCTTAACCCACTGAGCAGGGTCAGGGATCGAACCCGCATCCCCATGGATACTAGTCCAATTCGTTTCCACTGAGCCGCCAGCTTTTCTTAAGTTGGGGAGGCTACTTTGTAGCCCAGTGCAGTCTGTTACAACCCCAGCAGCTGCCCCACGTTCAGAATGTCTGTGCCTGCCCTTCAAGCAAGAGGCAGGCTAGTTCCCTCTTCTCCTTTGGCCATTTGGTACCCTCGATTAAAGGAACATATATTTCTTGCTTTGCAAGCTCCCTGCAACACCAGGCTGCCTGTCCCTCACAAGCTATTAAGCTCCATTAGCATCCCTGCGCGAGCGTGCTCTGAATCAGCATCTCCCTGCTGGCCACACTTAATTTTCTCCACCCTGAGTGCTTGATTGTATTTCTTCCTTCCCCTTTTCTCCCCACCTTGAGGGGGCCCTCCGTAAGGCTTCACAGTCAATTTCCCCTTGGAGTTCTTTTCCTGCTAAGTGAGAATAAAATGGCCACTCCAGTGTTCAGCTAAGGCAGAAGCTTGAAGAGATGCAATCTGACCAGGGAAGGGGAAAAAAAACACGTGGCCATATATACTCAGCGCCCCTCACACTGTTTGCAAGCGCAGCTTGAAATGGAGCAAAAGGAATTGCTGTCCGCATGTGTACTTTTCATCTGACCTTCACTGTGGAAACGCAGCAGCCTTTTCGCCTTTCATCAGATCTTTGGTGAACTTCAATTTCTTGGCGCCTTGAGTTCACAGACCGGCCCGTGCAGGCATGTTCTGTTGGCTTCCACCCTCGTTGACTGTGCGTTTTAAAAGATGTGAATTACTGGCTGACATTTAAGAATCAGATTTCCATGTCACGATCTGAATTGGGGGCTTCGCTTGAAAAAATCAAAAGGTTGGGGAATTACATTCTTCTATGACAGCCATGAGTGGAGCTGGGGAGTAGCTGTCCCCTTAAGACAGGTGTGTGCTGCATGTGCCAAGGTCCCCAGCATGTCCCAGGCACCATCTAGATGCTAACATAAAACAGATGAGTATATAATATGCCAGCAGGTGACTGGGCTTATGGGAGAACGAGAGCGGAGTGAGGGGGCGGGGCGGGGGAAAGTGGGCGGGGCTTCCGTGATGTACGGGAGGGCGGGGCCTACCCTTGATGAGTGGCTATGGGAGGAAGCAAGGGAGTGAGCAGGTGGCCGAGAGGGTCCAGACACAGGGAGTAGCAGGTGCAGAGGCCCTGAGGAGGGAGGACAGCAAGGATGCTGGTGCGGCTGGAGCGGAGTGAGCAAGGGGGCCGGAAAGAGGGGGTGAGGCCAGAGAAACAGCCAAGACTCAGAGGACAGAGGGTTTGAGGGTTGCATCAAAGACGGGAGGGTCTACCCTGAGTCAGAGGGGAGGCGATCATAAGGTTTGGAGCAGCTGAGCCTCTCCAGGGAAAGAAGGGTACCTCTTTCCAGAGAGTTCTGCCCAAGTACCAGGCCTTGGTCTTGTTGGCTTTCCATGGGCTGTGTGTTGCAATGGATGATAGGCTCCGTTAAAATGCTTTCTGCTCCATTTAAGGACAAGCAATGAAAGTACACATTTTTTCCTATTATTAGAGTATCCTTTTTCCCCTGATACTGCAAATCAATATTAAAAATTCAAATGATACCAAGAACATAAAAGTCCTTTCATAATCCCACTGCCCCAGAGATTATTACTGTGAATAGGTGGGCATATAACCATCCAGGCTAAAAATTGGATACATTCATAATATTCCTTGAAATATGTATTAATTATATCCAAGACAAGATAGGTGATCTGGAACGTTCTCGTCCTGGCCTGTTCCAAATGAGCGGTACTTTCGCATTTAGCTGTCTGTCCCTGGGAGCATGACAGGAAGAAGACTCGCCCTCCCTGGCATCTTCTGGAATGCCCTCTCTGAGTTTTTCTTTCCCTTGTATGGATCGTGGAGTGGTGTGAATTGAACATTTGCCCATAATTACAATTCATTGTTTTCAAGTCATTGCTACTTGCTGATACATAGAAACAACTAAAGACAGGTCTCAACTCTTTTTTAATAAGAAAGAAAATTTTTAGGATCTCCTGTCATGGCGCAGTAGAAATGAATCTGACTAGGAACCGTGAGGTGGCAGGTTTGATCCCTGGCCTCGCTCAGTGGGTTAAGGATCTGGCATTGCTGTGAGCTGTGGTGTAGGTCACAGATACAGCTTGGATCTTGCACTGCTGTGGCTGTGGCGTACACTGGCAGTTGTAGCTCCTATTTGACCCCTAGCCTGGGAACCTCCATATGCCACGGGTGTGGCCCTAAAAAGCAAAAAAAAAAAAAAAAAAGACATTTCTCAATGCATATGTCACCAAGCAGGGCTGCCACGTAGGGACTCTGCCTGGACCCTTGTGGCTCACCCACCTGTCAGTGCTGTGTAGATTAGGAGGCTGTGCCATCATTGGCCAAGCATCACCCTCCCCAGTGGAACTGCCCCACCTACTCTGTCCCCCTCACCAAGCCCTTTCTTCCCCCAACCCCCACCCCGAGTTCACCTGTCACCCTTCATTAATTTCAATGGTGAGACTTGAAAAAGGAGAGATGGGTTTTTAGGGAAATTGTATTGCTTGGGAACTTCTGCTGTTTCAGATTACCATATAAATAACCTTTGAGCAAGAGCCTCTTTTTTGTATTATTTTTTACCATTCTTTTCACAAAAATGGGCATCTACCATCCAGGCCCTTTGAGAGTCCCACCATTTTTAGCCCACATCATGCCGGGCTAAAAATGGTGGGCACTCACCCAGCCATCTGCACCCGGTGGCCCCAAGCACTGCTGAGTGTGGGGGTGGCCTGAGTTTGAATCCTGGTCCAGTTACTGGCTGTGTCCCTGCAATGGTAATGGTGAAGCAGGGATGAGGGGTTTTTAAAATTTTTTATTTTTATAATTTTTTTAATCCTTTGTCTTTTTAGGGCCACACCCACAGCATATGGAGGTTCCCAGGCTAGGGATCCAGTCGGAGCTGTAGCCACCAGCTTACGCCCGAGCCACAGCAACGCCAGATCTGAGCCGCGTCTGTGACCTACACCATGGCTCACGGCCACGCCGGATCCTTGACCCACTGAGCGAGGCGAGGGATCGAACCCACAACCTCGTGGTTCCTAGTCAGATTCGTTAACCACTGAGCCATGATGGGAACTCCAAGCAGGGACGAGTTTAATCAGATCAGCTTTGTGAGCAAGAGCAGAGGATGGAGAGAGACATGGGCAGCACAGAGACTAATAGCAAAAGGAGGAGTTTCTATTGTGGCTCAGAGGTGATGAACCTGACTGGTATCCATGAGGACACAGGTTCAATCCCTGGCCTCGATCAGTGGGTTACGGATCAGGCATTGCCGTGAGCTGTGGTGTAGGTCACAGACTCTGCTCAGATCTGGCATTGCCATGGCTGTGGTGTAGGCTGGCGGCTACAGCTCCGATTAGACCCCTAGCCCGAGAACTTCCATATGCTGTGGGTGTGACCCTAAAAAGACAAAAAAAAAAAGAAAAAAAATAGAGAAAAGAAAAAGGAGCCCATGCATCCCCAAGGCGGTAAGTTGCTTTTACCACGCCCAGTTCTCTCTGCTTGTCCCCAGGGTACCAAATCTCCCACCAGCTCCACGCCCTGTGATCTTAATTTCTCCCTTCTGAACGCACATGGATGCCCCGACCCTCCGAGCAGTGTGGACAGAGAAAGGATCCTCTTAACTATTCAAGATGTAATGGTAAGCTCAACTTTCACATCCTCATGGCCAGGGGCCAGGGGCCAGGGGCTTCTCCATACCAAGCAGCCCGGCCTTGGGTTAGACCCCATGAGAGAGTTTCCATTTACAGCTGGGAGAACAATACAGATCACAACAGGATTTGGTGTGAACCAAAAACCTCGGAGTTCCCGTGGTGGCTCAGCAGGTTAAGAACCTGACTAGTATCCATGAGGATGCAGGTTTGATCCCTGGCCTCGCTCATTGGGTTAAGGACCTGGTGTTGCTGCCACCTGTGGCACAGGTCAGATATGTGACTCGGATCCCGCGTTGCTGTGACTGCGACGGAGGCTGGCAGCCGCAGCTCCAATTCAACCCCTAGCCCGGAAGCTTTCACATGCTGAAGGCATGGCCCTAAAAAGAAACCAAACCAAACCAAACCTCTGGGCCACCCACCAGAAGATTTCACACAACACAGGAGAAAATTGACTTGAGACCACTATTTTCTTTAATAATAGTAAGAACTTGTGTTAAATGAGCACTTACTTGGTGCCAAGGTCTGTGTAACATCTGTTGCTGCGTTCATTAACCCTGCGAGTGTCATGCTAGGTATATTTGCTCTCGTTTTATAGTTTGAGGAAACTGAGGAATAAGGTATGATTGCTGGAAAAAAAAAAAAAAAAAAGAGTGATTGCTCGCCCAGGCCTCAGAGAAGCCCAGACCCCAGGACTTCCTGTTCCATGAAATTGACAGTCACAGGCCAGGAACTTGCACTGAGCTGTTTTGCTTCCTAAAGTGTTCATCTCTCCGTAGGGGCAGGGTCTGTTGTGAATATTATTGATGTCCTGCCTGGGAGCAAGGTGTTCAGAGGTGGCCAGCCATCAGTTTTGCTTAACAGTTTTAAACAGTGTTGGAGAAGACCTCTCCTTGGCCACATATTTCCCCAGTGAACCCAGGCAGGGGGGAACGTTGATGAAAAATGGTTTTCAGAAGTCAAATCCAGGAGTTCCTGTTGTGGCACAGCGGAAACGAATCCGACTAGGAACCTTGAAGTTGTCCTTGGCCTCGATCAGTGGGTTAAGGATCTGGTGTTGCCGTGAGCTGGGGTGTAGGTTGCAGATGCGGCTTGGATCTGGCGCGGCTGTGGCTGTGGTGTAGGCTGGCAGCTGTAGCTCCGACTAGAGCCCTAGCCTGGGAACCTCCATATGCAGCGGTTAAAAGCAAAAAAAAATAAAAATAAAAATAAAAATAAAAATAATAATAATAATAAAAATAAAGGGCAAGTAAAATCCAATGAGGAAACAAGCAGACAAAGCCAAGTTAAGGGACAGTTTACAAAACAACTGGCCCAGGGGCTTCAGCAGTGTCAGTTTCCTGAGACACAGAGAAGGCTGCTCCAGTTAAAGGAGGCAAAAGAGATGCCACAGTTATGTGACATGAGATGCTGGGAGGCTGGGGGAGATTGCTGGAAATTTAAGGATGATTTGGGGAAATGAATGAAATTCGAAAAGGTGAATTATCTTACATGAAAAAATATTACTGACTGATGTTACCTTTCCTGAATTTGGTAATTAATTACATTGGGGTTACGTTAAGAGAAGGTCCTTGTTCTGAGGTCTCTGAGGACTGTGAATGCAGGTGAAAGGTGTTTGGATGCTCATTACACCCTTCTGCTATACCATGCTGATGCAGTTTCCGTGGGTTTTACATTTTTTTCAGTATAAGTATTTAAGAAGCGAGCACATTAAGGAGGAGATAAGCTGCTTCAGTAGAGCAAAGCATCAGCAAAGGAAGACATAGAAAAAAGTAAAAAAAGGGAGACCTCATTTAAACAGTAGGATTGTATTGATGTCATTTTCTGGATTGTACTCTCGTGCTAACTGTATAGGCTGTTACCGTGGGGGGAACTGGATGAAGGGTACATAGGCTCACTCTGTGTTGTGTACGACTAGCTCAAAATAAAAATTAAAAAGCCAACTAAAGGGAGTTCCCCTTGTGGCTCAGCAGTAATGAGCCCGACTAGTATCCATGAGGATGCAGGTTTGATTCCTGGCTCCACGTGGTGGGTTAAAGATCTGTTGTTGCTGCAGGCTGTGGCGTAGGTCACAGATGCGGCTCGGATCCGGTTTTTGCTGTGGGTGTGTTGGTAGACCGCAGCTGCAGCTCTGATTTGACCCCTAGCCTGGGAACTTCCAAAAAGAAAAAAAAAATTTATTTTAGGTCTAATTTTTTAAGCTAAGAGAATTGTTTATAGGAGGTAGCACAGTTTTTAAGAATTTCTGGGGATTCTGAATCAGAAGGCCTGAAAGATCAGAGTCTACCTCCAATGGAAAGAAAGTTTTAGAGATCATTTGGTCTTTGTGGCTTGAATTTGGGGACTATGAAAGAAACAAATGTTAACATTTGAAGTTAAAAATCTTGGAGTTCCCGTCGTGGCACAGTGGTTAACGAATCCAACTAGGAACCATGGGGTTGCGGGTTCGATCCCTGCCCTTGCTCAGTGGGTTAAGGATCCGGCATTGCCGTGAGCTGTGGTATAGGTCGCAGACATGGCTCGGATCCCGCGTTGCTGTGGCTATGGTGTAGGCCAGTGGCTACAGCTCTGATTGGCCCCCTAGCCTGGGAACCTCAGTATGCCGAGGGTGTGGCCCTAGAAAGTGCAAAAAGACAAAAAAAAAAATCTCTTCTACAGCATATAAAAATAAGAGAACTGTAAAGTAAAAAGGAAAATGAAAATCAAATAACAACAACAACATCAAAAATCCAGATATCCACAAAAGCCAGAAAGGGATGAGGGGGGCTCTATCCTTGCCTTCAAACCATAGCCTGCACTTCTGGAAACTCAGGAGAAGATGTCACTTAATGAATAAAAGATATGAAAGCCTAATAGCTCCTGACAATATCTCCTATACTGCAGATCAATTTCTGTCCAGAACATTGACCCTTAGTATTAAGAAAAGAATGAATTATGCTTAATATACATACTCTTTTAAGAACACAGGGGAATCTTCCTCTATTTTAGAAATATTTCCATATAAAATTATTTAGGTTTTTGACTATTTAAAGAGGTGAATTTTAGGTACATAGAAAATCAATTTTGGGAGTTCCCATAGTGGCTCTGTGGTTAACCAACCCGACTAGGAACCATGAGGTTGTGGGTTCGATCCCTGGCCTTGTTCCATGGGTTAAGGATCCGGCGTTGCCATGAGCTATGGTGTAAGTTGCAGACACGGCTTGGATCTGGCACTGCTGTGGCTGTGGTGTAGGCCGGCAGCTGTAGCTCTGACTAGACCC
Organism: Phacochoerus africanus; assembly: GCF_016906955.1. Lineage (NCBI taxonomy): Eukaryota > Metazoa > Chordata > Mammalia > Artiodactyla > Suidae > Phacochoerus > Phacochoerus africanus. Next base: position 20,331,296 of record NC_062548.1, on the reverse strand, counting down.
CTAGCCTGGGAACCTCTATATGTCACAGGTGCAGCCCTAGAAAAGACAAAAAGACAAAAAAGAAATTAATTTTGTAGTGTTACATTAAGGCATTATTATGTTAAGAAAATAAATATACATCTTCAAATTTGTTTTTTTCCCTTTGGTCACATTCAAAACATGTCTTAAACTTGAGAAGAAAAACCAATTCAGAGAAGATAGGAGCATGTAGGAGAGGGCTTCATTTTAGCTATGACTCGAAAAAAATTATGCTCAAAGTCAAGATAAAGGTAGAAATACAGTGATAAATGGAAGAGGATGTGTCACCAGGGGAGGGCTTGGACCTGCGACCTCACAGCCCACAGGTGTATTTCATTGGCTGGCCTGGTGGTGTGCTTAAATCATCGTTGTTGTTGTTTTATCTTGAATCTAAACCCTTCTGTTCTGAGCATGCACCCTTCAGTTTGCCCTGGACCTCACCACTCCCTATTGTCTGTCACTGAGACTCCAATTGCCATTTCACCTGACGTTTCATCTTCTGAAGCTGTGGGAGCTGGTGGCTCCTGTTTCAGGGAGTAAGGAGAGCAAGTGGCTGAGACTCAGCTTATCTAGAGAGGGTAGCTTGGACTTTTCTATAAACTCTGGGGGGCCTTGGCTAAATCACATTCTTTTGGAGGTCCATTTCCTCCCCTACGACCAAGAGGAGTAGACTGGATATTTCCTGAGCCCGTCAGCTCTGAAATCCTAAGTCTTAGGTGGTGTCCCCGTATTGCAAAATCCACAGGAGCAGAGGATCCATGATAGTTTATGGAATCGCCCACTCATCCAAGGACTATGTCTGGAGGCTGTTTGCAAGTTATATATTTAGGGCTTGAAACACCCTTCCCCGACTCCAGATCTAAGCTTCATGATGGCAGAGACATGTGCTCTCTCATTGCCTGCTGTGTCTTTGGTCCCTAGGAAAGTGCATGGTGTAGCATTAGTTTGCACATCTTTGTTAAGCAAAAGAATTGAGTCATCAATTGATTGAATCAATGAGAATCAATGAGCGAGAGTAGCAGAGATGTTGATTGGGCACCTGCCCAGCCCACACATACCTGAGTTTCAGTCATCCCATCCCTAAGTTATAATTATGGTGGCAGTATTTTCCAAACTATGAATCAGGACACATAATCTGACAAAGAATTTTTGTGCTACTTGCAGTAGAAGTCAGTTTGGGAGATGTCATTTGGATTCTGAAATATTAGGATTTCTGGAAGTGAGTGCTCATTATATTTTCAATGGCATGAGTGAGGCAGGCAGGGTAGCCAGAAGGGCCCTTGGCCTGGGTGTCAGGGCATGGCAGGGAGAAATGGGGATGCAGGGAACAGTCACAGTGCTGCTGGCTTTCATCATATGGAAATAGGGGCCCAGTGACACCAGGCTTTCTGGTTTTAAGAGAAGCCAAGTACCTGGGTTTGTTTCCAACTTCTCCCATTGTGTGTGTGTGTGTTGGTAACGAATTCACGATTTTCTATGCACCAAACAAAATGTGCCTGCTGGCCAGATTTGGTCTTCAGACTGCCAGCTTGCAACTTTTGTTTTAGACAATGAAAGCTTTGTTAGCTCCTGACAAGAGAAGAGGAAAAGGTTTTTTTTTCCTTCCCATTGACACTTGAGTTAGCCCCTCTGGTACCCAGAACCATCAAGGGCATAGTGTCCTGAATGTAACCAGAGATGCCCAGCTGGATAGCTCAGACCAGAGGACCACCTGGCTGATGTCATTAGGCAAGGCCCTGAGCAGGTGGGTCAGACAGCACAAAGCCAGATGAGCAGGAATAATTCAGTGATGAGCATGAATGATTCATGTTGACTGATGCTGAACAAGCACTAAATAGCCATGAAATGCAGGTCTGGAACTGAGAGATGTAGTGATCCTTTCACCCAAGAGAACATTCCTGTCAGTGAAGTTGCTGGATGGTATTTGACTTCCTAAAGCATCCTTTTCAATATTAATGGAAATTTAAAAATGACCTCTGAATGAATATTGGCATAAGTGATCTTTTTATTTCTTGCAGTTATCGCCTCCTTATTTTGTATCATTTTATATGACATCTAATACATGAATGCTTTCTCATTAGAAAAAGATTCAAGCCAGTTAAGAAATAAACTGAGTAAAATATGAAAAGCTCTCTCTACCACCCAGCCAGACCAGGCCCAGCTTTCAGTTCTATTGAGCATGTATACTGTATTTATTTTGTCATTCATTCATTCCTTTATAGTTTTCTATTTCTGTTGGTTTCTACTTTTATCTTGGTTCCTTCCCAAAACTTTTTGGTTTCATTTATTACTTTGGTTCTCTTCCACCTCATTCCATAACTGGCTTCTTGATTTACGTACTTAACCCACTTTTTTTTCAGTCTTGTTTTCTAAGATAGCAATTTTAAGGCTATAAATTTTCCTCTGAATATTGCTTTGTCCTTATACATTTTGCTGTATATGTAGTGTTTTCATTATCATTTATTTCTATTGGTTTGCATTTTAGGGCATTTTTTTTCTTTGTTTAGAAGACTTTTTTTGTAGATATTTTAAGTAGAGTGTTTTTGTCTATCTTTCTATGTTAATTTCTAATTTTACTACACTATGATTAGAGATTGGTCTGCTTTATTTCTGTCATTTTGGAAAGTTTTGAGACTGTGTGGTCTACCAGATTATGAAAGCTCTGTGGTATTTCAAAAAGAATAATCATTCTCTTTGGGGGGTAAATTACTCAGTATATCTATTAAATCAAGCTCTTAATTGTGTCATTTAACCTGGTGACTATGTATGTCCCAGTATGGTCTCCGAGCACCTTTATCAGAATCACCTTGGATTTTATTCAAAAGGTAAATTCAAAGATACAGAACTGGGTTTGGAGGGGAGATGGGGTGCTCAGAGTCTACATTTTTAATAAGGGTCCCAGGAAATTCTTATGCTCATTAGTAAACAGCTGCAGTAGAGCCCTGCCTAATTTTTGCCTATTTAATCTGGGTGATTTCTGAAAACTTGTCAACTTTCCCTTCTATTTCCCTGTTTTTGCTTTATAAATTTCAAGTCTCTGTCATCGTGTGCATATAGAGTCAAGATGTTTTCTGATAGATGGTTCCATTTATCCATATGAGTATATCTTTGCCCCATTTAAAGCGCTACATGGGCCTTTTCAGTCTAAAGGCTTAAGGCTTTCTTTAGCATTGGCGAATGTTCATTTATTATTGGCTTTTGTTATTATTGTTATTATTTTCCACTGTTTCTTCTCTGGAGCTTCTCTTGGACGAATGTTGACCCAGATCTATCTTTTAAATCTCTTTATTTTTCTTTCATATTTTTCTTGTTGTCTTCTTATACTGTGTTCTTGTGAAATTGTTTGGCTTGGATTTCTAGTACACTTAATTTTTCACCTTTTAGCTCTCTCTGCTATTGAGATTATCTTCTTAAAAGGGGTAATGATAATACTCTGGTTTCTCTTCAGATTATATAAATCTTTTCACCTTTTAAAAATGGTAAATGATAAAATTGAAACTCAAGATCTCCGAAGTTCCTGCTGTGGCTCAGCGGTAACAAGCCCGCCTAGCATCCATGAGGATGTGAGTTCAATCTCTGGCCTCACTCAGTGGGTTAAGAATCCAGCATTGCCGTAAGCTGTGGTGTAGGTCACGGACATGGCTTGAATCCTGCATTACTGTGTCGGTGGCGTAGGCCAGCAGGTGTAGCTCTGATTTGACCCCTAGCCTGGGAACTTCCATATGCAGCAGGTGCGGCCCTAAAGAAACAAAAACAAACCACAAAAAAAACCCTCAAGATCTCTGGTTGTTTCTTTTTCAGGAATAAAATATCCTCTTAAATCTCTCCAGGGATGTTAATTTTCAGTGTTCTAAAGTCTTCCTCTACTTCCTCTATTAACTCTTTTTCATTGGGTATTAGTTTTTTTGTTTATTAAATTTGACACCCATCTCAGGGTTTTGGTTTTCCCTAAATATTTGGTCATTCTTGGTTGTCTGCTCATCTTAATATTTGAGGCTTCCACTCCCTCTGCTTGTTCTATTTGCTGTAACCTCACCCAGACAGTTATGGGGTTGGGGCACAACCTGCTCCTGGAAGCTGTGTGCCTCAGCTGCTCTTCTAGATTCAGGACCTCCTAGTCTGCCTTGGGGATGACAACTTCCTGAGACATTGCCCTGCCTTCTTCTCTCTCTCTCTCTTTTTTTTTTTTTTTTGTCTTTTTAGGGCCGCACCCACAGCATATGGAGGTTCCCAGGCTAGGGATTGAACCAGCTGTAGCCTCCAGCCTACGCCAGAGCCACAGCGACACAGGATCAGAGCCGTGTCTGCAACCTCCACCACAGCTTACAGCAACGCTGGATCCTTAACCCATTGAGCAAGGCCAAGGATTGAACTTGCATCCTCATGGATTCTAGTCAGGTTCATTACCACTGCACCACGACGGGAACTCTGTCTCTGTCTTATTCATCATTCTGTCCCTAGCACTTAGCAACCAGATCTACTTATGGGAACACATATATTTTTCAACAATTAATGAATGAAGGAAAAGAAGGACAAATTAGTTAGCTAACCCCTCAATTCAGGGTTAAAATCCTTTCTGGGCCAGGCAGCTTAATATATGTAAAATGGCTCATATAAAGCAACAGGAGTTAGTGGGAATTATTGCGACTAACAACACATGCAAATCCCAATTGTATAAAATTGCCGATTGAATGAGAGACAGAACTAGGGGTTCACTGTGCATTCGTGACTTCTACCCCCAGAGACTGCTGCTTCCTCTTGAGGACTCTCCTAAAGTATCCAGTGTGGCTTCATGATCTAAACATCCTCTCTTCAGAGTTCCCGTCGTGGCTCAGTGGTTAACGAACCCAACTAGGAACCATGAGGTTTCGGGTTCGATACCTGGCCTCGCTCACTGGGTTAAGGATCTGGCGTTGCCATGAGCTGTGGTGTAGGTCACAGACATGGCTCAGATCTTGCGTTGCTATGGCTGTGGTGTAGGCCGGCAGCTACAGCTCTGATTCAACCCCTAGCCTGGGAACCTCTATATGCCACAGGAACAGCCCTAGAAAAGGCAAAAAGACAAAAATAAATAAATAAATAAATAAACAAACATCCCATCTTCTTGTAGACAATGTCAATAGGGTCTGAGAAATAAAGAATATGCTGTCATTTCAACGTTAAATTTTCTATAAAAACCGGACCTCTGTTACAGCAATCACGAAACACTACTTCATAGCTATTATCTCATTGCATCCCTTCGACAACCTTGTCAGGTTGTCAGGGCACATTTTCCCACGTGAGAGGTGGAGGCTTGAAGCTCAGAGACTTGCTTGGGGACATAGAGCCGCCAGAGTCAGATCCGGAACCCATGCCCAGCACTTAGACTGAGCTGTTCCCCTTTGTGAGCATAGTTAGAGGTTTAATGCTTCATCCACCAGCACCTAATACACATTTCAACATGTTTAGTGGCTTCTTGGCAGCTTTGTGTCCAACGCTTTTGCAGGCAGATATCATCAATTTCATGTAAGCCAAGGGACGGTCACTGAGCACCTGGCTTTCTTTTTTCTTTTTCTTTTTTTTTTTTGGCTTTTTAGGGCCGCACCTGTGGCACATGGAGGTTCCCAGGCTAGGGGTCTAATCGGAGCTGTTGCTGCCGACCTACACCACAGCCACAGCAACTTGAGATCCGAGCCACGTCTGCGACCTACACCACAGCTCACAGCAACGCCAGATCCTTAACCCACTGAGGGAGGCCAGGGATTGAACCCGCAACCTCATGGTTCCTGGTCAGATTCGTTTCCGCTGCGCCATGATGGACCTCCTGCTTTTGTTGATATTAAAGTTGCTGCTATTATTGCAGACGCTTCATCGTTATGGTGATCAGGCTTTCTTCTTCTCCTAGCCCAGCCGAAAAGAGGAATATTAGGCTTGTAAGGCATTAAACCGCTGACCATCAAACGCTGGCTGTATTTTAGTCACTGGCCCAGGCATCCTTCCTTCGTCCACCTGCTCCCTGGCTTTCTAGCAAGGAGGCCAATTTGTATACAGTCCTATATCTGCTTTCCACTCGTGGGTATCTGCAGCCCGGCCACCATGCAGAAGGCTTTCTGTTGAAAAGGCTTGAACTTAACTTTTTAAGGGCTGACCATTGAAACTGCATATAACAAGGTTTTAAAGCAAAGCTATAAAGCAAGTTTTCAGAGAGGAATTTCTGGATGACAGCTTCAAAGCAGCAGGTAGATCCCCCAGCACGGTATTCCTTTGAAGGATGGCAGGTTGGCTTTCAAAGCAACCAAGCCAAGGTCCTCCTCTTTCCAGATGGAAAGGTTTTGAACAGCTTTCTCTAGAGAATGTGGCTACTTAGTTCCTCTCCCCTTTGCCCCTGGAGCAGATGGTTTTAGATCACAAAGCATTAGAAGGGCCTCGTTCCTAAAGTTTGCTCACTCAGTGTGAAACAAATGTATTATTTTCCTTTGTGAAGAAGATAGTTTAAAAAAATAAAAGGAGTTCCCGTTGTGGCTCAGCAATTAATGAACCCAACTAGTGTCCATGAGGACACAGGGTGGTTCCATCCCTGGCCTTGCTCAGTGGGTTAAAGATCCAGCATTGCTGTGGCTGTGGTGTAGGCCGGTGGCTATAGCTCTGATTCAACCCCTAACCTGGGAACCTCCAAATGCCACAGGTGAGGCCCTAAAAAGACAAAAAGACCAAAAAAAAAAAAAAAGATTGTCGCCATGCAGAATCTAGAGTTCTTTTCTATATATACCTATATATAATATAATCTTTTATATTTATATATATACACACATATATAAATATACATATATGCTTTGTAAATACAATGAAGGCATTTATATTTGCATTAACAGAAGCAAAACCAAATTGAAGCAGAAGGCATTATAGAAATGCAGATTTCTTCATCACAAGAGAGATTTCTTTTTCTTTGTTTTTTCTTTTCTTTCTTTCTTTGTTTCTTTGTTTCTTTCTTTGTTTCTTTCTTTGTTTCTTTCTTTGTTTCTTTGTTTCTTTGTTTCTTTCTTTCTTTCTTTTCTTTTTGTCTTTTGAGGGCCACATCCAAGGCACACGGAAATTCCTAGGCTAGAGGTCGAATCAGAGCTGCAGCTGTCAGCCTATGCCACAGACACAGCCACACCAGCTCCTTAATCCATGGTACTGGGCCGGGGATCAAACCTGTGTCTCAGTGCTCCAGAGGTGCTGCTGATCCTGTTGGGCCACAGCAGGAAGTCCCTGTTTCTTTTTCTTTGTGCATGGATGTGCCATCTTGCTCCCTGCCCTGACCTCACCCTTAGCGCGGCACCCGCAGCACACCTTCAGGCATGAATAAATGAATGAGAATATTTGCCATTCATTTGGCAAATTCATTTGGTTAGACCACGACAGAATGCAAGTGAGGCTGTTTTATACTCGGTGATCTGGAAGGAGCAGGGAGCAGTGGCTGAAGCCTCAGGTCACGATTCTGCCACTTAATTATGGTGACAAGTTAGAACGGCGGAAAGGCTCTCGGCCTCAGTTCTGCACCTTGGGGCGGGCAATGAGGAACTCTCAAAATTTAGTCACTTAATGGAGTTCCCGTCGTGGCTCAGTGGTTAAGGAATCTAATAGGAACCATGAGGTTGCAGGTTCGATCCCTGGCCTTGCTCAGTGGTTAAGGATTTGGCGTTGCCGTGAGCCGTGGTGTAGTCGCAGACACTGCTTGGATCTGGCATTGCTGTGGCTGTGGTGTAGGTCAGCAGCAACAGCTCCAATTCGACCCCTAGCCTGGGAACCTCCATATGCCGCAGGTGCAGCCAAAAAAAAACCTTACCACAAACTTAGTGGCTTATCTTACTGTTCTGGAGGTCAGAAATCCAAACTCAGTTTCCCTGGTCTGAAATCAAGGTATCAGCAGACCGAAAGTTCCTGTCGGGGCTCAGTGGTAACAAATCTGACTAGTATCCATGAGGATGCAGGTTCGATCCCTGGCCTTGATCAGTGGGTTAAGGATCTGGTGTTGCTGTGAGCTGTGGTGTAGGTGGCAGACTCGGCTCGGATCTGACATTGCTGTGGCTGTGGCTGTGGCTGTGTAGGCTGGCAGCTGCAGCTCTGATTTGACCCTGAGCCTGGGAACCTCTGTATGCCACAGGTGCAGCCCTAAAAAGACAAAAAAAAAAAAAAAGTGTCAGCAGACCTGTGTTCCTTCTGGAGGCTCCAGAGGAGAATTCTTTCCTTGCCTTTTCCAGCTTCTAGAGGCACCTGTATTCCCTGGCCTGTGTCCAGCAGTGTACCATCTTCTCTCCTTCCCAACCTTTGCTTCCATCCTTCTATCTTCTCTTCCTGCCTCCCTCTTAGAAGGACCCTTGTGATTCCATAGGCCCACCTAGCTATCCAAGGTAGCCTCCCCCATCCCAAGATCCTTCACTTAATCACAACTGCAAAGTCCCTTTGCCGTGGAAGGTAACATTCACCATCCAAGGCATTAGAACGTGGACAGCTGTGAGCGCCTACGACAGCCTGCCCTCTGATCCCAAAGATTCATGTCCATCTCATGTGCAAAATACTCCATCCCATCCCAAGATTTCCAAAAGCCTCCACCCATTACAGTACCAACTTAGGTCCAAAATATCATCTAAGTCTCATCTGGTCAAAATTCCCAAGTCTCGTTCTATCTATCTAAATTAGGCAGGGGTGGGAGTTCCCATCATGGCTCAGAGGAAAACGAATCTGACTAGCATCCATGAGGATGCAGGTTCGATCCCTGGCCTTGCTCAGTGGGTTAAGGATCCAGCGTTGCCATGAGCTGTGGGATAGGTCGAAGACATGGCTCCAATCCCTAGTTGCTATGGCTGTGGCCTAGGCCAGCAGCTATAGCTCCTATTCGACCCCTAACCTGGGAACCTCCATATGCCACACCTAAAAAGACAAAGAGAAAATAAATAAATAAATAAATAAAAAGAGATTAGGTAGGGATGAGACTATGGGTCTTACTCATCTTAGGGCAAGATTCCTCTTCCTCTGCCGTGGTAAAACCGGAAAATAAGTTATCTGCTCCCAAATACAGTGGTGGGTCAGGCACAGGGTAACAGTTATGGACATTCCTATTAAACTGCTTCACCAATTCCAAGCAATTTCAAAATCCAGTTGGGCAAACACCACTAGGTTTCAAGGCATGGGGATAATTCTCTGTGGCCCAGGGTCCCACCCTCTGGGGCATGACTCCACCCTGGGAGTCATTCTTCTGTCATGAAGGGCAGCTTGTACTTGCATCTATACAGTTTCATCAGCCTGTGTCCTGCCTGTAGAATTTGGAGAGTCTGACCGCTTTCTTTTCTTTTGTCCTTTCTCCCGTTCAATCCAAGCCGGCAGTGTTTCTGCTGGTGTGATATTCTCAAAAATCACGTGTGTCTCCTATGTATGTCTCTAGGAGTCACTCCATTAGGCAAGAGGCTCCTCCACAAATCTTTCCTGGATGGTCCCATCTCTGTTCCTGGTTCTGCTGAGATGTCTAAGGGGATTCGTGAGTCACGTATCTAATCTCTTCAAAGAGCCCTCAGTGCGACTGCATAAACTGTGGATTCTTCTGCAGTATGAGCGAAATGTTGTCCAGCCACACCCTTGGTTTTTTTCTCCAGAGCCTGCTTTTCTAACAGTGAATCTCCCACGTTTTAGCATCTTTTTGCAACCTGGATAGGCTGAGAGTTTCCTAAATCATCAAATTTACTCAATAGTTGTCTCAGTCTGTCCCTTTTCTCTGGCATTTTACTCTAAGCAGCAAGAAAGAACCAGATCATGTATTTATTCATTTATTTATTTTTGTGCTTTTTAGGGCCACACCCACGGCATATGGAGGTTCCCATGCTAGGGGCTAGGGGTCCAATCAGAGCTACAGCCACCAGCCTATGCCACAGCCACAGCAATGCCAGATCTGAGCCATGTCTGCAACCTACACTACAGCTCACGGCAACGCCAGATTCCTGAGCCACTGAGCAAGTCCAGGGATTGCACCCACATCCTTGTGGCTACTAGTTGGATTCCTTTCCACTTTGCGATGACAAGGACTCCCAAACATACTGGTTTTTCCAGATGGTCCAGTGTGCACTTTTTGTTGCAGCGTAAATATTATAGCGCCTCTATTCCTTTTCCAATGTATCCTGGCTTCCGTGATAAATTTTCTAGCCACTGTAAGTCTAGATTTTAATGCTTGGTCTTAAGATTGTTAATCTTTTTTTGTTTTTTGTCTTTTTTGGCTGCCCTGTGGCATATGGAGTTCTCAGCCAGGGATCAGATCCGAGCCGCAGTTGCCGCCTACTCTCTGCCGGGCCAGGGAATAAACCTGGGCTCCAGTGCTCCCCAGACACCGCCAATCCCTTTGCGCCACAGGGAGAGCTCCTTAATATTGTAAATCCAGGAGTTCCCATTGTGGCTCCACAGATTAAGGACCCGATGTTGTCTCTGTGAGGATGCGGGTTCAATCCCTGGCCTCCTTCAGTGGGTTAAGGATCCAGTGTTGCCTGGAAGTGGTGGTATAGGTCATAGATGGGGCTCAGATCAGATGTGGCTGTGGCTGTGGCTGTGGCATAGGCTGGCAGCTGCAGCTCCAATCTGACCCATGGCGCAGGAATTTCCATATGCTGCGAGTGCAGCTGTTTAAAAAAAAAAAAAAAAAAAGGTTGTAAATCTACAATTTCATAGAAATGAAGCACGTATGAAAAAATTAGCAAGCAGCTGTAGTTAAGTACTACATATTATGATGTTCAGTCTCTTTTACAACCCCCACAACTGTCTCCCAGACATTCAACCATCTGGACTATGAGGATCACTTGGAGGCTGTTGGGATTTCATGGCCAAAGTGTGGTCCCTGGACCAGCATCAAGAGCATCATCTTGTTAGAAATGCAAATTCTCAGGCCCCACCCAAGACCCACTGAATCAGAAACTCAAGAGATAGATAGGGAGTTCCCACTGTGGCTCCGTGTGTAAAGAACCTGACTCGTACCCATGAGGATGTGGGTTTGATCCCTCACCTCGCTCAGTGGGTTAAGGATCTGGAGTTGCCTTGAGTTGTGGTGTAGGTCAAAGACATGGCTCGGATCAAGATCTGGCGTGGCCGTGGCTGTGGCTGTGGCTGTGGCTGTGGCTGGAAGCTGTGGCTCTGATTCGACCTGTATCCTGGGAACTTCCATATGCCGTGGGTGTGGCTATAAAAAGGAAAGAAAAAAAAAAAGAAAAAAGAAACTCAAGGGGTAGAACCCCACAATCTGTTTTAGCACGCTCCCAAATGAAAATTGCTACGCATGTGCATGCATATGCGCGTGCATGCACGCACGCACACGCACACACTCTTAGTGGCATCCTAGGTCTATAAACACTAGTGTTAATCCCACAGATGCTGCTCTGTCCGGAGGAGACTTGCTCCTTTGTCTCTGCCCTTTTGTTTTCTCATCTTCAAGGCGAGGACAATACATGGGTTGAGATGGATTTTGCTAAATGGTAGCTTGGGAGGAATAATAGTTCTTTGGTTCTTATGATCGATTTTCAAATGAGTTTTTCTCAAAGGAACATGGTTTCTTTTCTCACTTCTCTTCCTGACCTTTGGCAGGAGCTAAGGAAAAGCCTGGAACTTAGTGTCAGTCTACAAAAGAAAGAAAAGGATCATTCCAGTGATGAGTATGACTCCATCGAAGAAGATGTACTCTCTGGGCCGGAGCCTGAGGACCCGGCGCTGGCGGGCTGTCCAAGAGAGGACCCCCCTCTTTCCAGTGGGGACTCGGTGCCAAAGGATGTTCCCGAGGACCAAGGGACAGAAGGACGCCTTCCCCAGGGTCCAGACGCCCTCGTGGTGCTGGCATTTAACCCGGCTTCCAAAAGTAAGCTCTGTCTTCTGTGGCATTTCTTTGCCTTTGATGTCTCTGGATCTAAAAGTAGACTTAAATTTCCAGTGGTCCCTTTTTTTTTTTTGGTCTTTTTAGGGCCACACCCACAGTATATGGAGGTTCCCAGGCTAGAGGTCAAATCGGAGCTGTAGCTGCCGGCCTCCACCACAGCCACAGCAACACAGGATCTGAGCTGCCTCTGCAGCCTACACTGCAGCTCACGGCAATGCCAGATCCTTCACCCACTGATCGAGGCCAGGGATCGAACCTGCATCCTCATGGATGCTAGTCAGATTTGTTTCCCCTGAGCCACGAGGGGAGCTCCCAATATGTCCTTTTTTTAATTCAATGAATCTTGTTATATTCATAGTTGTGCAGCCCTCATCATGTCCTAATTTTAGCATTACATTTTTTAGCGATTAGATTGCAGGGCAGGCCCCGCTCTGAGGCTGCAGCAGCACATGGAAGGCGGCAGGTGGTGGGCAGCTTGCACGCCTCTCACAGCCCCTCTCCGCCGCCCCTTTCATCAGCAGCCTCCGGCTGACTCCTTAGCCCCAGCAGGAGGCAGACTCCCACTGAGGGGAGCAGGTGGGAGCCCGAGGGGCCTGTAACAAGGTCTCCCCAGGCCCCAGCCTGGGCTTGGAGGTCTGAGTGAATCCTGAGCGTTTACTCAAGAGCAGTCAGTGGTAGCCTGAAAAAGATGTGCTTGGTTCTGTGTTGTTCCTTCATTCATCCACTGGGCACCTTTCATGCTCCAGGAACTGTGCTGGGACAGGATGGGCCCAATTGTTCTTCTTCTTTTTTTTTTTTTGTCTTTTTGTCTTTTCTAGGGCTGCACCTGCAGCATATGGAGGTTCCCAGGCTAGGGGTCTAATCGGAGCTGTAGCCACTGGCCTACACCACAGCCACAGCCACAGCCACAGCCACGCCAGATCCGAGCCTCATCTGCGACCTACACCACAGCTCACGGCAATGCCGGATCCTTATCCCACTGCGCGAGGCCAGGGATCAAACCTGCAACCTTATGATTCCTACTCAGATTCATTTCCGCTGCGCCATGACAGGAATGCCTAATTCTAAGATTTTTTTAAAGCAATGATATTGATAAAATCGAGGTTCGATATGCCGGTTGCTCCCCCCCACATTAAGATAGATAACTGCTTAAGAAATATCCACCTAGGTAGCAACTGGATTCATCTCCTGTTCCACCAGTGGTCCAGGCACCCCACTTTGGGAAACGCTGACTTTAAATCCTGGCCCATGGACCCTTCACTGTCTGACTCCATTCACCAGCCCAGCCCCCAGCCCCTCACCGGCCACGCATATTTCAGCTCTCAAGCCTTCACACACACACACACACACACACACACACACACACACACACACACACACACACACACACACACACTGCTCCCTGTGTCTGGAATGCCCCCCCCTCCCCAGTTCTGGGCCCTGGTGGCATCCTAGTCATCACTTAGGGGCCTCTTTCCTGTCAGCTGCATACCTCCAGGCTGCTTCCTCCTCCGTGACCTTGGTACTGGACTCCTTTTTCTGGCCCAGCCCTGCTCTCTTATCCATTCAACCATCCCGTCTTTTCCTCCGTGAGGCTGCGAGAGCCCTGCGGGCAGCAAGTGTGTGCTACTATACTTTTCCAACTCCAGGATCTCCTTGGTTGCATCATTTATTTAATGTATCTTGCTGCCAGTTCAACCCAACACCCCATCCATTGTAAGACTTGTCCCTATTCGGGAACGTTAAACCTTGAACACCTGCGCCTGTCCTAGAATAATTCATTTATTTACCAAAACGGGGTGCTTGGCACGTCGCGGCTCTCCGCAAACTTATTTTGCTGTCTGCCTTATTCACACCTCTAATCCCAAACTAGCGTGGCACCTGGCACAGAGCAGGGGTTCTGTCAATGTTTGTTGACTGAATACGCGAACACGAAAAATAAACAGATGCCTGAGCAGACTGTCCCACCTCTGCTTGCACTCAGCGTTTGACCCAGAAACAATTCTTTTCCTGCAGGTAATAAAAAGGAAAGGAATTTGTCGGCTAAGCGGAAGGACAACGCTGAGGTCTTTATTCCCAGCAAACCGGAGCCAAACCTGAATCCCCAGCCCCCGACCGTGTTCCCAGACCAGGAGAGGGTGTGCTCAAGTAAGACCCCTGGGGGCCCTGAGCCAGGCTGGGACTGGGTTTGGGTCACTCTCGGTGGGCTGTCGTGATGTGCTGGCTTTGGCACCCCCCCCTCCCCCAGGCCAGAGCTGATCTTGAACACGTGTATTTTGAGTCAAGGTCTCCAGAGAAACAGAACCAATAGGGTGTGTGTGTGTATCGATAAATCTCTATAGCCATGTATCTATAGATATATAGATATAGACATATATGAAGAGAAAGAGAAAAATGTATTATAAGGAATTGGCTCATGCGATTATGGAGGCTGGCAGTCCACTCTGCAGAATGGGTCAGCAGGCTGCAGGCTCAGGGGACGTCTGTGTTCCAGTTTGAAGGCCATCAGGCAGGACCGGTGTGGCAGCTGAGGTCTAGAAGCAATCTGCTGGAGGAAAGGCTCTTCCTGGGGGGAGGGTCCACCTTTCTGTTTTATTCAGACCTTCAACTGATTGGACGAGGCCCACCCACACTGCGGCGGGCAGTCTGTTTTAGTCTGTCGATTGAAATTTTAATCTCCGAGGGAGTTCCCATCATGGCTCAGCGGAATCTGACTAGTATCCATGAGGACACAGGTTCAATCCCTGGCTCTGCTCAGTGGGTTGAGGATCCAGTGTTGCCGTGAGCTGTGGTGTAGTTCACAGATGCAGCTCAGATCCTTCATTGCTGTGGCTGTGGCGTAGGCCGGCAGCTGCAGCTCTGATTTGATCCCTAGCCTGGGAACTTCCATATGCTGTGGGTATGGCCCTAAAAAGCAAAAAAACAAAACAAAACAAAATCCTCTTGGTTTGGATTGTGCAGAACCAGACTCCAAACCAGGCTCTGAGATGAGGATTCCAGAACAAGTAATCCATTTAGGAGGTGGTCCCTGGTAGGGGGCAGAAAAGGGGAGGAGCCAAAACTGGCATCATCACCAAGCAAGTTTACTGGCCAAGTGGCCCTCTATACCTGACCAGGGAGGGCTGGGGGAGGGGCAGTGCTGAGCTGAAGCCTGGCATTTTATCTCTGCTCTCCACCCCCAGGGTGGATGAGGGACCCTCCCTTGGGTCCTGGGTTCCAGGCTGTGCCTGGGGGTGTTGACCCTCCCACACTCTGGCTCAGGAGGCACTGGGTGCCAGCGGAGCCTGCAGGCAGGCAGGGCAGCCCCCAGGCATTCTCTGATTACCCCTTCTCACATCCCAAACCTAACTGGAAGAGAAGATTGTACACATACAAGACAAGGCACTTTATTTTATTTTTATTTTTTAATTTCGTGTGTGTGTGTTTTCGTCTTTTTAGGGTGGCACCTGCAGCATATGGAGGTTCCCAGACTAGGGGTCGAATCAGAGCTGTAGCCGCCAGCCTACACCACAGCCACAGCCACACCAGATCCGAGTCGCGACTGCAACCTACACCACAGCTCATGGCAACGCCAGATCCTTAACCCATGGATTGAGGCCAGGGACCAAACCCGCATCCTCATGGATGCCAGTCGGGTTTGCTAACCACTGAGCCACGACGGGAACTCCTTATTTTTTCATTTTTTCTTGTAATTGATTTACAATGTTCTGTCAATTTCTGCTGCACGGCGAAGTGACCCAGTCATACATAGACATACATTCTTTTTCTCATATGATCTTCCATCGTGTTCTACCACAAGTCATTGGATCTCATTCCTGGTGCTGGACCTCATGGTTTATCCATTCTCAATGGACTAGTTTGCATCTACTGACCCCCAACTCCCAGTGCATCCCACTCCCTCCCCCTCCCCCTTGGCAACCCCAAGTCTGTTCTCCATAAGAGAAGGCACTTTAGATATGAAGTGATAAAAAGAGCAGATGGAAGAGAAAGCATCGGACCTCAGCCATGTCTCTGATCGTCCAAAGATGATGCGTGGTCTTTGGGCACAGCCAGACCCCATGATGAAAGCATGTCAGCCGTCTGCCTCTCCGCACGTCTTGGCTCAACTTTCTCCTCTGTGCCCTTCATTCTCAGACACGCTCTTTTTTTGGGGGGGGTGGGGGGTGGACACGGCCGGCAGCAGCTCTGGGCTGACAGCCCACCAGCCCAGCAACCCTGGCAGAAAATAGCCATGGCAGACTCTGCGGCCTGACCACCTGGTCCAAATCCTGCCCTCCCACCTACCAGCTCTGTGACCTTGGGAAGGTGACGTAACCTCTCTGAGCCTCATCCACCCCTCGGCCAAACAGGGATACGGATTAGACCCTCCGCTGAGGGTTGTTAGAAGGATTACAGGGCCGGATAGAGAGGCTGCTCGGAGCAAGTGCTTGGTCAAGGTCAGCTGGTGCTGGTACTGGTCCCCCCACTGCCTGCAGAGCCTCCAAGCTGCTCCTCCTTGCCTGGCTTAGGTCAGGGGTGATTCTGTGAAGGCTTAGGCCACTGGTGCTGTCACCAGAAGCAGAGGGAGGAGCTGCCAGGCAGCAAACTGGAAGAACTCCTTTATGGATACGTCTCCCTTTTCAACGATGAGGAAACTGAGGCAGAGAACGTGGAAGTTGCTTGCCCAGAGTAACAGACAGGACAGCCAAGCTAGAATTCACTCCTGCGCTCCAAGGCCCGTGCTCGGCATTGCTCTGCCATGTTGTTCCTCTGGGGCTGGCTGGCCACCTGGCTTTGGGGGCACCTGGCAAACGTGACGGCGACTCAGACACTGTTACAGGTTTTCAGTCCAGTACATGGAGCCCTGGATTCGGGCATCAAGGCAGCAGTTAGGGGCCAGCATGGAGCATCCTGGGTTGCGCCCTGGACCATGGGCAGCACCAGCGGGGGGGCCAGGTCCCAGGGCCCAGGCCTGGGGCTTCAGGTCAGGGCATGGTCCAGTCCAGTCTGGGAGGGGGTTCAAGCAAGGCGGCTGGCCAGCATCTTCGTGGACCACATCAGAAACGTGTGTATTGAGCACCTACTATGGTGCCAGCCTTGGTCTAGGCCCTGGTGATCCACGGAGCAACACATCGTTCCTGCTCTCGTGGTGTTTGTATTTTAGTGGGCAGGGGTAGATAATACACACCAAGAAGGGGTGGTGACACCTGGGCGGTGGCCAGGCAGTGTGGTTAGAGGAGGCTTCTCTGAGGAGGGGAAACGAGCTAAGACCTCGAGGTCAAGGACTAGCCCTCGGCAGAGGGGATCTCCTGTGCAGAGACCCTTAGGTAGGAAAGAGCTGCTCAGTTTTCGTCATCCCATGGCATGGCCCCTTGCTGCTTCTTGCTTGCAACACCCCCATGTCAGCCTCGTCCTAAGCAATGTCCTACCTAAAACCCAGAGGCGTCGTATTTGTCAGTAGATAACAGAGAAAGACTCTCTAGGGGTGACCAGTAAGATTCACCTGCCAAGTGACAGGTGTGAGGCACCTGTTTCTATTTTTTCTAATGTTAGTTCATATAAATATGTCACTGTTAATTGTTTTAAAGATAAACCATGTGTCCACTGAAGTCATTTCAAATACTGGATTCATTTCCTAGGGCCGCCGTCCCAAAGCCCCACAATCTGATAGGCTTAAACAAGAGAAAGTTATTGTGTCACCCTTCTGGAGGCTGGAAAGTTCAAGAACAAGGGGTCAGCAGGGCCGTGTTCCTTCTGAAGGCACTAGGGATGAATCTTCAGGCTTTTGTCCCAGCTTCTGGTAGTTCCTTGCCTTGTGGCAGCTTAACTCAATCTTCACGGGGGTATTCTGTGCATACATCCGTCTCTGGGGCCAAATTTCCCCTTTTCCTAAGGACACCAGTCATAGTGGATTGAGGCCCATCCTACGGACGTCACCCGAATAAACTCGATCATCTGCACAAAGACCTCCAAAGATTTCCAAATAAGGTCACAGTCACAGGTCTTAAGATGTTAGGACTTCAAGTCAACCCATAGCACACACTTCACGAGCAGCCGTTTGAGAAGTAGAGCTTAATTAATTATTTTATAATCTGCCTTTCTCCAAGAAGTTCTGACATGTCCTAACAAATTGTGTCATGCAAGAAGACTTTAACAGGAGTTCCCGTCGTGGTGCAGTGGTTTGCGAATCCGACTAGGAACCATGAGGTTGTGGGTTCGATCCCTGGCCTCGCTCAGTGGGTTAAGGATCCAGCGTTGCTGTGGGCTGTGGTGTAGGTTGCAGACGTGGCTCAGATCCTGTGTTGCTGTGGCTGTGGTGTAGGCTGGCAGCTACAGCTCCGATTGGACCCCTAGCCTGGGAACCTCCATATGCCGCAGGTGCAGCCCTAGAAAAGACACACACACAAACACACACACACACACACACACACACACAAAGAAGAAGAAGAAGAAAAAGAAGAAGAAGACTTTAACAAATATGTGGAGGAAATGAGGGTGAAAGGAAAACAAGAGTAGGGACAGTAAGATGGTAAGATGATGCCAGAAATGAATGTCTGGGATGGGGGTCACACTTGTGACCCTGAGCTCCTGGCCACCATGGCAGAAAAGCATGCATTCACATAAAGAACACATGTCACTGGTCCATCTGGTAAAAATCAGATTCCCAGCTGTCCCTGGTACTTGGTTCTTTGTTTGTCCCTTCGATTCCCTTAAAGAGGACACTGTGTGAGGTGGTGGAATCCTCATTTTGAACTGGTTTGGTGCTCCGCCTTTATCTGTTAAATATATGTGGCTCCCGCATCAGCCAAACTTGAAGAAAGGAAAAGTTGGAAACCACAGCATTGTCCCCACCCTCACACTGCAATGGGATTACATCGAAGCCACATGTCACCCAAGGCTGAGGTTCTAAAGGTCAAAAAAAGTGCAGGTAGCTAGAGTCACCCTTGGAGATCCCTCAGACTGATGATCTAGTGCAGCACATGCAGCTCTAGCATCTCTCCTTGAGCCCAAGAGAGTAGTTGCCAGTTTGGGGAAAATATCACAGCTTCTTGGCAGAGCCCCAGATGTGGCTGTTGGCTTTGTTTAGAGTCTGACTTGTAGGGAAAGTGTGGTTTTAAGCACTGGCATTGTACTGAGATCACGGGGATGTTCGTACCCCCAGAGGCACAGGACCCTGCGACTTGCTTCAAACCCAGCTCACCCTCCTCCAGGCAAAATCTAGACTGCTTAGATGCTTTACATGATGTTTTTTTGGGGGGGAGGTATGTATTTTGTGGGGGTATCGAATCAGCCTTTTTATATATTCCTGGTGAATTGAACCTTTTATCATTATGTGTTCTCTCTTCTTGGCTCTAATAATGCTTTTGTCTTAAAGTTGACCCAGCTCTCTTTTGGTTAGTGTTTATGGAACATGTAGTTTTTCATTCTTTCATTTTCAAACTTTCTGCATCCTTACATGGGGTTTGTCTCTTTTAAATAGCAAGTAATTGCCTTTTATTTCACTCCTCTAACCATCTATGTCTTTTAATGGGCACATTTAGTCCATTTACATTTAATGTAATTGCTGATACATTTGAGTTTTAAGTCCACCATCTTATTGTTTCTTTTTATTTGCTCCGCCTGTTTTATGTTCCTTTTTCTCTCTTTTCTTGCTCTATTTTGAACTGATTGCTTTATATTACTCCTCTGTGTTTCTTCTCTATTAGCATGTTAGTTAGACATTCTATTACTATTCTTTTAGTCATTACCGGAGATTGCAACATGCATTCTTGCCTTACTGCAGTCTTCTTTAAGTTAGCAAGTTTACTGCTTCTCGTTCAGTGGAGACCTTACCACCTAACTCCATTTACTCTCCTTCCAACTTAAATGTCATGCATTTTAATTCTTTCTAGGTATTAAACCTCACCAGACGTCATCATCGTTATTATTTTTATTGTTTAAATAGTCCATAGTAATTTGGATTTGCCTACATGCTTAACCTCTCTGCCATTCACTTCTGGCTCTTTCTGGGTCACCTTGACTCTCAGACTGTCACCTTGAGCCTGTCACCAGCTTTGTTCAGTTTCTCAGCCTTGTAGCAACTCTTAGAATCAGCAGGATCTTGAAGGGAAACACTTCCCAGGAGCTGGGTTCACCTCTCTGGGTTTCTCTTCTTCCTATAACCCTTCACAGCCCTATCCAATCTCCATGCCTTCAAATAGGTTTCTTATTTCAAACAGATTTTTTTCCCTTTGCAGCAGAATCTCATTGCTTATCCACTCCAAGTGCAACAGTTTGCATCTATTGACCCCAAACTCCCAGTCTTTCCCATATCCTCCCCCTTCCTTTTGGCAACCAGAAGTCTCAAACAGATTTTTTATCACACTCTTTGGTCCAGGTTTTCTAGTTGTCCTCTAAGGAGGAGTTGGTCTGGATTGGCCAGCCTGCCGTTACCAGAAGTGTAAGCTATTGCCTGTACTCTTAAAAGCGTTATTCCTCTCTTTGTCCCTTTATCTTTGGTCAAGTTCATAAAATTGAATTTGTGTCAATTAAATGTACATATGGTGAAATTCCATGAGAGCTTAATTCCTCTCTATCACTATAATTGTCCCTGGTTCTAATGAAATGGTCTCATATCCCGGATTACCTTGGTCTCTATCAATAAGCCTTCCAGGAAACTTCTAGAGTCCTGTTGTCTTGTTGAGGATGAAAGAACATTAGTCTTCAATGCAGAAAGTTTTCTGACAAAGTTGTCAGAGTGCTCTAGGGAGGTGATATATCTGAACCACTTTTCCTAGACAAACTGCCATCCATAGAAATAAAGTAACACCCCTCAGCATGAGTGAATTAGAGGACCCTGACAGCCCTGCAGTTAGCATTTCTATCTGGAAAATGCAGCAGAAAGACCATTCTACCAAAGTTCAGAGTCTCATAACATATTAGTCAGTGTTCATTGTTCATAGCAAGTGCCAGAAATACAAACTGGCTGGAGCAACAAGGGAAAGGGTGTTGTTCGCAGACCTGACAAGTCCAAGACTATAGATCTGGCCTCAGGTATGGTGGGATCCAGGTGTTCAAATGATACTATCACCAGGAAGCTGTTTCTTCATCACTTAGCTCTACTTGCCTTTAGGCCAGTGGGTCTCAAACTTAAACATGCATCAGGATCATTTGCAAAGCAAACTAAGACACAGATTGTTGGACCCCAGCCCCACTTTCTAAGTCAGTGCATCTAGGGTGGAGCCCAAGTGTTTCAATTCCTAACAAGTTCCCACTGATACTGATGTTACTGCTCCAGGGACCACACTTTGAGAACCACATCTATAGTTTCGGGCCTGGCCTGGAGATGGTCCCTGGTGGCTCCAGGCTCCCATTTACCGACTTAGCAACCCCAGGGGAAAGAGACAGCTCCTCTCCTCATAGTTCCAGCAGCATCCAAGAACCAGCCTTCCCCTGAACCGGTCTCCAATCTCTGAGGTCAGGGAGAAGCATCTCTTCTCTCAAGGGCCCACGCAGAGCCAGGAGTGGGGGCAGATCCCAATCCACGCAAACCATGTGGGCTGAGAAGATGGGGAAGAGATGGGCCCTTGAAGGAAAACATAGATGCCGTGAAGGTCACTGTTGCTGGGAGGGTGCAGCACCTGCTGCTTGTTTCATATAAAAATTCACCACGCAAGTCATTTTGCTGCAGATTCTTCAGAGGCTGAGTATGGAGCAAAGGAGTGTAATATGCAAGCGGAAAGAGTAGGAGTCATTAAGTCAAGGATGGAGAGATGAGGACACACTGCCTTCCTTGAAAATGATTTTTTAAAAAAGAAAGAAAGAAAAAAGAAGAAGGAGTTCCTGTCGTGGCGCAGTGGTTAATGAATCCCACTAGGAACCATGAGGTTGCGGGTTCGGTCCCTGCCCTTGCTCAGTGGGTTAACGATCCGGCGTTGCCGTGAGCTGTGGTGTGGGTTGCAGACGTGGCTCGGGTCCCACGTTGCTATGGCTCTGGCGTAGGCTGGTGGCTACAGCTCCGATTGGACCCCTAGCGTGGGAACTTCCATGTGCCATGGGAGCGGCCCAAGAAAAGGCAAAAAGCAAAAAAAAGAAAGAAGAAAAAAGAAGAAGAAGCAGGTGTGTCCCTGGGCTGCAGAAGGGACAGCAGAGCAAAGATGAGTGTTACGGGTTACGGACAGTACCTGCCCATGGAAAGGTCCCCAAAGAAGCTTTAGAGGTGGGAAGAGCACAGGCCTTGACAAGCCAGGGGTATCAGCTGTCTCTTACTGCTTAACAGTCCCTTTCGAGCTATAGTGGCTTAAAGCAACCACGTTTTTATTATTGCTGTCGGGGGGCTGGCTGCTTCTCTGGTGAGCTAGGGTGCGCCTGGCTGGCTGGTCTTGAACGGCCTCACTCACAGTGTCTGGCAGACCTGTTGGCCTGAGGACCTCAGCTGGGACACCTGGTCCCTGCTCCATGTGGTTTCAGAGCAGCCAGAGAGGACATGCCCCGGTTTACAAGGACTCTCTTAAAGCTCTGCTTGGTCATGGCTGCCAAGGACCTGTTGCCCAAAGGAAGTCACCAGGCCAACCCCAGCTAGAGAAGTCGACTCCACCCACTTCTTTCTTTCCTTTTTTTTTTTGTCTTTTTGCCTTTTCTTGAGCCGCCCCCGCGACATATGGAGGTTCCCAGGCTAGGGGTCCAATTGGAGCTGTAGCCACCGGCCTACACCAGAGCCACAGCAAAGCGGGACCCGAACCGCGTCTGCGACCTACATTACAGCTCACGGCAACACCGGACCCTTAACCCACTGAGCAAGGCCAGGAATCGAACCCGCAACCTCATAGTTCCTAGTCGGATTCGTTAACCATTGTGCCACAATGGGAACTCCTCCACCCACTTCTTCATGGGAGATGCCTCAGTGATACAGCGTGACCCTTGACACGGCAGATTGCAGCTGGGAGGACTTTGTGGCCATTCGTCTCGGTCTCCTATACTTTGAGAAGCATGTGGCCTGATAAGGCTGAGTCAAGGTGAAGGGCACGGATGCTTCGGAGGACTCAGGTGTGGGCAGTTGTCCCAGTTGGATTTTAGAGGCCAGGATGGGCAGCTCAAGAAGAAACAGGGCCACGTCAGCTCTTTCCCTGGACCTTTTGCCACAGAAGACCGTGCAGTTTCCAGGCTGACAGGCACGTGACCACCAACTGTGGAAACAGGATTGATACCCCACCCAGGGGGGCACTGCTCCCCAGCTCATGATTGCCACATGGGAATGAGCCAGATCATGTGATTTGTCAAGAGATGCCAGGAATCCCTATTTTCAGGTGGATTTCCTCTTTTTTCCTTTTTTTAAAGAAAAAAAAAATTAACTTGGCGTCTGTTTCCTTTTTTTTTTTTTTTTTTTTTTTTGCTTTTTAGGGCTGCACCCAAGGCATATGGAGATTCCCAGGCTAGGGGTCCAATTGGAACTGCAGCCTCCAGCCACAGCCACAGCCACAGCCACAGGGATGCCAGATCCAAGCCACGTCTACAGCTTACACCACAGCTCACGGCAATGCTGGATCCTTCACCCACTGAGTGGGGCCAGGGATCGAACCCGCAACCTCATGGTTCCTAGTCAGATTCGTTTCCGCTGCGTCACAACAGGAACTCCTCCATTTTTTTTTTTTTTTAAAGGAAAAAAGAAGGAAAAGTCACGCCACCAATCAGTAGGCTGACTTTAGCCTTCAGGCTGACAGCCTGTAATCTCTATCCTTGGGATTCTAGGATTTACTGTTTGCCATTTCAGTGGGTTTTCAGGTGACCTCCAAGGCCCCTTGCATGTGGGAAGGGGGTCCTTTTGCTGAGACCCTGAACTTGAGCTTCTCACGTCCCAGCTGGCGGGTGGGAACCAGCCGCCTGGCCGGTGAGCCCCCGGACAGCCCTGTGTCCTCGTGTCTGCTTTGTGGCACGTACCGCATTCAGGGTCAGTCTCCCGAATTGATATGCTCTTTTGTTTTCCCCGCAAGAGAGATGAAAGCCAAGTTCTGGTGAAGTGAAGAGGAAGTGAAGTTCACAGAAGAGGGCTGATTTTCAACCAGAAAAGAGCGGTTGGGGATAAATCAAAAAGCGCCTTTTGGCTTTTGCTAGTGGCACGGATTTATGGTATGAATAAATCCCGCGTTCTCCAGGTCTGTGATGACGAATGAATCCACCCTCACGTGGGGCTCGGGCCAGTGCAGAAATGGCTCATCCAGGCGAGCAAGGAGAACTTCGAAAGGTGAAAATACGGCACAGATGCTCCTATCTACAGAACAAAAGCAGACTCACAGACACGGACAGCAGACTTGTGGTTGTCGAGGGGGAGGGAGTGGGATGGACTGGGCGTTGGGGGTTAGTAGATGCCAATTAGTCCACTGGGAATGGAGAAGCCATGAGGTCCTGCTGTTCAGCACAGGGAACTATGTCCAATGACTTGTGATGGAACATGCTGACATATAATCTGAGAAAGTGTGTATAGATGGATGATTGGGTCACTTTGCCGTGCAGCAGAAATGACAGGACAAAGTAAATCAACTATAATAAATTTTTTAAAAAGGAATGCGTATAGGCGAAGGCCTAGTCAATAAACCTTCTCCCAGTTTACAAAAAAAAAAAAAAAGACATCAGAAAATGTCGAGACAACACAGCCAGGAGGCAGGATGGGATTCCGGAGGCTGAGGGCACGATGTCCAGCTGTTTCTGGGAAGCCACGGGTGGGAAAAGCCGTGTTGGTGGAGCTGCAGTGTTGCCCTTCTCTCGGAGAAAGGCTGATTTAATTTTTAAAAGCATCCTCTTAGCATAATATGACTCAAAGGGTGCAGGCAGGCTCATGCCACAGGAGCACGCCCTCCCGAATGAAAGACGCCTGGGGCAGAGGGGTGTGTGCAGAGGCAACTGGACCCCGCTGGAAAAAATCTGCCTTCCTGATTATCCTCTTCCAAGAAGAGGTGACCGCAGTGTTGCAGCGGCCAAGGTCAGGTGGTTTCTTTGGGCAGCGCCGCTCTGCCCCAGCCCCAGACCACAGAGGCGCGGTGGGGCTCTTGCCCACGCAGTGGCAGTAAAAAGGCCACGGTCACCCTGCAGCAGCTCTCTTCCAACTGACTTTGTAAGGACTGTGCAAAAAATGCAGAAGGGGCTTATGGAGCTCTGGTTCCGCTTGTGCCGGCGCTGCCTGAGCCTCACTGGGGTTCACACCCAGGGTCAGAGGGTTGGCACGTTGGTCTAGCTGTACACAAGATCTTAGGCCCATAGCAATGAGCATCCCCACCTCCATCAGCTGGTTAAACCCACTCCTTCCAGCTCGGCCCGCCTCGTCCCTGGAATTGCAGGGCAGGCTGAGTAGCAAGTAAGACAGGAAAACGGGGAGCGTTAAAACAGCCTTGGTGGGGGAGAGCAGAATCCCTGGTCACCTTGCCAGCCGTGCTTTACTCTCTGTCCCCAGGAGGAGCACAGGAGCAATGGAAAGAGTCCATCAAAGTCAGAGAGTGACCCAATGTCATTATCGCCCAAGCCAGCCAGCCAGCCGTCTGAAGGCACGCAAGGGTTCCCTTGGGTGCCCTTGACTTTCCTGGGGGAGCAGCTCGGACTTGCTGTGGCAGCCCTTGGGTTCTGTTGGCCTTTATGTTTCTTAGAACCTGGAATGCTTTATGAACAAATAAAAATTCAGGGGGATTTCATATAAATATCAGATTCTAGCTTTTCTTGGGGGGAAACAAATGGCCACATTAGGAGCACAGCCCTATCTGGCAGGGATTGGCTGGAGCTGGACGGTGGCTCAGCCCCCTCCACCACGCCCGCCCCGAATTCAGTGTCACTCCCGTGGGTTGCCTCCCCAGTCTGCGCAGCGTTCACGGTCAAAGTCCCGCTCCTGGGTGCCTGGTAGAAATTGATGTCCTCTTGAAACCGACAACCCTTATGACGGAACCCAGCTAGAAGCCAGATGGGGACTTGAACCCGTGCGGTGGGACTCCAACCTAGCCTAAACCCAGTTTGGGACGTGAACCCACGTCCCGGGACCCGAACCCAGCCATAAGCCAGATGGGGACTTGAACCCACAGTTTTTTAAAATTAGAATCATTACGTGGTGTCTGGACTTAGGCAAGTTTAGTTTCTTTGTGTCTCAGCACAGAAGGAATTCAGCGAGATAAAGTGATAGGCGAGAAATAGACTTATTAAGTAGGATGCTTGTGAGAGATGCAAGCAGACAGGCAAAGAAGCACTGTTCCCCGAGGATGAGATGGGCTACATTTTTATAATCCAAGGAAAGCCTGCCTTCTTCCTTGTTCTTCTAGTAATGATGTCAAGTTGACATCATTAGCTCCTCCTTCGTGTCCAGTAAGAGAGCATTTGGCTCTATGAGGTCAAACTAGGGCGGTATGGCACTTATTCAAATCAGCAGAAGGGTGGTCACAGATGCTAAACTATGTTGCATCATCTCAGGTTTCTGCATAATGAGGGTCTCCTACTTTGGAATGTCCTCTTTCCCTTCAACTCCTGTCCTGGGTCCTAAGGGTCATTGTCTTGCTGGACTTGAATGCAGACCTCATATTATCTTTCACTTAATGACCTGAGGCATAGCTCATGCTTTTATTTATGGTTTAATAGTTAAGCAACCTGCTGTGTTCCCGGATGTTCTGACGGCTTTCTTGAGTGATTTGTAACTTACAGGGATCTCCCCAAGTTCCCTAGGATTCCCTCTCTATCTGTGGTCCCTATGGGGACTTCTGCAACCACCTGTGTACCTATCCTGCTCCATCCCTGTCGCTCTCACTTTAGCTGAGCTTTTCCATAAAACCCCATAGCTCCCGTCAATCCTGTACCTGCCTATACTGGAAGCCAGGCTGGTGTTTTCTTCCCTCTTCTGACAAGGCCATTCTGAACGCTCATTCAGATGCGAATTGTGGAGTTCCCGTGGTGGCTCAGTGGCTAACAAATCCGACTAGGAACCATGAGGTTGCGGGTTCGATCCCTGGCCTTGCTCAGTGGGTTAAGGATCCAGCCTTGCCTTGAGCTGTGGTGTGGGTTGCAGACGCTGCTCAGATCCCGAGTTGCTGTGGCTCTGGCGTAGACCCGGCAGCTGTCGCTCCGATTCGACCCCTGGCCTGGGAACCTCCACATGACGAGGGAGCGGCCCTAGAAATGGCAAAACAAACAAACAAACAAAAAAACAAGCAGATGCAAATTGTAACAGAACCAAGCTGAAGGGTTAAGTGCTCAGATTGAATCTCTAATGATCCGTGGTACTCAGGTACTGAGATCGTGAGGATGAAAGGTTGCTGGTTTTCAGCAAGCCTTTACACCAGGCCAGATATAGAGACATAACCCCCGAGAGGTCACACCTGTCAATTCCCAGTTAGTTTGTTACAGGCCAAGGTCAATGTCAGTCTTTGATCTGTTGTTAAGTGATGCAATGCAGTTGCCTATGTTGAATTTGCATCTGCAGCCCAGATTCCCTTCCCAAAGTCCACACGCGCCTGTGTACATGCCAACCCCACAGCTCCACCCTGATGCCCACATCACATCTCTTTGCTTCCAAACCCTCTCCTCCCACAGCCCTCCCCAGCTCAACTGAAAGCAACCCCTTCATCCGCTTCCTTGGGCCAAAGCCTTGGCATCATCCTCGACTCCTCTCTCTGTACCAGCCGCATCTGCTCCGTCAGGACATCCTATTGGCTGTGTCTGAGGCCTCCATGCAGAATCTGACCGCAACCTGCATCCCTCCTCCGATGCTCCCTGCCTGGCCCCTAACTGGTCTCTCCGCTTTCACCCCCACGTCCCTTCATTCTGTTCTCCACTCAGCACCTAAGTCAGATCAAGTCGTCCCCTGCTCTGACCTGGCTCTCCATTTCCCTCGGAGTAACGGCCTTACAGGGTCCTCCAAGGCCCTGTGTGATGTGGGCGTCCCCAGAACCTCCTCTCAGCCCACCCCCTGCCCCCATCGTCCGCCCCAGCCCCAGGCACCTTGATGCTCCCAGAACACAGCACAGGCCTCTTGCTTTGTCCTGGGCCCTGGACCACATCTCCTCTCCCTCCGAGAGCACCCCCCACCCCCACTCCTCATCTCTGTTGCTCTGCTCTAATTTCTTCTTTTTCTTTGTCATCTCCTGCCATCTGACTGCCTATACTATTTATTGTTTCTCTGGCTATTGCCTCTCTCTAGAAGGATGGGGGCATCTCGATCTGTCAGGTCACTGCTGTGTCCCCAGTGCTAAGAACAGAGCCTGGCAGAGTGGCACTCAATAAATATTTGCCGAGGGGATGAAATTCAGTAGATAAAATCCTCCTTACTCCTCATTTTGAGCAGTTTTTTTTTTTGTCTTTTCTAGGGCCTCACCTTCAGCATGTGGAAGTTCCCAGGCAAGGGGTCCAATTGGAGCTATAGCCGCTGGCCTACACCACAGCCACAACAATGCAGGATCCAAGCCACGTCTTCGACATACACCACAGCTCGCGGCAACACCAGATCCTTAACCCACTGAGCGAGACCAGGGATCGAATCTGCATCCTCATGGACTAGTTGGGTTCATTTCCACTGTGCCACAACAGGAACTCCCTCAATCAACTATTCTTTAATTAAAAAATGTGTAAAGCTGGAGTTCCCGTCGTGGCACAGTGGTTAACGAATCCGACTAAGAACCATGAGGTTGCGGGTTTGATCCCTGGCCTTGCTCAGTGGGTTAAGGATCTGGCGTTGCCGTGAGCTGTGGTGTAGGTTGCAGACGCGGCTCAAATCCCGCTTTGCTGTGGCTGTGGTGTAGGCCGGTGGCTACAGCTCCGATTGGACCCCTAGCCTGGGAACCTCCATATGCCGAGGAAGTGCCCTAGAAAAGGCAAAAAGACCAAAAAAAAAATGTGTAAAGCAATTGGGGCAAAATGTTAACAAATTGGTGAATCTGGGTGAAGGGTAAATGGGAGTGTCATTTGCACTCTTCCTGCAACTTGTCTTTAAATCTGAAATCAAAATAAAAGGTTAAAAAAATTAGCCTTCTAACAAAACACCTATAAGGAATAATACCTAACACAGTGGAGAAGGGTGGGTATTGGGGAACATTTTTGCTTTATTTTGTTTAGTCTTTGCAGGCATAATGAGAAAATGACAAAGAAATCACTCCGTTGAAGAAAAAAAAGTTGCACAGCTGTAGTTGATTCTGGAAGTTCTCATGAGTGGCAAATTCATTTTTATAAAGTGCTATGTAAGACGTACCCAATTAAGAGCGAATGAACAGGAGTTGCCCTTGTGGCTCGGCGGAAACGAATCAGACTAGTATCCATGAGGATTCAGATCTGATCTCTGGCCTCACTCATTGCTGTGAGCTGTGGTGTAGGTCGCAGATGCAGCTTGGATCTGGCGTGGGCTGTGGCTGTGGCTGTGGCCGGCAGCGGTGGCTCTGATTCGACCCCTAGCCTGGGAATCTCCATATGCTATGGGTGTGGCCCTAAAAAGCCAAAAAAAAAAAAGATAATTGATTTACCATGTTATACCAATTTCTGCTGTTAGCAAAGAGACCTAGTCATACATACATACACATCCTTTCTCTCATACTGTCTTCCATCATGTTCCATCCCAAGAGATTGGATATAGTTCCCTGTGCTGTTCAGCCAGGAGCTTTATATTTGCTGTGTGTGTGTTTTGTTTGTTTGTTTGTCTTTTTGCCTTTTCTAGGGCTGCTTCCTGCGGCATATGGAGGTTCCCAGGCTAGGGGTCCAATCGGAGCCGCAGCTGTCGGCCTCCACAGAGCCACAGCCACGCGGGATCCGAGCCACGTCTGCAACCTACACCACAGCTCACGGCAACGCCGGATCCTTAACCCACTGAGCGAGGCCAGGGATCGAACCTGCAACCTCATGGTTCCTAGTCAGATTCGTTAGCCACTGCGCCACGACGGGAACTCCCCGTGTGTGTATTTTTAAATCATTTGCCATTAAACTGTAGGCATCATCCCCCTTTACCCTGAACCCTGCCAAATCTGTAAGAACAAGTGTATTCCTGTCACATTACCGCAGTGCACTTTTTTGGAATTCCGGATATTTAGCATCCAAGCCACAGACTCTACTCAGATTTCTCCACTTGCTACAATAATCTTCTTTGCAGCCATGTTTGCCCACCCAGGACTCAGTCCCGGGGTCGCTGTGGCATTCAGCTGCTCCATCCAGCCCGTCCCCTTTAATCTCAAGCAGAGCTCCAGGCCATCTTTGTCGTTCTTGCCCTTGACATTTGGGAGAGTCCAGGCCAATGGTTTTATGGAATGTTGCTCTCTTTGAATCTAATTGATATGGAGGCTGCACTCCAAGAATGCAATCTAAAGAGGCACCCCCACCCTCCCCACCCGCTTTCTGCCCCAGGACCTGGAAGCCGCCGAGAGAGACCCCTATCAGCAACTCGAAAACCCGTGCGGGAGGCTGAGGACCGAGAGGAAGACGCCTCGGCCGTGCTCAGAGCCATCCGGGTGGAGAACGAGGCCCTGCAGAGGGTGATCCTCAGCAGAAAGGCCGAGCCCCCCGCCAGCCCGCCGCAGGTGCGTCCCCGGGCAGAGGGTACGGATGGAGGAGGCTTGGGCTATTCAGGGACCAGGCGGTGTCTGTCTGAGCAGGGCTTGCAAAGAGCCCGGGGTGAGGAAAGAGGGATGTGGTGGCATCCCTGACCTCAGACCAGTCACTGCTTGATGCACAGCTGCACACTGCCCTGTCAAAATCCCCATTCCCGGAGTGCCCGTCGTGGCGCAGTGGTTAACAAATCCGACTAGGAATCAGGAGGTTGCAGGTTCGATCCCAGGCCTCACTCAGGGGGTAAAGGATCTGGCGTTGCCGTGAGCTGTGGTGTAGGTTGCAGACATGGCATTGCTCTGGCAGTGGTGTAGGCCAGCGGCTACAGCTCTGATTAGACCCCCTAGCCTAGGAACCTCCATATGCCACGGGAAGCGGCCTTAGAAAAGGCAAAAAGACAAAAAAAAAAGAATTAAAAGAAAAAAAAAAGTCCCCATTCCCTCCACTCCTTTCCCATCTTCTCTTTCCTAAGTCTAAACTGGATGCTCATATGCCTCCACTTTTTGCTAGTCTTCCTGCAAACCCTAAATCCCTTAGACTAGGGTTGCAGACTGGTGGGTCAGAGAAAGAATGGAGCAAACAGTCAGCTCTGGCTTCTCTGGAAAGATCTGCTTCCCCGGAGCATGAGCCCTTCCAGGCTCCACAGTCCCCACCACTCCCTAATGTCTCACCCTGGTCCGCTTCACCTGCTCAGGAAACCCCCTCTGGTCCTGCAAGTATGTGAGGTGGGGCCCACAGCCTTTGGCTTTGAGCAGCAGGGAGGAGACTGGACGGAGGGTAGAGGGGGCGCCTGGAGGCCGTGGACATCCCTCTGTGTCCCCATCCTTGGTCAGAAGCCTGTTGCCCAACTCACCTGCTGAAATGCTCTACCTTAACGTGTCCTACTTGATGCTCCTAGTTGCCCTGAAACAGCCAGGGCAGGTTTCATCACCCTGCTTTCTAGCGCTGGCTGGTGGCCCTCAGGGCATCAAGGTGGCTTTTTGCAGGACATGGCTGTGGAAGTGGCCGAGGTCTGCCTGCCTGTAAGCCCAGGGGCCCCACCCACATGGCCAGTCGCTCCCCACACCCCATTGTGGGCTGCTCTTTGGGGTGCTGATTGAGCAGCATCCGTTGTCGTTTTCCCGGTGCTTGGCCCTTGGCCCCTGACATTTGTGTCTCTGATCTCGAGAGGGTCTGTACCTCCGTCAGTGAAGAGTGTGCCGTGGGTGGCTTTATTCTGACCTCAGATCACGTGATTCCATCATTCCAGGACACAGAGGGACCACCAGCAAAGTCATGGACCAGTCTGCTGAAGGAGGAGACCCCTGAGGTCAGTGAAGGCCCGAGAGGAACAACAGAGCCCCATGCCCCCCTCACCCACCAGCACCCACCAGCACCCAATAGTCTCCAGAGGGCCTTCCCCTCACGGTCCCAGTAGGTCCTTACTGTGCTGCAGAATGTGGCACCCTGGCATTCTGCCCATCTCCCAGATGGGGAGGCCCGGGCTGGATCTGGTCTCCCAAGTCCCCCAGGGTCCCCCAAGGTCTGCCAGGCCTGCTGACTCCAGTTCCTTGTTACGTTTCTATTTCCTGCCAGAATAACACAAAAATGGATCTTAGTATCCTAAATTGATACATTTCTGGGGAGCTCCCGTCGTGGCACAGCAGAAACGAATCCAACTAGGAACCATGAGGTTGCGGGTTCCATCCCTTGCCTCGCTCAGTGGGTGAAGGATCCGGTGTTGCTGTGAGCTGTGGTGTAGGTCGCAGACGTGGTTCAGATCTGGCGTTGCTGTGGCTGTGGTGTAGGCTGGCGGCTACAGCTCTGATTCGACCCCTAGCCTGGGAACCTCCATATGCCATGGGTACGGCCCTAAAAGGACAAAAGACAAACAAACAAAACCCATTTCTGTCTATATCCACCTAGATCAATTAGGCCTATCTTGGCAACGATGGCCCTCAGAAATATGAGCGTGAATTAATAAAACGCCCGGGAATGTCTTTGTTACATTGTGCGCAAATCTATGCCATGTCCTCAAAATACAGACGTGGCCAAGGCAGACCAGATTAGCCCCTTGACCTCAGGGAGCTGGCAGGCAGCATTCTGGCAAATTCATACATATACGAGGTGACTTCAGAGAGAAACAACAATAAAAGGCACTAAGTGAGGGAGTGACAGAGCCTGGGATGGTGGCTACCTCCCACGGGGTGGTTGGAGGAAGCCCCTTGCAGGCTGAGCCCTGTCTCTTAAGAAGGAGCCAGCCAGTAGCAGGGATCAGCATTCCAGGTGGAAGGGCAGGGGGAGAGCTTCGAAGTGGGAATGAGCCTGGCCTGATCCAGGAGAAGAGGGCGGGGATGGGGGTTGGGGGGTGGGGAGGACAGGGGCGAATTGGAAAGGCCACTCATGAAATAGAGTTCTGGGCAGGGAAGCCCCCCCAAGAGCCACGTAGTGGTTTTCTATTTTTTAATTTGTTGGTCTTTTTGTCTTTCTAGGGCCACACCCACGGCACATGGAGGTTCCCAGGCTAGGGGTCTATTCCGAGCTACAGCTGCTGGCCTACACCACAGCCACAGCCACGTAGGATCCGAGCCATGTCTGCGACCTACACCATAGCTCACGATCCTTAACCCACTGAGCAAGACCAGGGATTGAACCTGCAACCTCATGGTTCCTAGTTGGATTCGTTTCCGCATCGCCATGATGGGACCCCCACCCCGTAGTGGATTTTTTTTTTTTTTTTGTAGCTATCCCACTTTTTCTGTTAATTCCCGATCAATCCTACTTTTTCTAGTATTTCCCGATCATCTTAAACCGTCGCCAGCCAATATTTCTGACAGGTTGGCCATGCGGTCCACCCTGTGGTCTGGGTTTTCTGGGTGACCTGAACCCTGACTCCCAGAGCTTCCAGCGACTGCACTTATTTGCAGATGGAGAGCAGAGCACCTTTCTCGTTTCGATGAGAAATGAAAAAGAAGGGGGAAAGGCGGGGCGGTTTAAAAATCAAAGGGTCCAATGTTCCTGGAAATCTCCACGGAGCCCCATTGCTTCATAGCAAACAGCACAAGAGGTTCATTGGAGGTGGGGAGAGGTTTTGATGAGAGAAGGTTTTCAGTAGCTCATTGAAGCAGATTTTTTGCCGGGACCTCCCAGATCAAAAGAAATCGAGAGTCCCGTCTTTTTACAAAGATCGTGGGAGGGGATTCAAAATCGAGTCAGCCTCCGGCAGCACCTGTCACACTCCTCCCTGTTCCCCCAAAATGGGGCTGATGGCCTGAGCCCTATGTCCCTTTGCCTGTGGCTCTGCTGTGGCTGGAGCCAAGCGTGTCACCTCGGGCCCCTCTTTAACAAGCTGTGCCATCCTCCCTCAGCCTCCTTCCATCACCGTGGCGACCAGCACACAGGAACCGGCCAGGGCAGCAGAGGGAGCCAGAGCTGTCAGCGAAGCCATGGACAGAATCGGCCTTTTGGGGAGCAGGTATTTATCAAGGCGGCCGCAGAACAAAAACAACCTGTAGCCTCCGTGTAGCCACGAGGATCTTATTAACACAGTTTTCTTTGCATTTCCTACATTATTCTGGACCATTTAAACCTGCTCCCTTAGACTGCACCCCGGCCCCCCTTACCCTCCCTCCATCCCTAAAGCCTAAGACGCATGGCTGGCTGTGCAGTGCCCATGCCTGGCCAAGGGTGAAATCCAGCCTGCGTAACGGTCTCTCAGCTGAGGCCCTGGCCTGAGAGCTGTGTCAACCCCAAGAGGGATGGGGGCTTTTTCTCTGCGCAAAGGAGAACGAACGTTCATGGCCAAGCTGTGCCTGCTTCCGGTCCGTGTCCACTCCAGAGGGAGTTTGCTTTTTATAATTTGTAGAAAAACTCTGAATAGGCTAAAGGCAGGGCTAGCCATTCTCCAGGCGTCTGCAGACCCCACATTGGAACCATGCTGTGTCCCACTGAGGCCATAAGGAAGAGCTTGAAGCGTCCTCAGAGTTCCCGTGGTGGCTCAGTGGGTTAAGAACCTGGCGTGTACCCATGAGGAAGCAGGTTCCATCCCTGTCCTCTCTCAGTGGGTTAAGGATCTGGCAATGCCACAAGCTGCCACATAGGTCACAGATGCAGTTCGGATCCAGTGTTGCTATGGCTGTGACATAGGCCAGCAGCTGCAGCTCCAATTCAGCCCCTATCCTGGGAACTTCCATATGTGGGGAAAAAAAAAAAAAGAAAGAAAGAACGTGAGGTTTCCTCTGCAATTAAAATGGCTGGGCCATGAGAATATTTTATTTTATTTTGTCTGTTTTTTTTTTTTTTTGTCTTTTTACGGCCACACTCATATGGAGCATATGGAGGTTCCCAGGCTAGGGGTCCAATCGGAGCTACAGCTGCCGGCCTACACCACAGACACAGCAACTCCAGATCCAAGCTGTGTCTGCGACCTACACCACAGCTCATGGCAACGCTGGATCCTTAACCCACTGAGTGAGGCCAGAGATCAAACCCGCAACCTCATGGTTCCTAGTCGGGTTCGTTTCTGCTGCGCCACAATGGGAACTCCCATGAGGGTATTTTATATCGCATAGTTTCCTTTACAAGCAGCACACATAGCACCAAATGCTTCTTTCTTCATCACCAAGATCCTTTGTGCTTCAGGGTCTTGGGGTTCTCAGCCTTAAATGGCACAAGTGGGATGTGTTTGCAGACAACCCTCTGCTGGCTTTGGAATGCCTTTGACCTCAGAAACTAGAGGTGCAAAGCCGGTCTCTAGTCCAGGAGTCGGGGGAGATCTTCAGGGCCAGATAGCGAATATTTCAGGCTTTTAACTTTTGGTTTGTTTGAACAACCCTTTAACAACATAAAAACCATTCTTAGCTTGCAGGCTGCATAGAAACAAGCTGCAGGCTGCATGTGCCCTGCAGGCTGTACTGGGGTGTCTCTAGACCCTGCTGTAGACGCTTAATAGTTAGCAGTCAGCTTTTGGGGGGGCGGGGGGGGACGGCACAGGTGCAGCATATGGAGGTTCGCAGGCTGGGGGTCGAATCAGAGCTACAGCTGCCAGCAGCGTGGTCCTGCAGCAGGACCACAGCCACGCCAGATCTGAGCTGTGTCTGCGATCCACACCACAGCTCACAGCAACGCTGGATCCTTAACCCCCTGAGCAAGGCCAGGGATCAAACCCGCATCCTCATGGATACCAGCCACAAGGGGAACTCCCCAGCAGTCAGCTTAAAGGAGATCAGCTGGCCTTCTGGCCCCAAGCCATTTCTCTTGCTTGGCCCTTCTTTCATCGCTAATTGTCCAGATATTTATAAAGGGAGAAAGACCGGCCTCTGTGGTGCCCTTGAACTGTCTGTGGGGTATATGTTCTTCTTGAATTGTCACTTCTCTCTGAAATAGAAAAGTAGCAGTGGTACCCTTGCTGGGAATGTTCTC
Source organism: Phacochoerus africanus (assembly GCF_016906955.1). NCBI lineage: Eukaryota > Metazoa > Chordata > Mammalia > Artiodactyla > Suidae > Phacochoerus > Phacochoerus africanus. Next base: position 20,295,511 of record NC_062548.1, on the reverse strand, counting down.
TGTTGTGTGGCGTTTGTGACTACCCGTTCGCTAAAACAAAATCAATTTCAGACAACAGCAGAAGCTTCTGCAAGTCCTCCAGGCCACCGAAAGTGACTCTGCCCGACGCCACCAGGTTGTTGCACGAGCTGAGGCGCAAGTGCTGGACCCAGAGGTGAGAACCTTGACTTCTGGGGATTTCCCAAGGCATTCATGTCCCCCCTGAAGGCGGAGGGAGGAAGGGCCCGATCCTGTCCACTGAGCGCATCTTTCTGCCCGAGCCTCCACCTGCCCGCCTCTCCAGCACACAGACACAGACATAATGGAGCGCGAAGTTTCAGCAGACAGAAGCCCGTTCACACAAGAGGAAATATAAATAGCCTGTAAGCCCATAGAAACATAGCCAACATCACTGGAAATCAAGGAATACAGGAGTTCCCTGGTGGCTTGGCGAGTTAAGGATCCCGCATTGCCCCTGCTGTGGCTCCGGTTGCTGCTATGGCCTGGGTTTGAGCTCTGGCCCTAGAACTTCTGCATACCATGGGCAGGGCCAAAAATAAAGAAATACAAGTTAGAGCAACTTTAATATCCCCTCTGATATCTGAGTTAACAATTTTTTTTTTTGTCTTTTTGGGGCTGCACCTGTGGCATATGGAGGTTCCCAGGCTAGGGGTCCCATCGGAGCTACAGCTGCCGGCCTACGCCGCAGCCTCAGCAAAGACAGATCCAAACCGCGGGTGCAACCCACACCACAGCTCACGGTAACCCTGGATCCTTAACCCAATGAGCAAGGGCAGGGATCAAACCCACATCCTCATGGATACTAGTTGGGTTCGTTACTGCTTGAGCCACAACGCGAGCCCCCTACCCAAGCCTTTCTTACAACTCTTTAGTAGAGGGGTCACCCATGTGTGATTGGCCAGGGGGGACTTCAACAGGAAGCCCTCCCAAAGCCACACATAAATCTCATACGACAGCAGAAAGAGCCCTGCTCCAGCCCAGACTGGAGCTCTGGCTTTGAGTCTGGCCTCATCATTTAGAGGTCGTGTGACCTTAGATAAGCCTCTTAAGCCTCTGGTCCTGGGAGTGTGTGGCTGTTGAAGTGGGTAAATAATCCACAGCCCAGGGGCTGGAATAAGAAAGGGCTGTGAGAGTAGCACCTCAGGGCCTGGCACAAGGCAAGGAGGGACCAGAAAATATCAGTTGAAAGTTTGCCATCTAGAAAAACCTAGGGAGAGCAAAGCTTTGTTCTCATAGTTGCTTTTCTTGCTTCTATGAAGATCCTAAGTGTGTTAATTCTTTTTTTTTTTTTTGTCATTTCTTGGGCTGCTCACATGGCATATGGAGGTTCCCAGGCTAGGGGCCTAATCGGAGCTGTAGTCACCAGCCTACGCCAGAGCCACAGCAACGCGGGATCTGAGCCGCATCTGTGACCTACACCACAGCTCACGGCAACGCGGGATCCTTAACCCACTGAGCAAGGGCAGGGATCAAACCCGCAACCTCACGGTTCCTAGTCAGATTCATTAACCACTGCGCCACAACGGGAGCTCCTTAAGTGTGTTAATTCTCAGCCACATTAAAAAGAGCCTGGATGTATCACGTCTCCCTCTATTATAGCAGTCAAAAAACCCAGGGCACATTGACTTACACAACCAAGAGAAGAAAAATGACAGATTTCTTTGTAGTGAATGCCCCTGTCGGGATCAGGTGTGGCTTGATCCAGCAGCTCACAGTATCTACACCATCTCAGCTACATCCTTGAGCCCCATCCCTACTTCAGTGCCCCATCCCGGCTCTGCAGTCTGCCTGCGATCCCTCAATAGCTAGAGTGATTCCCCCCTCTCACTCTCAGACCCCACAGTTAGGAGAGAAGAGCAGTTTCTCTACACATGGATCTGAGATTGGGTCATGTGCCCGTCACTGAGTCACTCCCTCTAGGTGGCCCAGGTGACAGGACACACTGCTTGATTGGAGCAGTTCAGCTCCTCCTGGGAGTAGGAAAGCATCCATCCCCCTTATACCTCACGGCTGAGAAAAGAGAGGGGGCGACTTCGCCAAGGGACAAGCAGATGATCTTCATTGGTGGGGGGGGGGGCAGTGAGTTCCAGGGACCAGAAGCTTCCCAGCCAGGGTTTGCTTCAGCCCCTCCACCCCCACCCCAGGGATCCTAAATCAAGCAGAAGTAGCCATCGAGTTGCAGCGCTGACAAGTTGTGACACTTCCTTAGTTAATAGACCCTTCATTTAGAAACCCTGCTGTAGGAATTTGCACATTTTCGATTGCACTGGGCATGAGATCCAGCAGCCCCTCCGAGAGGCAGCTCGCCTCCCATCTGGCCTCCTCCTTACCGCCAACAGCCACGGCGAACAGCACGGCATCTTCACGCCTCCCACGCCGCTCACCTGGCAGCGGGACGCGCCTCCCAAGCACATGCTCATTAACCTCCAATTACCGGCTCCCCCCCCCCCGCCCCGCACCTCTAGCTGGACCAGTTGAGTTTTAGCACCATCCTGCAAGCCCGGGACTCAGGCCCAGGGCAGCAGAGGGCTTGGCCTGAGCCAAACACCACCCCGCAGGAGAGAAGGGGGAGGAAGCCCTGGGGTCTGCTCGTAAAACCCCGCCCTGCTTTCCTGCTGGGAGCTGACCCCCCTCCCTCCGAGTCCCCATCCCATATCGCGAGTGGCAATCAAGCCTCATCCAAACACACGCTGAGAGCACTAGCACGTTTCACTGGCTATTAATTAAAAAAATAAGTAGGGAACAGTTGCTGTGCATTTGCTCAGCTTCCTGCTCACAGAAGCATCGCAGATTATAGTGCTAATTAAGAGAGGGCAGTGCAGCCGAGGAAAGCACCATTTTATGAGTGGCTGATCCGTGGTGACCAGCCCTGCAGTCAGGGCTGAAGGGGCCTCAGGAAGCCATTCCACCGTGTGGCCCTTGATCAATGGCTCGGGCCCTCTCTGACCAGACAGCCTACCTGCCAAGAAGGCAGGCATTAAAATCAGTGGAGACAGTGTTCCCTGGTGGCTCAGGGGGCTAAGTTTCCTGCATTGTCCCTGCTGTGGCTCAGGGTGCCTCTGTGGCCGGATTCAATCCTTGGCCCTGGAACTTCCACATGTCAAAAGCAAAGCCTAAAATATAAAGGAAATGTTGTTTTCAGTATTTTTTTTAATTTCCTCAATACATTTTTTTTTCCTACTGTACAGCATGGTGACCCAGTTACACATACAGGTATACATCCTTTTTTTCTCCCATTATCAGGCTCCATCATAAGTGACTAGATAGGTTCCCAGTGCTACACAGCAGGATCTCATTGCTAATCCATTTCAGAGGCAATAGTCTGCATCTATTCACCCCAAAATCCCAATCCATCCCACTCTCCCAACCCAAATGTCCATCAGCAGATGACTGGATTAGGAAAATGTGGTATATATACAGAATGGAATACTACTCAGCCATAAAAAAGAACAAAATCATGCCATTTGCAGCAACATGGATGGAACTAGAGACTCTCATACTGAATGAAGTAAGTCAGAAAGAGAAAGACAAATACTGTATGATATCAAAAACAAATTTTAATTTAAAAACAAAAAATAAAAATACCGAGTTCCCACTGTGGCACAATGGGTTAAGACTCCAACTATAGCAGCTCCGGTCACTGTGGAGGTGCAGGTTCAATCCCCGACCTGACAAAGTGGGTTAAAGGATCCCGCAGTTGCCACAGCTACAGCTGGGATTCAATCCCTGGCCCGGGAACTTCCATATACCGTGGGTGTGGCCATATATATATATATATTTTTTAATTTTAAAAGCAAAATCAATGGAGGAGAGAAACGGCCAGAAATGGCCTCTTACAGAGTGCACCCAGGCCAGGACTGCCGGGCAGGGACTGAGATCCGGGTGTGGATCTCATGTAATCTCCGGGACAGCATCCTCCAGGAGACGGTGTCACCTCCTGCTCCCCAACCTGGCTGAGGGGCGTCAGGCGGCTTGTCCAGGGTCCTGTGTTATCTACCTGATTAGCTGCGCCATCTGCCAGGCAGCCACAACCACGTGTCACAGGCTGGGTGGCTTAAACAACAGAAGCTTATTTTCTCACAGTTCTGGAAGCTCATCCAAGGTGTTGGCAGGTTGGGTTTCTCCTGAGGCCTCTCCTTGGCTTGCAGGTGGCCACCCTCTCATGTTTTCTCCCTGGTATCTCTCTAGGCATCCACGTGTCCTTTCTTTTTCTTTTTCTTTTCCTTTCTTTCTTTCTTTCTTTCTTTCTTTCTTTCTTTCTTTCTTTCTTTCTTTCTTTCTTTCTTTCTTTCTTTCTCTCTTTCTTTCTCTCTCTCTCTCTTTCTTTCTCTCGCTCTCTTTCTTTCTTTCTTCCTCCCTCTTTCTTTCTTTCTTTCTTTCTTTTTTTCTTTCTTTCTTTCTTTCTTTCTTTCTTTCTTTCTTTCTTTCTTTCTTCCTCTCTTTCTCTCTCTCTCTCTCTCTCTCTCTCTCTCTTTCTTTCTTTCTTTTAAGCTTTTTAGGCCCACAGGTACAGCATATGGAAGTTCCCATGCCAGGGGTCCAAATTGGAGCTGCAGCTGCTGGCCCATGCCAGAGCCACACCAGATCCTTATCCCACGGAGGGAGGCCAGGGATCGAACTTGCAACCTCATGGTTCCTAGTCAGACTGTTTCCGCTGTGCCACGACAGGAACTCTGACAAGCAGCAGCTTGATGTGGGATCTCAGTTCCCAGACCAGCTCTCAGTGCCCGGGCTGTGCAGCGAGAGCGCCAGATTTAAGCACAAAACCACCAGGGAACTTTCAGAATCTGATGCCTTTTAAACATCTTTTGTTATTTGCAGATTCTTACAGAAAATACTAAGTGTCAGGGTTCACAGTAACTCTGTTTTAAGTGCCTTAAAAATATAAGCTCATTTAATCTCCACGATAGCCATTTGTAATGGGTGCTGTCTTTTTTTTTTTTTTTTTTGTCTTTTTAGGGCTACACCCATGGCATATGGAGGTTCCCAGGCTAGGGGTCAAATGAGAGCTGTATCTGCTGGCCTACACCACAGCCATAGCAACACAGGATCTGAGCCACATCTGCAACCCACACCACAGCTCATGGCAATGTCCGATCCTTAACTGATCGAGGCCAGGGATCGAACCTGCATCCTCGTGGATGCTAGTCAGATTCACTTCCACTGAGCCACGATGGGAACTCCTTTTTGCTTTTTAGGGCCACACCTTCGGCATAGGGAGGTTCCCAGGCTAGGGATCGAATCAGAGCTGCAGCTGCAGGCCTCCTCCACAGCCACAGCAACCTGGGATCCTTAATCCACTGACCAAGGCCAGGAATTAAACCCACATCCTCAACAGACACGACATCGGGTTCTTAACCGGCCTAGCCACCATGGGAACTCTGCATGGGTGCTATTCTTATCCTCAGTGTACAGGGCAAATACCAAGGCACTGAGAGGTTAAATACCCCTTTGGAGAGAGGACGCTACCTGTTTTCATCTTTGGCATTCCCTTTCTCCTCCTTAAGGACACATCGGGACCGAAAGCAGAAGAGATCAAAGATGTTGTCTGCGTGACGGTGGAAATCCTCTCCAACTGGGGCAATGCGTCATGTGTGGGTCTCACCGAAGTTGAGTTCTTTGACCAGAGCAACACAAAGCTTTACGTGTCACCTCACGACGTGGACATCCGGAGTGCCGACACGCCCGGGGACCCAGGCCACCTGGTCAATAGGAACTTAGCTGTAAGTGGAGCAGCCTTGAATGAAGCTTGGCTGCGTGTTTTTTTCAGGTTTTTTTTGTTTGTTTGTTTTGTTTTTTCTCATTAAAAAAAAAAAAAAGTTTTATTGGGAGTTCCCATCGTGGCTCAGGGGGCCCGAACTTGACTAAGATCCATGAGGACGCAGGTTCAATCCTTGGCCTCGCTCCGTGGGTTAAAGGATCTGGGTGAGCTGCTGTGTAGGTCACGGACGAGGCTTGGATCTGGCGTTGCTGTGGCTGTGGTGTAGGCCGGCAGCTACAGCTCTGATTCGACCCCTAGCCTGGGAAGTTCCATATGCCACCCTAAAAAGCAAAAAAAAAAAAAAAAAGTTTTATTGACGTATAGTTGATTTACAAGGTTGTGATAATTTTTGCTGCACAGCAAAGTGATTCAGTCATCCATATACACACATCCATTCTCTTTCAGATTGTTTCCCATATAGATGATCACAGAATATTGGGTAGCATTCTTTGTGCTCTACAGCAGGTTCCCGTTGGCCCATCATTGCCTATACCTCAGTGTGCATGTGCCAGCCCCAAACCCCCAGTCCATCCATTCCCCACCGCCCCACCCCGCACCTGTCCCCTTTGGCAACTGTAAGTTTTTCAAAGTCTGTGTTTCTGTTTCCACTCTGCAAATAAGTTCAGTTGTATTCTTTTTTTAAGGTTCCACATGTGAGTGATATCATGTGATGTTTGTCTTTCACTGTCTGACTAACTACACTTAGTATAATAGTTTCTAGGTCCATCCATGTTGCTGCAAATGACCTATTATTTCATTCTTTTTTATGGCTGAGTAATATTCCATTGCATAGAAGTACCACATCTTCCTAATTCATTCATCTGTCGATGGACATTTAGGTTGCTTCCATGTCTTGGCTATTATAAATAGTGCTGCACTGAATATTGGGGTGCATGTATCTTTTCAAATTATAGTTTTCTCCAGATAGGTGCCCAGGAGTGGGATTGCTGGATCGTATGGTAATTCTGTTTTTAGTTTTTGAGAAACCTCCGTACTGATTTCCATAGTGGTTCTATCAGTTTACATTCCCACCAACAGTGTAAGAGGGTTCCCTTTTCTCTGCACCCTCTCCAGCACTTATTGTTTATAGACTTTTTGATGATTTGACCTTGTGGTTTTTTTGTTTGTTTGTTTTGTTTTGTTTTAATTTTAGGGCCACACCCTCAGCATATGGAGGTTCCCAGGCTAGGGGTTGAATCGGAGCTGTAGCCACCAGCCTACACCACAGCTATAGCAATGTCAGATCTGAGCCACGTCTGCGACCTACACCACAGCTCACAGCAATGCCAGATCCTTAATCCACTGAGCAAGGCCAGGAATCAAACCCAAAACCTCATGGTTCCTTGTCTGATTCGTTTCCACTGAGCCACAATGGGAACTCCTTGGACTCGTGTTTGGTTTTTTGTTTGTTTGTTTGTTTTTTGTCTTTTGTCTTTTTAGGGCCTCACTTGCAACATATGGAGTTTCCCAGGCTAGGGGTTGAATCGGAGCTGTTTCTGCTGGCCTACACCACAGCCACAGCAAGGCCAGATCCAAGCCGCGTCTTTGACCTACACCACAGCTTACGGCAACGCTGGATCCTCAACCCACTGAGCGAGGCCAGGGATCGAACCTGCAACCTCATGGTTCCTAGTTGGATTCGTTTCCGCTGAGCCACAACGTGAACTCCTTGGCCTCGTGTTTTGATGCATTTTTTTCTGCGCACCATAAGTCTTCGGAAAGAGTGCAGACGCAGGGAGGGCCAGGATGATGTAATGGTCCACGGCCATTCATTTGACCAGAGGAGGGAGGAGCCTGAGGGAACAGTGCGGGTGGGGATCTCTAGACTGTACCCCTGCCCTGAGCCCTTTTCCAAATCTCTGCTCGGTGGGGGATTCTTGGGGGGCGGGGGGCAGACACAAAGAGGAGCCAGTTCACCCCCTTAATCCACCTTGCAGGTTACCATGCTCACCACCCAACATGGGACCTTGGGGGTCAGTGAGGGCAATACCCTCGTTCTGTAGATGAAGAAACTAAGGCTTGGACAAGGGCATTGACTTGGTCAAGGTCACACTGCTGGAAAGGGGTGCTAGGGCCAAGGGCAAACCCTGCAGCCTGGCCCAGGGCCCAGGTACCTCCTCCAGGCCCTGCTTCCCTGGAGCATGGCGTGTGCCCCCAGCAAATGTGGACCATCGCTTTCTTTTAAATATCTAACCATTAAAAAAGGGAAAAGCACTGGCATTTTCTCTGCTTTCCCGCTTGCAAGTCAGACACAGGAGACTATGCTCTAAGCTGCCACAGTCAGTGATCTCTGGGAGGGGCCTGGGAAACAGGGCACAGAGCTGGCCTCTGGGCCACAGAGCTGGCTGGACAAGGGACGAAGGCATTGGGAAGACTTTCCCTTGGGTGCTTTTGGGAATCTTTTACATTTCCTACCGTGTGCATGTATTTTCTATTCCAGAGAACAAAGTCGAAATTTTTTTTTAAGTATTGAAAATGAAAATAGTTGCCACCTGTTCAGTTCTTGCCTTGTGCCAGGCCTGGTGCTAAGTGCGTGATGTGTCTACTCTTATTTAAACCTGACATGGCACAGGCTCCAGAAGCAGAAAGGCCTGGGTTCAAAGCTTAACTCCTGACGGCTTCATGCCCATGGACAGTGCACCTAACAGCACCTTTGGTTTTCTCATCTATAAAATGGGATTCATAATAGGGCTTACCTCAACACGCTGTTGTAAGGATCACACGTAAACACAGCTCTTGCACCATGGAGTTCCCACTGTGGCTCAGCAGGTTAAGGACCCGATGTAGTCTCCATGAGGACGTGAGTTCGATCCCTGGCCTCGCTCAGTGGGTTAAAGATCTGGCATTGTTGCAAGCCATGGTGTAGGTTCCCAGATGTGGCTTGGATCTGGTGTTGCTGTGGCTGTGGTGTAGGCTGGCTGCTGCAGCTCTGATTTGACCCCTAGCCTGGGAACTTCCAGATGCCACCGGTGTGGCTCTAAAAAAAAAAAAAAAAGAGCTAACACCATGCCTCACTCTTCTAAAGGGCTCCAAACATCAGCTATTATTGTTTTCACTGGTATTCGTCGTTGTTGTAATACCACTATGAAGTTATTCCCATTTAAACAAAAAGAAGCCGGGGAGTTCTTGTCGTGCCCACAGCGGAAACAAATCCCGAATCCGACTAGGAACAATGAGGTTGCGCAGGTTCGATCCCTGGCCTCGCTCAGTGGGTTAAGGATCCGGCGTTGGTATGAGCTGTGGTGTAGGTCGCAGATGCAGCTCAGATCTGGTGTGGCTGTGGCATCGGCCAGCAGCTATAGCTCTGATTAGACCCCTAGCCTGGGAACCTCCATATGCCGTACTTGTGGCCCTAAAAAAAAAAAAGAAAAAGAAACGGGAGTTCCCTGGTGGCAGAGCTGGTTAAGGATGCAGCACTGTCATTGCTGTGGCTTGGGTCACTGCTGTGGAGCAGGTTCAGTCCCTGGCCCTAGAACTTCAGCATGCCATGGACATGGTCAAAAATAAATAATTAAATAATAACAAGATGAAGCAAGAAAGGTGGGGGGGGGTCCTTCAGAATCCCTGATTCTAGGGATCCAGGTTCTGGTCTTGGCCTTGGGCCACTTGCCTGTCTTCTCTGAGAGCCATTTTTTTTCTGCCCCCGTAGAATGGGAGTAGAGGGCCTGGCTCATCCGTAGGATTCTTATCTCGCCAGCAAAACAAACTGAGTCTGGCTTGCTTCAGTAAGTTTTAGAAAAGAAATTTGTTGCAAGTCTTTTGAGTAGCTGCGTATTCGCTGTCACCCAGGGCAGCAGAGGCCAGGTCCTGCCCCGTGGGCACGTTGGGGTTCTGGGTAGCATCTCAGGATGCACGAGGAACACCGTGGATTTGGTCTCTTCTTTGGGGGGGTGGGGGTGCTGTGTCTGTCCGTCGATTGCTCAGTTTTTTTGTCATCGTGTCCCTCTGTTAGAGATAGCCAGTCCCGGGACAGGAAGACTGATGGACCAACCTGGCTAGGAGGGTAGGCACTTCAATGTCAGTTCCACCAAGATGGCCCAGAGGGGCAGGGAGAGAATTCGCCCTGAATTCACAGTTGTTGCTGAAAGAAAGGCAGGAGAGGGTCTACATAGCCAGGATCCCGTCCACAGGGTTGGGCTGGGTGGTGTCTGAGCCTGCTTGAAGGTCAGCCGCTTTGTGACCTTGAAAGAAACAGGTCGTGTAGGTCATGGCCACTTGGATGCTCTGGCCTTGTGTTCCCTGCTCTGCTTCCTGTCTCGGTCTGTAGGCTCCCGTGCATGCTGCTGGGGCTTGGCCTGGCACTCACCAGCCCTCTCCCGTCCCCGCTTGTGCACAAAGCAATGGTGTTTTGGAAGCCTGCTGTACAGAACAGAGCATACCCAGGCGATAAAAAGCATCATTGGATCTGATGGGGACCAACTCTGAGGATTCCTCTCCTCTCTGCTCTGTTCAGCAGGGGCCGATGAGCTTTGCCATGTGATAGCAGTGGAGGACCTTGGCCCAGGGTTTTGATGGGTCTCCTTTAAAACTTTTGGGCCCTGGAGTTCCCGCTGCGGCTCAGCAAGTTAAGGACCTGACGTTGTCTCTGTGAGGATTCAGGTTTAATCTCTGGCCTCGCTCAGCGGGTTAAGGATCTGCTGTTGCTACAAGCTGCGGTATAGGCTTGGATTTGATGTTGCTGTGGCTGTGGCATAGGTGGCAGCTGTCGCTCCGATTTGACCCTGGCCTGGGAACTTCCATATGCTGTAGGTGCGGCCCTAAAAAAAAAAGAAAAATTGGGAGCCCTGAAGTTGGGACTTGAGGCACCTGTCTCACCATGGGCTGCGGGATCTCTGGGTCCAGCTGTGGGTGGACTGGATTCCCCTTGCCACCTTGGCCTGGAGTCTCCCTGATGGCTGTCCTCTGTGCCAGGCTGGGCCACCAGAACACACTCCCTCTCAGAATCATCCAATGGTTTTTTTTTTTTTTTTTGGTCTTTTTAGGGCTGCACCTGCAGCATATGGAAGTTCCCAGGCTAGGGATCGAATCAGCGCAGTAGCCACTGGCCTATGCCACAGCCACAGCAATGCCAGATCCAAGCCGCATCTTCGACTTATACCACAGCTCACGGCAGCGCTGGATCCTTAACCCGCTGAGCAAGGCCAGGGATCAAACTTGCGTCCTCATGGATGCTAGTCAGATTCATTTGCCCTGAGCCATGACGGGAACTCTGAGCCATCTAATTTCACTGGGGTTTATTAAAGACCCACAGTGTGCCAGCCAGGACCTCAGACATCCCTGGCTGAATCCTCACTTGAATCTCCGGATTACTCTCCGCATTTGATAAAGGAGAAAACCAAGTCTCAGAGCGGATGAGTGACTTGGCCCAGGCCACACTGCTGTGGTGTGGAGTTGTGCTGAAAGCTGAACAGAAGGTAACTGAAACAGAGCCTGGGTTTGAAAGAGCAGTTGCTTCAGTGGAGGCGAATTGGCAGCGGGCGGGCAGGGGACTGGGTGAGTAGCTCAGGTTTGGTGCAAACCCTCCTGCCTGCCCCTGCTCACCCCATCTCTCTCATCAGCCTCCTCTGGGCCCATGACCTCAAGATGGCTCCAGATTTATACACCCACCTCTGCCAGCTTCTCCTTTTTTGTTTTTTTTGGGAGGGTTGTTTTTGGTCTTTTTAGGGCTGCACCTGCAGCATATGGAGGTTCCCAGGCTAGGGGTTGAATCAGAGCTGTAGCTGCTGGCCTACACCACAGCCACAGCCACGTGGGATCTTTAACCCAGGGAGTGGAGTGGGGCCAGGGATCGAACCTGCATCCTCACGGATGCTAGTCAGATGTGTTTCCGCTGATCCACGACGGACACGCCCAGCCCTGCCTGCTTCTTTGAGGTCCTGACTGGAATGTCAGCTTCCGCTTGGCATCTCAGACTTGAAACCTGCAACCCGAGTGTGGATACCCCACCCAGGCGCACAGCTCTTCCTCCTGCAGTGATCCTTTGCTCCGTAAACCACATCCCTACCTGCTCAGCTGCCAAGCCCACCCCTTACGAGTCTTCCTTGATTCCCCCCACCCCATTCCCAGCACACCAGCAAGTCCTATTGATTCCTCCTCCAACGTGGAGCCTAGATCCACGTCCACGGGTTCCTCCCATTTCCATGGGTTCCTCCCAGGTCCAATCAGCTGGTTCCTCTCCCTGGAATCATTAAACAGCCTCCTGTCTCATTCCTTTCCTCTTGCCCCATCCACCCCGTTTCCCACTTTTCCAAAGGGATCTTTTACAAACATCAGCTTGCAGCCCTCCGCTGCTTAAAGCCCCTGCCACGACTTTCTGGGGAGAATCAGATGCCTCTCCATGGCCTGAGAGGCTGCCTGGGAACAGGCCCGCAGCCCCCTCTCTGCCTGCTTCACACATGGGCTCCAGCAGCCACAGGGCTCCCTTCTGCTCCTCTGACCTGCCAAGCTCATTTGCACCTCTGGGATTGGCCGTTGCTGCCCCCTCTGCCCAGAACATCCCTTTTCCAGATGTTCATGTGGCTACTTCCTTTCTCCTCAGTCAGATTTCAGCCCAGATAGCACTTTCTTAGCCAGACCCTCCCTGACTTTCCAGTCTGGAGGTGTCCTGTTCCCTCCCCATCCCAGCCTCTATGACATCAGCCTTTTTCATTTTCCTCAAAGCATCTTTCACTCCTAAGAAATTATAGGGAGTTCCTGTCGTGGCACAGCAGAAGCAAATCCGACTAAGAACCATGAGGTTGAGGGTTCGATCCCTGGCCTCGCTCAGTGGGTTGAGGATCTGGTGTTGCCATGAGCCGTGGTGTAGGTTGCAGACTCGGGTTGGATCTGGCGTTTCTGTGGCTCTGGTGTAGACCGACAGCTGTAGCTCCGATTCGACCCCTAGCCTGGGAACCTCCACATGCTGTGAGTGCAGCCCTAAAAAGACAAAAGACACACACACACAAAAACATCTCCCATCACCGTGTAAGTTCTTGCCTGTCCTATTCACACTATATACCCAGCACATAAAAGTATACAATACATTTTGAACATCTTTGGGAAATAATTATAGACCAATAGGTAACTGTAAGGAAAACAATGTACAGGGAAGAAAGGAATGCTAGAGAAAAATCGACGAAGCCAAAAGTTGTTTTTTTGAAAGAATCAACAAAATGAACAAACCTTCAGCTAGACCAAGCAAGAAAAAAAAAAAAAAAAAAAAGGAAACTATTCAAATTACTAAAATCAGGAATGAAAAAGGAGGCACTACTACCAAACTTACAGAAATAGAAAGGATTACAAGGAATATCATGAAACAAAAAAATTTTTTTTTGGTCTTCTTAGGGTCGCACCTGCGGCATATGGAGGTTCCCGGGCTAGGGGTCAAATGGGAGCTGTAGCCACTGGCCTACACCACAGCCACAGCCACACCAGATCCGAGCCACGTCTGTGGTAAAAGGAGATAAAGCCATAAAAAGGAGCGAAGTACTGACACATGGTACGACATGGACAAACCTGAAAGCACTATGCCGAATGATGGAAGTCAGACCCGAAAGACCACATATTTATGACCATCTAGGTAGGAAGCGCTCATAAAAAATGTCCAGAATAGGTGAATCCATAGAGACAGAACATGGACAAGTGGTTGCCAGGGGCTGGGGGAAGGTGGGAATAGGAAGTGAGCCTGAAAGGGTACAGGTTTTCTTTGGGGCTGATGAAGAATCGTCTGGAAAAAGTGGAGATGGTTGCGCAGCCTTGGGAATACACTAAAAAGCCACTGATTTGCACACTTGAGTGGTGATTTGATTTGATTTGATTTGATTTTTGTCTTTTGTCTTTTTAGGGTCACACCTGCCACATATGGAGGTTCTCAAGCTAGGGGTCAATTCTGAGCATTGCTGTGGCAGTGGTGCAGGCCGGCACCTGCAGCTCTGATTCAATCCCTAGCCTGGGAACCTCCATATGCCGTGCATGTGGCCCTAAAAAGCAAAACAACCCCCCTCTCCCCCCGAGAGAGGCCTGTGACCATCCCTTCTGAAATGGTCCTTTCTGTGGCCATTAATAATTCTCTCATATTTTCTTCATCGGATTTATCCCCGTGCTTGATTTTTTCTTTTTTTTTTTCTTTTCTTGGCAATGTTACTTCTTTGCCTTCCCTACCAGCGCAGAGCCAGGACCTGGTGAGCCAGGCTCCCTGCCCACACCAGCATCCAGCGAAGCATCTGCCCCACAGGAGGCGCTCAGTATTTGTTGAGCGAGCGAGTGATAGATGCCCTTAACGCCTCCCCCAGTCCAGGCTTCCCACAGTGGTCCAGGCTGACTTGCCCTGCCCTTCCCACAGTGGTCCAGGCTGACTGCACTGCCCATGGCCAGCACCAATTTTTTTTTGTTTTTTTGTTTTTTTTTTTTTTTTTTTTTTTACTGTGGCACGTAGCAGCTTGATGTGGGATCTGTTTCCAGACCAGGGGTCGAACCCTGGCCACAGCGGTTCAAGCGCCTTATCCTAACCACTAGACTATCAGGGGACTCCCCTGGAGGATTTTTTTTTATGGCCTCTGGGGCCCACTTTGCCTCCCCTGCAGCAGACCCAAACTGGCCCCCAGGAGCAGCCCTGAACCCACAGTGATGGGAACTGGGGTATGACTACCCCAGCCCCCTCATCCTGCAAGTGGAATCACTTGGAGGTGTCCCACATTGGCTCCCAGGTTGCCTGAGGGCACGGAGTGGAGCTCGCAGGCGCTCTAGCTTGGTAACACGCTCTTTGTAGAAGGGCTTTCCCCCTTCTCGCTTCTCCATACTGCATGCCCCAAAGGGTGTGTCTCTAGCTAAATCAACACCTTATACTCAAATCCTTACCTCAGGGTCTGCTTCTGGGGGAATTCAAACGAAGAAGGAATGAAGGAATGAAGAAATGAAAAGCCCAGGCTTAAATCCTCATTCCACCTCTTGGGCAAACCACACCTTTGCTGGACTTTTCTTCCTTCAGTGACATGGGTGACACAGTTCTCACCCCGAAGGGCTTAGAGAGAATCCAGAGGGATCATGGTGGCAGCACCAGGTGCTCTGATTCTTGTCCTGCCCTCTTTATCGCCACCTTCAATGGGCAGGTGCAGCAGACATGCGGCCAGAGGGCCTGGCACCTGGAGGTTTGCCCAGTGCGCCTTGGGTCAGCCCTCGGCAGCTTCCTGTCCGCCTTCCTCCCAGGGGCTCTGTCTGTGGAAAGGAAACAGTAGAAGGCTTGGTTGCTAGGGAAGCCCAGCATCACCTGCAGGTTAATGTTTTGTCATTGATGACCACGTTTTCCAGTGAGCTCCCCCGTTATCCCCGCCCCCCCCGCCCCCCCGCAGACAGAAATGTGCTGTGGCAGCAGTTACACTCCCCTCGCCCGCGTCTAAGGGTCTGCCTTCAGTCTCTGCCTTTGTCAAGCAGCCACAGCGACCCATTTTAGGTCCCAACTCGGAGAAGGAAGGAGACTCCCCCGCTGGGTTCGACAACATGCTCCCTTGACCCCTCGCAGCTGCCCTGAGCACTAAAAGTTCTTGCCGAGCTCGAGAAACCTGCCAAAATAAGTCCGAACCCCTTGAACTCATCTCTCCCCCTTAACAAAGCAGCCTCCTCCCTCCTGAAAGGCACCATTGTCACTGGGACAAGCCACCTCTGTCCTCCCCGCAGCTGGAGCCTGTGCCTCGTGTCCCCTGGGGGCCGGCGGAACCCCAGAGGCAGCCCAGTGTCCTCCTTCCCCGCGCCGTCAAGTAGCAGGCACGGTCCTGGGGACGGGAGCCCATGGAGCCGTTCTCAGATACCAGGCAGTGCTCCTTTTGCATTAAGAGGGGAATTGCAGCCAGTGTCAGAGATGCAGGTTGCTTATTGGCAGATGGGACTTATGACCCTTCAGCTCCTAAGCAGAGACCCTAAACTCAAATGCGTACAGCCGCCAGGCAGCGGCGTAACCAGGGAGGTGTTGTGAGTGGAAAACAGTAGGGAGCGGTGGGGACTGGGGCATCAATAGCACCCGCCCTGATCACCAAAGCAGCGCACTCAGCTCCAGCGAGCAGCCGTCAGGGACCCTATGTTACCCTGTCTTCTAAATCTACAGACAAGCCAGACATCTAGCTCCGAGGGGGAGGGGACGTCTTCTGTCTTTAAGCGTTGGCAACGAATTTGCCTTAAAAAAAAAAAAGAACACTTCATGAGCTAAACAAAACAGCTCTGCCTGCCAGATCAGTTTAAGTCTCTTCTCCAAAGTTTCCGTGAGAGTACCGCTGTTAGGAGGTACATTTCACTTGTCTATACATTGCTTTATTCAACTATTTTTTCAAAACATTGATTCAAAAGATGTATCATGGGCCAAGGATTCTGGAAGCCTCAGGGTGCTGGAATGACTCAGAAGAGTTCCCAGCTGAGCGTGGTTGTGTGTGTGTGTGTGTGTGTGTGTGTGTGTCTGTATTGACTGGGGGCGGGGGGGGGAACACGGATATGAAAACAAGTCATTGTGGGCCACTGAATAAATGATAACCTCAGGCAAGGACTTGATAACTGCAAGGGGCCATGGGTACCGGAGGAAGCAGTGATTGTGTCAAGGGACAAGGTGACAGGGAGGACCTCAGCACATTTGAGCTGCACTTCCCAGGGTGAGAAGGGCAGGAGAACAGTGCATGCAGGGGTCCAACCCGGGCCAAGGCACAGAGGCTGAGCCAGCGTGCAGATGCTTGGGAGTAGCTGAGTTTTGTCCAGACAGAGAGCAGACAAAACAGACAGGAGAGGAGGTGACTGGAGCTGAGAAGAGCCCTGCCCCCCCCCGCCACCCCCCCAATCTTGCTTTCTCCATCTGCATCCAAAACACTCGTGATATGAAATTTTGTTGGTGCAAATACAAATGACAGCGCAGCTTCCCTGCTCTTCTGCCTCTTTGGCCTTGAGAGTGGCCTTGGCAGCCTCCCTGGCAGGCGGAAATGCACACAGGGGTCCTGGGGCTTGGAAACCCTGAAAGGGAACAGAATAAATCCCAAGGCTCGGTGCCATGGCCCTGTCCCAGCAAACACCCGAGCCAGTTTCTTTCTTTGCTATTTTTAAATTTTTCAAATTCTACAGGGTTTTACAAAAGAAAATCAAAGACTCTGTTTGCCAGGTTAATCAAATGGCTCAAGTCGTGGCTCTTTTCCCATCCTCCCCCCCCCACAGTCTCTCGCCCCACAAAGCCGATTAAGATGATTAAAATAAAGCCCGCTGCATTTTAAGTTCCCTCTGGATGGCAGAGCAGAGGGGTTCGTGTGACAGCTTTGTGCTGGAGATGAGGGTCAGTAGCCCTGCCCCCAAAGTACGATGGGGTGAGTCCTGAAACCCCACCCTGGAAGAGGTAGAGACGGCGGCTGGCTCCCTGCTCTCACCCTCCCCCGGTTGCCATAGTCACCGCCTGTTTACTTTGGGATGAGGCAGAGATGTGCTAACCACCTCCTTCTCTTGCTGATGTTTCAGAGCAAGAAAGACCCTTCCTTGTGGATGTGCCCCTTCCACCCGCCGCTCCAGCTCTTTTTCATTATCCGCAACACGAGGCAGCTGCGTGACTTTGGTCTATCCAAGGTCAAGATTTGGAATTACTGGACGGCTGATGGCGTAAGTGACTGACTCCAGTTCCTCGCTGGGCACTTGGCTGATGGACGCACTTAGCACCATCTAAGAGCCCAATTCCTGAAGTTGCAGAATGGGTACCTGGGTGTAGCAAGGGCCCCTTGGGGGGAATCTCCCCCGACATCATCAGAGCCACCAGGAGCAGAGCCTCCACTGAAGGTTTGGGAAGTGCAAATCCAGTCACCCTTGGAGGGAACTGAAGAGATATAAATGGAGGTTCAGCTTTAGCAGATATGGAAACAGACACACAGAGAGGTTAGGCAATATGGCTCAAGTCACACAGCCAGTAAGCGTCAGAGTGAGGATTTGAACCCTTGAAGTCAGACTCCAGGACCATTCACTTAGGCAGCGTTTCTCAAACTATGATCCGCAGTGACTCACCTGGGATCTGGATAAAGTGCAGGTTCTAATGTAGCAGGTCTAGGGCAGGGCCCACAGTTCTGAGTGTCTAACGAGCTCCAGGCGGCCCAGTGCTCCTGGTGTGTGGACCCCACTCTTAACAGCCAGGCTCTTAAAGCTCTGTGCCCTCTGGTCTCTCTGGTTTCAGAACCCCTCCCCTCCTTCCTACCCTCACACCCTTACCCACACCCAAGCCCTCACCCTTGCGTCCTTGCTTTCTTCTCTGAGCTATTTTTCATGTATTCCTTTGTAGTTATTCCTTCAATCAGCATCAATTACTGAGCACGTCCTAGGTGCTATCAGGCTTCGTGATTGATTCTGAGGACACTGATGTAAAGACAGCCTATGCCTTGGAGGTACTCCTCATCTAAAAGCCAGCAGACCTGGGAGTTCCCTGGTGGTCTAGGGGTTAGGATTCAGCACTTTCATGGATGAGGCCCTGGTTCAATCCCTGGTCAGGGGAATGAGATCCCACATGAAGCCACTGCACATGGCGGCCAGTAAAATAAAGTAAAATAAAAACTGGCAGACAAGTAAATGTAGAAATATTGATACTGAGGGATGAAGGCCTTGATAAAGCTAAACCCAGAGTGCCCAGGATTTCAGACAGAAGCCCCAGGGACTCAGCAGGGAACTCAGTGAGTGAGGAGGGAGAGGACCCCCTCAGCCTATCCTGGTTTCCCCTCTTATGATAGAAAAGGGGGGGCAAGAATTGTTCTACTTTCTAATCTGCTAAAAGGGAAACAATAATACAAATGAGATGATAAATGGGAACCGATCCTCAGCCTCAATGTTGTTAGAGAGACACTAGGGCCTGGTGGGGAGTGTGGCAGACTGGCAAGCACATGGCCTAGGTAAAAGTGGGTCATTTTTCGCCTTTAACTAATGGCCACTACAAAGCAGTGCCAGCCAGTGTTACTGGATCTTCTGAACATGCCCAAGAAGCTGGGAATCCGGATTTTGAGATGAGTTGTTCTGTTTGCACATGTCCATAGCTACTTTCTTTTTGTTTAATTTAATTTAATTTAATTTGCTTTTTAGGGCCGCACTCATGGCATATGGAAGTTCCCAGGCTAGGGATCCCATTGGAGCTACAGCTGCCGGCCTATGCCACAGCCACAGCAACGCAGGATCCGAGCTGCATCTGCGACCCACACCACAGCTCATGGCAACACCAGATCCTTAACCCCCTGAGCAAGGCGAGGGATCGAACCCGCAACCTCATGGTTCCTAGTCGGATTTGTTTCTGCTGTGCCAAGATGGGAACTCCAATAGCTACTTTAAATTCTTTTGAAATCACCCTACAGTCCAAACCAAAATTCATCTCTGGGCTGGAGCTGGCCTTTCCCAGCTTGTGCCCCCTGGAGCCAGGAGGAGGGAGCCCGCCTCAGGCTGGGAGAGGCCCGGGGAGGTTCTTGAAGATGCACATACCTGAACTCTAGTGGACAGAGAGGCACTGAGCAAGGCAGATAAGGGAGCGGATTTCCGGTGGAAGGAGGTACCTGGGCCAAGGCAGAGACGTATGAAGAGTCCAGCCTCCTAATCCCTCTCCCTGACCCCAGCCCAAGCCTCCAGTCTGTCTCCAGTAGCCATAGGAGGCCTGAGCATGACTCTATGGGTTCAAACCCTCAAGGGCTCCCCTTGACCCAGATAATCCAGGTCAGATCTCTGCATGCGACATCAGAGCCCCCTAATCCCTGTGTGTCAAGCCTGCCTTTCCCTCAGCACCTGCCCCTGGCTCATGCCACCCTCCACAGTACCAGCTGCTCATGGTCCCTGCCCCCCCAGCCCCTCCCATCTCGCTCAACTCGAAATGCCCGCCTCTGCCTCAGATTCCTGGAAAACCCAGACATCCCTTTCTGGGATGCTGGCCTGCCCCTCCGACCCCTGTGCCCTTCGGGCCCTCACGAACCTGTTCCACCTCCCCTGTACCAGGGGTGACAGCTGCCTCCCCATCCCACGTGGGCCTCTGGGGAGCAAGGCTCCAGTCGTCTCCACCACCGCTCTATCCAAGTAGGAACACACGGTTGTCGAATGACTGAATGAGTTCATTCCCCAGGGGCCCAAAGCAGTTGGGATCCAGATGAGAGACTGAGAGCAGGGGGGGTTAGGATGCTTGCCCGGGGCCCGAGCACAGATTAGGGGAGACTAACCTGCCTCCTCCCTCCTTCCTGGCCTCCCTTCCCGTGTGCCTCTTCCTGCTGATTCTCCATCCCACCCTCCCCCTGCTCACCCAGCACCGAATAAACATCTGCTAGGTTCTAGGGATCTGGAGGCTAACGTGGCAGACACAGTCTCAGCCGGCTCTGTTCACACACAGAGCCGCTTGAGAGAGGCAACAAAAAGCTTTCTCTGATTTCTCTCTTCTTGAGGTTTTCTTTTCTTTCTTTCTTTTTTTTTTTAAAAAAACAAAAAAACAAAAAAAACCCCCAGATACCTAGGAGTTCCCATCATGGCTCAGGGGTAACGAACCCAACTAGTATCCATGAGGATGCGGGTTTGATCCCTGGCCTTGCTCAGTAGGTTAAGGAGCCAGGGTTGCCGTGAGCTGTGGTGTAGGTCGCAGATGTGGCTCAGATCTGGTGTTGCTGTGGCTGTGGTGTAGGCAGGCAGCTACAGCTCCGATTCAACGCCTCGCCTGGGAGCTCCCATATGGCATGGGTGCGGCCCCAGAAAGAAAATCCTTAAAGTTTAAATTTGAGAACAAGTCCAAACCACTGGAATAAATGCAGAGGTTTCCATGGGCATGTCAGCCTCCCCTGCCCCTCCCCCCTCCCCCCCGCCACTCCCAAGCCCGGGGCCAGCCCTGGCCAGTGTATACAGGGGGGCTCTCCTCCAGGCCCCGGTGCGGCTCAGGCCTGTGTAGCCGCAGCAGCCGCTCCCAGCCTCTGCCAGCCTCTAGGGCTGGGTCCTCTCATCCAGTCTGCCTGACACTTCCTGGCAGGCGGTCATCAGCATCTTCTGGAATGGGTAACGGAACAGCCCTGGCTGCTCGAGCCCGTGCCCTGGAGCTCGGCCCTGTCATTGACTGTATAGCTCAGGCCAAGAAAAGCGGATTTTATGCGCTGGATTACAAAGAAGATAAGCTTCATCCCTTCTTTTTGGCCGAGGCCTTGCCTTTTTCCGTTAGCCTGCACTTGGCCTTCCCTGTGTGCTGGGAATAGAAAAGAGGGGCCAGACGTCGGGGTATCGTGGCAGGTGCTTTGGGGAGCGGCCGGCCGCCGTGTTTCTACACAGAGGAGAGCGTGCAGGACCGCAGTCCCTGGCGGGGGCATCACTTATGTCACGCGCACCCATCTGTTGCCAGAATTTTCCGGGGGCAGAAAGCGCCACACAAATGCAGCTGCAGGTTGGTTTGATTTAATATTCTCCAGAGAATGCCATTACTGTGTGTTTTAAAGGAGATAAAATGAGAGTTTATAGGAAATATAGTGCAGCCTGGTAGACACGGCTTGTTAATAGAGTGTTTTGTGTCTGCGAACCCAAGGAAGAAAAGCTAAATGTGAGGCGCTCATCCAACCAAGGCTTGTTTAGAACCTGAGAAAAGAAGGTGCTAGATGAAGGGGGAGTCTCTCTTATTGGAAAATACGCTGCCCATTGAATCCTCGGGCTAACTTGGATGGGCTCCCTACCCGCTCATCAGGCGATGCCGTGAGTGCCCGCCGGCCCTGAGGAGAGGGACTTCAGGACAGAGTCAGGACACAGAGGCTGGAGTCTGTCCGTGCAGGCGCACAGGGCGGCAGGCAGGAGTCGCGGTATTTGTCACAGCGGCCGCCATTGACCCGGGGCTGCATGCATCAGGCAGGCCTGAGGCCCCCGGGGAGGCACTCGGGGAACGTGTGAGGCCAGGACAAAGAATGAAACAAATGAATCATCTCAATCAACGACCGCCCCCCACCCCCCGCCCCCGCCATCCTACAAGGTGGATGCTGTCAGGCTCGCACCTTGCAGGTAAAGAAGCCAGGGTTTAGACTAAAGAGGTCCTACAGGCCAGAGAGACTGTGTCTTTTTGGCCTACTTTGTCCGCTGTGCCGTCTTGAGAAGGATCTAGAATTTTCTTTCTGGTCCGTCCAGGAAAGGTGTGTGATTGATCAGTGATATCTCGCTTGGGCTCAGGAGGAGGATGCGATGATATGCTTGTCGCGTTGTTTCATGTTTCCCTGGATCGAATGACTTGCCCAGCTAGTGCAGAGTAGGGACAGAAGTGGGAAGGGCACATGGGGTCTGTGGGTTTTGCTGCAGTTTTCTTTTTACTTTCTTTCTTTTTTTGTCTTTTTGCCTTTTCTAGGGCCGTGCCCGCGGCATATGGAGGTTCCCAGGCTAGGGGTCTCATCGGAGCCATAGCCACCAGCCTACGCCAGAGCCACAGCAATGCCAGATCCGAGCCGCATCTGCAACCTACACCACAGCTCACGGCAACGCCAGATCCTTCACCCACGGAGCGAGGCCAGGGATCGAACCCGCAACCTCATGGTTCCTGGTCAGATTCGCTAACCACTGCGCCACGACGGGAACTCTAGCTGCAGCTTTCTTGACCCCGCTTCCCCCGCAGAGTGGCATCTGTTAGGAGGAGGAAATCGATGTCTCCCTTCCCTGGGATGTAATAACCCATCCAAAAAGTGGGCTTTCAGCAGCTCCCCACAGTCCATCTGTTTGCCTTTATAGAAGGCACATTCATCTGCTACAAGGTTCCACCATTCAGTAAAAGCCGGCACGCCTTCCCCGTTTCCACCTACACATCCCTGTTGCAGATGCCACCTGCAGCCTGGTCACAACAGCAAGTGGCCCGGACTCATATTTCATGCATAGAAATGGTGCTCACAAAGTAGTTTCTGAGTAAATGAATGAATGAATGTTACATTTCCCCAGTGTTACATTTTTGTGACTTGTTATATCGATCTGGGCCAGTACGGCCCCAAAGAACTTTCTGCAATTGGAGTTCCGGTCATGGCGCATGGGCACCGAATCTGACTAGGAACCATGAGGTTGTGCAGGTTCGATCCCTGGCCTCGCTCAGTGGGTTAAGGACCCAGCATTGCCGTGAGCTCTGGTGTAGGTCGAAGATGCAGCTCAGATCCCGCATTGCTGTGGCTGTGGCGTAGGCTGGTGGCTGCAGATCCGATTCGACCCCTAGCCTGGGAACCTCCATATGCTGCAGGGGCATCCCTAAAAAGCAAGAAAAAAAAAAAAAAGGATTTTCTGCAATGATATCAACAGGCTCTATCAGCCCCATCCAGTACAGGAGCCACTAGCCACAGGCAGACACTGAGAACCTAAATTGTGGCTGAGAGACTGTATTTTATAATTTATTTCACCTTAATATTAATATAATTATCCACATATGGCTGGCAACTACATAAAGGACCACACAGGTCTTGGTGCTCAGGGAACCATGGTAACCAAATAGGCAAGGCTCTGTTCATGCAGCCTTGTCCCCTCTCATGAGGAAGGGACAGTCAACAATGGTGTCCCTTTAGGTAATGCTAAGTGTTCTGGAGATGATCAAATCGGGCAAGGGGAGAGAAGCAGGGGAGGAGAAGGCTAGGCTGCTCAGCAGAGGGGATCAAAGGCTTCTCCTGACCTGAACGTTGAGAAGGAGCAGCCCTGGGAACAGCAGCAGGAAGAGAGTTCCTGGCAAGGGGCACAGCAGGAGCAAAGGCTGTGCGGTGAACAGAGGGGCGTGGAAGGGGAGGTCCCAGCGGGAGGTGGG
The DNA here is from genome assembly GCF_016906955.1 of Phacochoerus africanus. NCBI lineage: Eukaryota > Metazoa > Chordata > Mammalia > Artiodactyla > Suidae > Phacochoerus > Phacochoerus africanus. Next base: position 20,272,034 of record NC_062548.1, on the reverse strand, counting down.
AGCCAGGTCTTGAGGGCTTTACTGGTTCGAATTCCAAGAGCGGCAGGATGGGGCATGGTCAGAGCCAGCCCACCTGGGGCAAACCCTGGCTCCTCCTCTTTCCCAGCCCTGCGACCCTGAGTGACTTTGAGCATGTTACACTCTGCCTCTATGCCTCCGTTTCCTCATCTGCGAAATGGGATAATTTTTTTTAAATTGAAGTATAGTTTGTTTATAAGACGGGATAATTCTTGTTCAGAAGTATAGTTGGTTGGGAATTCCCATCGTAGCTCAGTGGTTAACAAATCCAGCTAGGAACCATGAGGTTGCGGGTTCAATCCCTGGCCTTGCTCAGTGGATTAAGGATCCAGCGTTGCTGTGAGCTGTGCTGTAGGTCACAGACACAGCTCCGATCCCGCATTGCTGTGGCTCTGGTGTAGGCCGGTGGCTACAGCTCTGATTTGACCCCTAGCCTGGGAATCTCCATATGCCCCGGGAGCAGCCCAAGAAATGGCAAAAAGACAAAAAAAAAAAAAAGAAGAAGTATAGTTGATTTACAATGTTGTGCCAATTTCTGCTGCACAGCAAGGGGACCCAATCATACATTTACATACATTCATTTTCTCATGTTATCTTCCATCATCTTCTATCCCAAGAGACTGGATATAGTTCCCTGTGCTGTAAAGTAGGACCTTGTTGTCTATCCATTCTAAATGTGATGGTTTGTCTACGGCCATACCACCCCAAATGCACCCGATCTCCTCTAAATGTAATAGTTGGTGTCTACTAACCCCAAACTCCCCATCCATCCCACTCCCTCTCTCACCCTCCTTGGCAACCACAAGTCTGTTCTCCCTGTCTGTGAGTCTGTTTCTGTTCTGTAGGCAGGTTCATTTGTGCCATATTTTAGATTCTGCATAAATGATATCATAAGGTCTTTGTCTTTCTCTGACTTCGCTCAGTATGAGAGTCTCTAGTTGCATCCATGTTGCTGCAAATGGCATTATTTCATTCTTTTTTTATGGCTGCATAGTATTCCATTATGTATATGTACCACATCTTCTTAATGCATTCATCTGTTGATGGGCATGAGGTGGGATAATTCTTGTTCAGTTAATACAATATGAAGTGCTCAGAATGTTTCCTGGCCTTTCTGAGCTCTATACAAAGGTCAGCTCTCGGTATTAGTATTATTGGAGGGATTTTGGACAAGGGATGACACAATCTGATTGCAGAGTTGAAAGGATCACTCTGGCTGCTATTTGGAGAAGGGTCCAAAGGAAAGCAGGAGCCCAGAGAGGAGGCTCTTAGCATAGTCCAGCTTGGCAGCTTGAATGAGGGTTGTGGTGCTTCTGAAGTGTACCATGTAGACTCAGTTCATCCCAGAGCAATGAGAAAGGGCTTTTTTTTTTTTTTTTTTTTTGCAAGAGGGTGAGGGAGCCTCAAATGAGTGCAAAAATGAAGAGATGAGGAGTTCCTGTCGTGGTGCAGCGGAAACAACTCTGACTAGGAGCCATGAGGTTGCAGGTTCGATCCCTGGCCTCGATCAGTGGGTTAAGGATCCGGCATTGCCATGAGCTGTGGTGTAGGTTGCAGATGCGGCTCGGATCTGGCGTTGCTGTGGCTCGGACGTAGGCCAGCAGCTACAGCTCCGATGAGACCCCTAGCCTGGGGATCTCTATATGCCGAGGGTGAGGCCCTAAAAGGACAAAAAGACCAAAAAAAAAAAATAGGAAGAGATGATTTCAGTAACAACCTATGTACCCTTCACCAGCTTCAAAAATTATCAGCATTCTGCCATTTTTGTTTCATCTCTTTCCCTAACATTTAAAAATAAATTGTAGCTATCATATCATTTCACTCATAAATTTTTCATATGCATCTCTAACAGATAAGGAGTTTGTTTTTATATAACCCCAATGCCAACATCGTACCTGACAATAATTAATTATTATGCTCTAATACCATATTCAAATATCCCTAATTGCCTCAAAATTAGGGATATTTGATTACGGGTGGGGTATTTGATTACAGGTGGGGTATTAGAGCATAATAATTAATTATTGTCAGCTCTGATTTTTGTACAGTTGATTTGTTTGGATCGGGGTACAGACCAAGGCTGAACATGGCAATGACTTTGCAGTCAAAGACGTGGCCTTCATTTGGGCAGCCCAGTCAGTGCAGTCTGATGGCTCTGCCCCATGGTGGGGTTGGGGCAGCCTCGGGCCTGGGGAGCATGATGGCATCTTACTAGGGTGGCGGGTGTGGAGGGCACTGACTCAAGTGCCTGAGAGACTTCCTTGGGTGTTGATCTCGGGCTTAGTCCAGGTCACTGTCAATGCTGGAGGGTGTTCTCTGGTGGGTGGGCTGCCGCATCTGGAATCTGGGTGCAGAAACTATGCTTGGGAAGATACAGGCATGGCCACCTTGAAAGTCCCAGGAGGCTCAGGCTGGCATCAAGCCCCAACCAGCAGGGGAGCGAGAGGTGAGCAGAGAATTCTGCCTTCACATAGGGGCCCTGGAGTGGCCTCTGTGGCTCAGTGGTAATGAACCCAACTAGGATCCATGAGGATGTGTGTTCGATCCCTGGCCTCGATCAGTGGGTTAGGATATGGTGTTGCTGTGAGCCGTGGTGTAGGTCACAGACCCGTTTCAGATCCCACATTCCTGTGGCTGTGATGTAGGCTGGCAGCAATAGCTCCAAATTGACCCCTAGCCTGGGAACTTCCATATGCGGCAGGTGTGGGCCCCCCCCCCCCAAAAAAGATAGGGGCCAACAAGGTGTTCAGATGCCAACGGGAAGGTTGGGATTCAGAGCCAGGCTACTCCCAGCAGGAAGGAGAACACAGATGCAGGAGTTCCCGTTGTGGCACAGCAGAAACGAATCTGACTAGGAACCATGAAGTTGCAGGTTTGATCCCTGGCCTCGCACAGTGGGTGAAAGATCCGGCATTGCCATGAGCTGTTGTGTAGGTTGCAGACGTGGCTTGGATCTGGTGTTGCTGTGGCTCTGGTGTAGGCCAGCAGCAACAGTTCCGATTAGACCTCTAGCCTGGGAATTTCCATATGCCACGGGTGCAGCCCTCAAAAGCCAAAAAAAAAAAAAAAAGAATACAGGTGCAGAACCAGGGTAGAAGCTGAGTCCCGTGTCCTGTACTGTGCAGTCCAGGGGACAGGCTGCACCTGGGGCTGGACAGATGTCTAAGCAGCAAGGGCTTCTCACACATATGCAGGGGCCAGCCTAGGACAGCAAAGCAACCCCCTCCCTTCCCACACCTCCTGCCTGCCTTGGCCAGAGATTTAGTAGCTGAATCTGTTGATTGAAGTTCTCAGTCCCAGGGCTGGAATATCAGCCAGGATCCTCTTGGTAGCAGAGAACAGAAAATCTAATTAAATCCGGCTTAAGGACACAAAGGTGTTCTTTGGCTCAAGTTATAGGAGAGTATGAGGTGGCCGGCTTCAGGCATGGCCGGATCCAGGAGTTCACATGATGTCATCACCAATCTGCCCCTCTCCATCAGAGGGGGGGCAGATGTCTGCTTTCTTCTGTGTTGACATCATCCTCCAGTTCCAAGCGGTGGTCCCTGATGCCATCAGACTCACTCTTGATTTTAGCTGTCCTTGCACAAAGAGACTGTCCTTGGGAGAGCCCCAGATCTAGGGCCCACTGGCCAGGCCTGGGTTGCATCCTAGGGTGGGGCCCACCTTGGCCACATGAAGTGAGTTTGAGGGAATGGAAAACCGAGGGGCTGTCTCCAAAAGAAGGGAAAATCATGAGGGAAAGTGGGCAATGATACCCACGCTAGGTCCTTTTGCATTTTCCCTAAGAACACAAATGTTAGATGCTGTTGAACTTACTCATCAGCTCCCAACCTTCTCCAAGGCTTAGTTTCTGAATCAAGCTTTGCCCCTGGCCATGAAATACTTTTCTTTGGCCTTTCCACCCGGCAATGCCCTGATACCCCAAGTCGGCACCCTGAACCCCAGGTCCCTCGGCCCCACTCCAGGCTCCGCATCCTTTTGCACCTGACTCCCACCCTTTGAGTCCATCCTGTGCTCCTCCCTTTGCCCCTCGCTGCCAGTCCTAAGTCCTACCACTTCCACTGCTCAAACCTGCCTCGTTCCACATCCAACTCCTCCGTCCCCCGCTGCCTGCTGGCTCCTCTGTCTCCCCACTCCGCTCACTCATCTGCTCTGTCCCTCCATCTCAGCAGCAGAGCTGTATCGATCGCCGCACACTTGGGCCATGCGCTGGGGCCGGAAATCAGACACGCTGTCTGCCCCCGCGAGCTCTCTCCCAGGCAGGAGGGCCCAGGGGAGTGACAGCAAACCACAGTTCACTGGGGCCAGGACAGTGGCGGGGGATGAGCTGAGGGCCTCGCCGCTGCAGAATGCCTCAGGGGAGTGGCCACAGTCCCCTGCCAGCACGTGCTGTCCAGGGCATCCCGAGAAAAGGACCGTGACTCAGAGGCTGTGCCCCAGCTGACCAAAGGCCGCTCACAGACCAAGTGCCGCTGGCTCACACCCGTGTTCTCAGATTTCTTTGAATTAATCACCAACTTGGAAAAATCAGAAGGTCTTCCGTGAAACATAGGGATTTTTGACTTTTATTGAGAAACTGGAAGGTTGGCCTCACTGGGTCACATCCAAGCCTGGAAGCTTTGGTGGAGCTGAATCATGGCGCCACAGTCCCCACCACTCCCACTTGTGTCCCTGGCACAGTGGCACCATTGTCCTGACACCACCTCACTTCTCCCATTTGCCATGTTCGCCCAGGCTCCACATGTGTACATGCTGGTGACTTCCTCCATTGCTCGGACCGCAAAAATGGCTCCCTGACTCCTCCATCCTTAGGCAACTCTTATCCCCTCTGGTCCCTGGGAAGCTCTCTGTCCTCTGAGCCTTTGCTCCTGCCCTTCCCAGCCCCTGGAATGCCTTGCTGGTCTTATGACAAACCCTGCCTTTGGAATGTTCTCTGTAAATCTCTCTTTCCCTGCCAGCTTCCTGCCTGCCCCTAGCCTGCCCCAGACGCCTCCTGATGGTCTCAGCCATACCTTCCAGGCCCCAAGTCACATGTGTCCCTAGGGCATCCCTCAGTTTCCTGAGCCTCAAGTGTCCCAAACAGGTGCCCCCAGCCAGATAAGTCCCACATGCAGATTCTGTTTGGCCCTTATGGTGTTGTACAGCTCGTGAAACTTTTGACAACACTGGAAAGTTGGATTTTGATCAGCTGCCATCATTCCCTCTGTGGCGCCAGCCGGCTGGAGCCCAGGGACCCCCATAGCCTCTGACTTGGGGACCTCCCATGAGTGTGGTATTGTAGGCGCTGGAGTCTGCGACCCCTAATTTTTTGTGTGTATGTGTCTTTTTAGGGCTGCTCCAGCAGCATAGGGAGGTTCCCAAGCTAGGGGTCAAATCAGAGCTGCAGCTGCCAGCCTAACCACAGCCACAGCAACATGGGATCCGAGCCACATCTGCCTCCTACACCACAGCTCACGACAATGCCGGATCTTTAATCTCCTGAGCGAGGCCAGGGATCGAACCTGCATCCTCATGGATACTAGTCAGATTTGTTTCCCCTGAGCCACCAAGGGAACTCCTGTGACCCCCTAATTACTTAGGCTTTTGTGAACTTCTTAAGGAGAGCCCGGCTTTCATCTTTTGTGTCTCACCCAGGCCAGGATCCTGAAAGGCCCCCGTGTGGCATGTGTTGGGTGAAATGAAATTAGAAGACTTGCCTGCTGGGGCCTGAGCCCAGATGAAGCGCTTAATCTTAAGTTAGTGAGAGTCATTTTAGGCCCCATCCTGGGGGGGATGGGGTTCTCCTATGCCTGCTGCCAGCCTCAGTCAGGAGCAGGATTACTGCAGCAGGGCGGGGAGACTCCAGCCTTGTAGCCCTCAGCAGCCAGCCCCAGTGGGTGCATCTATCCAGGCCGTGGATTGGGTACAAGACAGTGATGGCAGCTCGTGTGTCTTGAGCATATTACATATTCAAAGCACTGTACGTGTATCAGCTCCTTTATTCCACACCGCAGGCCTATGCAAGCAGACCTCTGGTGATCAGCTCCATCTTCCAGATGGGGAAACTGAGGCACAGAGAAGCAGATCAACTTGCTGGTGATCACATGACTACCAGGCAGTCTCGGCCCCACCACCCGGCCCTGCCTTTCAATAGAGAGGGACGGTGTGGTCCCTGGCGAGCCGGCCCCTGCCTAGGGCAGCTGCTGCCATTCCTCTGCCCTGGCCCTGTCACGCCAGATGGCCTAAACTTTCAAGAGAGGCCAGAATTGCGCATTGTTATGCAAAAGCCCTCTGTTTTTAGATATTATCAGCCGGTTCTGAAAATTCGAACTGCTCTGTGGGCCTAACTGACCCAGGTCCAGCTGGAGGGCCACCAGTGAGTGACCCCATTTGTCAAGCCCCATCCCTGTCTGTCATCCGAGTCTGTGACGTTGAGGCATCCGAGTCATCACCCCCCATCCCCAAGGTGGCTTGTAGTAGGTTAAATGTCACGTGTCCCACCATCTTCAAGCTGCTACATCACAACAAATGGTTTGGGAGTTCCCGTCATGGCTCAGCAGTAACGAACCTGACTAGTATCCATGAGGGTGCCAGTTCGATCCCAGGCCTTGCCCAGTGGGTTAAGGATCTGGCGTTGCCACGGGCTGTGGTGTAGGTTGCAGACACAGCTTGGATCCCGTGTTGCTGTGGCTGTGGTGTGGGCTGGCAGGTGCCGCACAGATTCGACTCTCAGCCTGGGAACTTCCACATGCCACCAGTGTGGCTCTAAAAAGACAAAAGAAACAGGTTTTCGGAGTTCCCGTCGTGGCGCAGTGGTTAACGAATCCGACTAGGAACCATGAGGTTGCGGGTTCGGTCCCTGCCCTTGCTCAGTGGGTTAACGATCCGGCGTTGCCGTGAGCTGAGGTGTAGGTTGCAGACGCGGCTCGGATCCCGTGTTGCTGTGGCTCTGGCGTAGGCCGGTGGCTACAGCTCCGATTAGACCCCTAGCCTGGGAACCTCCATATGCCGCAGGAGCGGCCCAAAGAAATAGCAAAAAGACCAAAAAAAAAAAAGAAAAAAAAAAAAAGAAAGAGGTTTTCATTGGCCTTCCTCCTCAGGGACATACAAAAGGTCACTGAGATCTCCTCAAGTTCAGGTGCTCCAGGATGAGCAGGTTTAGTTCCCAGAGTCAGGCCTCAAGACAGATGGGACCGGGCCCCTTCCCTGTTTTTCCGAAGGTCTCCATCCGGGCAAGAACCCATGTGCACTGGGGCCGTGAGGTCCTAGGAGCAGGGATCTGGTTGCAAGCCCAGGCTCAGAGTCCAGCGAAGGACCCTCAACTCAACCCAAGGAGGCATCGAGGGGCAGAGGGGGGAGGGCCGAGGTGGGGGTGGGGAGGGGCAGTTCCTGAGCCAGGTCCCAAAGCCTGCGAGATGGCTCTCCGGGGGTCAGCAGCTCACTCCCCGAAGTCCCTTGTCTCTGATAAGTCTCCCAGTCAGCCTACAGGACCCTAGGTCTCTCCTGTTCTGGACCCAACACTTTCAGGCCAAGAGAGTGGGATAGGACAGCAGCCCGTGTTCTTGGGGTGTCGCCGGACCAGTGTGTGCGCCCTCCCACAAGAGGAGAGAACCCCTAGAGTGGGGGCCTCCCCCGCCACAGGCTGTGCGTGATCGGGGTCCAGTGGCGCACATCTGGTTCCCTTCCAGCTGTGCACCCAGGCAGAGGGAGGGTTTGCTCTCCCTGGCATCTGGCACCTGGCACCTGGCACCTGGGCCTGGCTCGTGCTTCGCTCCAAATGATTTCCTTCAGGCTTTGTCACCTGTGCCAAGAGCAGGTGTTTGTCTATGGGGAAAATGCTTTGGGTGCACAGGAGACCCCCCCCCCCGCCCCCGTGCCCCCCACCCCGCTGCCGCCTCTGCTTGGGCTGCTGTGATGATGGAAGCAAGCCACCATCACTCTTCGCTGAGCAGCTCGTGTGCTCTTTGCAAATGATGCGTCCTTCGACCCCAGGGCCAGCAAGGAGAATGGCCTTACCGAGTCAATTCAATTACTGAGAGCAAAATAATATTAATTGTATTGTGTTAAATGATGGATTTTTGTAACCAGAAGGGAGGATGAAGTCAAGATATGGACTAGGAAAGGTGTTCCCATCCACCACAGACCAGCCACAGAGTTTCAAAGTGCTCTTTTGAAAAGCCTTTGCAGGGAGTTCCCGTTGTGGCTCAGTGGGTTAAGAACCCGACTTAGTGTCCGTGACGACTCGGGTTCAATCCCTGGCCTCGCTCAGTGTTAAGGATCTGGCATTGCCATGAGCTGTGGTGTAGGTCACAGATGCAGCTGCAATTCAACCCCTAACAACCCCCTAGGAGCTTCCCTATGCCTCGGGTACAGCCCTCAAAAGAAGAAAAGAAAATCCAGAGTTCCCTTAGTGGCTCAGGGGTTAGCGAACCCGACTAGGATCCATGAGGATGCAGGTTCGGTCCTTGGCCTCGCTCAGTGGGTTAAGGGTCTGGCATTGCCATGAGCTGTGGTGTAGGTCACAGATGCAGCCTGGATCCCTTATTGCTGTGGCTGTGGTATAGGCCAGCAGCTGCAGCTCCAATTTGACCCCTAGCCTGGGAACCTCCATATGCCACGGGTATGGCCCTAAAATAGCAAAACAACAACAACAAAAAACAACAAAAGAAAGAAAAAATCCATTGCAAAAGGGATTTGAGGAAGTGTCCCCCTTTTTAAAGGCATCGCAATAACCCTTGTTAAATGGGAAAGAAACCATTAGCACCCAGGAGGCAAGTAGGCACCCACCCACCCACCTAAGTATAAGGTCATTGGCAGGATGGAGCTTCCCCGGGACTTCTTGGAAGCTGAGGCAAAGGGGGAAACGGAACCAGAGGCCCCTGGAAAGGAGGAAGCAGGCTGCTTCTTTAGAAGCGAGGGAATTTTCCCCTGGATCTATTCCCGAAGGCACCCCCCTCCCACAGAGTTTACCGAGGGGACGCCAAGGAAAACCGACCTGCAAAATCTGCACCCCATCTTCTCCACAGCGCACCTGCGCAGCTCACGCCTTCTGACCACACTCTGGAGGTGTGAGAACAGTGGCATCGTTATGTACATAAGTATGTAGGAAAAGCCTGGAAGGACACAAGTGTGCCCATGCTCCCCACCCGTGCCCACGGCGATTGTCCCTTGGGGAGTGAAGACGGGGCCCTGATGGGGGTGCCAGACAGTTGGTCCATGGGGACGACTTCAAAAATAGAAGTGGGGGCTCAGGGTTCCACCCGGAGCAGGAGATCCCGCCAGCATCCAGGGCCACACGGCCCAGACGGAGACCCTCTCCACGTCTGGCTGGACCCAAAGGGAGATGGTAGGACAGCCTTGAGCGTGCCAGCCACCTGGTTCGCTGTCCCCAGAAGCCTCAGTTTCTTCATCTGTCAGATGGGCCTGAATGCCCGCTTAGGGGCACTGGTCCAAGGACAGCCTGGGACAATGAGCACTTTTATGGTTTCTGCTTAAAACCTCCAGAGAAGGGACTACTACGGTTCTCCACCCGGGAGCCCACCCTGGGGGTGCTTGGGCCAAACCCGCCCACAGATACAGCCTGTTTGGTCTGCAGAGCGTTGGGAACTTGGCACATTTAAGCACCATCAGGCAGGGGTCCCACGACCCCCAGCCCCTCCCCGTGGTTTCCACTCTTGCCTCCTCCTCTCTCCTACTTGCCCAGTCCTGGGGGGCACTGGAGGTCGGATCCCTGTCCAGCCTGCTCCCCTCTCAGCCAGGCTTCTTGACCTCCCCTCTCAGCGGAGCTCAGACGGTGTTCCAGATGGTTCACAAACTGGAAACGAGACCCTTGTGGAAGCCAGGCATCTCTCTCTCTCTCTCTCTCTCTTTTTTTTTTTTTTTTTAGGGCCACACCCGCAGCATATGGAAGTTCCCAGGCTAGGGGTCGAATCAGAGCTATAGCTGCCTGCCTACACCACAGCTATAGCAACGTGGGATCCAAGCCACATCTGCAACCTGCACCACAGCTCACAGCAGCGCTGAGCAAGGCCGGGGATCGAACCTGCAACCTCATGGCTCCTAGTCAGATTCCTTTCCACTGCGCCACGATGGGAAGGCCAAAACCAGGCATCTTTTGATGGAGAGCAGAAGCGTGCCTCATGTCTGCCCTGGCCTGAAAAGCCTCCTTCCCACCCCGCCCCCTCTTTCCACGAGTACGTGTCTGTCTCTCCAGATGTTTCCATGGTGCTACTTTTGCGGAACTAGTCATTGAAAGCTGCCCAGGCCGTCCTTCTCGAATAGCTATTTCCTGATTAATTCACAGCACGCGCTTGCTCTGCGCCTCCGCTCAACAGAGAACACATCCATATAAACATGGAAAGGAGTGCTTGGAGAATCGACTTTTCTGACAGGCAGCAAATAGTAGCCTGCCATTCTGCAATTGGACGATTGAAGCTGGGTTCCTGCTGTGTAACCCACCCTTGATGGTTCTCATTCTAAATTGCTCCGGAATCCCTCATAGCGGTCACTCAGGGAACTAGGCATTGAGTTAGGGCTTCCTCTCCTGGCCCTCAGGGAATCTTAGGGGTTTGGGGGTGGAGATAGGTATTGATGGACCCCTGTGGGGGTCTCAGATCCCATAGTCCAAGAGCAGATCTGAAGCCAAAGCTAGATGGAAAACGATCCGGGGTTGAACCCAACAGGCTACCGTTTTTCTGATCAGGTTGGTTCTCTGAAGATTCTTAGAGAGCAGTGCTGCCTGGGGAGAAAAATACCTTGTTTATTGCCTTGTAATTCCAGAGGGATCGTAAAGCAGCCATTCTGTGCCAGGTATTTGCTGGGCCCTTGGACGTGATTGGTTGGGTCTCTGCTGGGTTGGAGCTTAACTTTGAATGAGGAAGACAACAAGTTAGAAAGCTGATGGGCAAGACCATTTCAGAGACCAAAAGGAAACAAAACAAGGCCATGGGCTGGAGAGAGAACTGGATGGGGCAGGGGCTGCTCTCTGAAGACAAAGAAGAGCCAGCCTTGCAGGTCACCGGGACCAGATAGTCCAGGCCAGTGCCCGGGTGCCGAGGTGGGCATGAGCTGGGTAGGCTCAGGGAACCGCCATCAGAGCCGTGTGCTGAGAGCAGAAACAGAAGGGGAGAGAGGTCACTGCAGGACCAGGTCCCTCAAGCCTCGTTGGCTGCTGAAGGGAGCTGGCATTTATCCTATTTTGGTGACAACCCCAAATGCAGGTAGTAGGAAGTTGGTGGCTTTAAGCAGGGCTGCCATGACCCAAGTTGCTTTTTAAGAAAGGCTGGCTTTGGCGTTCCCGTTGTGGCTCAGTGGGTTAAGAACCCAACATAGCGTCTGTGTGGAATGTGGGTTCAATCCCTGGCCTCGCTCAGTGGGCTAAGGATCTGGCGTTGCCATGAGTTGTGGTATAGGTCGCAGGTGTGGCTTGGATCCCGCATTGCTGTGGCTGTGACATAGGCTGACAGCTACAGCTCCGATTCAGCCCCTAGCCTGGGAACTTCCATATGCTGCAGGTGCAGCCCTAAAAAGACAAAAAGAAAGAAGGACAGAGAGACTGGCTGCATAGAAGATGAAGTGGGGCAGGGGGTGCAGAGTGGAGACAGAGCTAGGAGGCTGTGGTGTTTGTCTCCAGGAGAGATGACGGCAGCCCCGCCGGGCTAGGAGGCAGCAGCTCTTTGGGGAGAGGAGGTCAGATTCGGGACGGGTTTTGGAGATAGAGCCGCAGGACTTTGGGGCAGCTGGTTGACTGGTGGAACCACTGTTAAGGTGGGAGAAGATGAGGTTTGGGAAAGTGGATTGATGATCCCATTTGGGGCCTGACCTGGCTCCGCCTCCAGTGCTTCTAGGCTCTAAGCCTTTCTGCTTGCGTCCTCCTTCTTCCCAAAACCGACAGAAGTCTCAGCCTGTGCACGTGGCGGGGAGTCAACGCCCCCAAGGCGGTTGTCAATAGCAGGGAAGAGAAACAGCAATGAACGCCCAGCTTCCCGCCTTTGCAAGGACACTTCTGAGATGCCTTCTGTGGGTGTCCCACCCCGAGGAAGCCCCAGTTGCCCACAGCAGTGACCTTCTTCTCCTCCTCCCCTCCCTCCTCCTCCTCCTCCTTTTTTGTTGGCCGTGCCCATGGCATATGGAATTTCCCAGGCCAAGATCAAACCTGAGCCACAGCAATGACAACACCAAATCCTTAAACCACTAGGCCACCAAGGAACTCCAGCAGTGACCTTCTTAAAACCCATTTGGGGTTTTCTCCTGCCCTGACTTTCCCTCTTAGAAGCACCTGCTAGTCAGCTTCCTGCACTCAAATCCTTGTCTCAGGCTCTGCTTTCAGGGTCCCCCCCCCTAAACGGGGCACCCATGGAACCTAGGGAGTCAGCATTTCTTGTGCCTTTTCTGACACAAAAGGCCCAGGAACCATACTGTAAAGGATGCTGCTCTAGGCAGTGGAAAAAAAAAAAAAAAAGACAGATTTCACAAAGGGATGTGACTGGGCCAGAGCTGCTCTTGTAGAAAATTAACTCTGGGAGCGATGTGAAGTTGGGGTTGAAGGAGCAAGAGGCAGGAAGCAGGGAGACCAATTAGCAGGCTATTACAAATGTCCCAGCAGGAGGTAATGATGACGAAGATGGCGATGGAGGCCGCCTCTTTGCGAAAGTCCTTTGATTTATAGCATATGTACCATTTTGCACCGAAACGACTCAGAGCCTGATTTACCAGCCCCAGTGCTGTCGTTTCCGAAAGCTCGCGTTTCTGGCAGTCCACATTTCTCTTTTCTAGTCTGCCGCTTTCCAAATCTGAGACATCCGTTCGAGGCCACGCATCTTCATTTCGTGCAATTGTGTGTTTTCAGGATCTCGACATCGGGGCCAAGGATGTGAAGCTTTATGTCAACAAGAAGCTCATCTTTGATGGCACTTTAGACAGAGGAGGTGGCGAGGCCCCGGCCGGCCAGAGCATCCTGATGGGCCTGCCCCACGAGAGCATGGAGAACAGCGTTTCTGCCCCCTCGGACGACAGCAAAGACGCCCGCAAGATGGCTGGCACAGATGGGGACGAGGAGCTTGGTGTCAGTTATTCGCAGCCTGCAGAAAAAGCAGAGGATGTGAAAGTTGCTTCACAAGGAAATGCATTTGGCGAAAGGATGAGTTCCCCTGATTGCACGAAAGACAGCTTGGCCAAGGTAGAGGAAGAGGTCAGCTGCTCAGCCGCCCCATCCTCGACGGGTGGCGCACCCACCGGCCCTCCCCACTCCCCCGCTGCAGAACGCCCTCCGTTTCTTGACCAGGAGCTCTCGCTGATCCAACAGCTGGAAAACCTCACAGGCGGAAAAATCTCTGAGCCGCCAGGGAAAACCCCATCTTGGTTACAACCTGCTCCCGCGGGGAGAGGCAGAAAGCAGGGAGGCCCGAAGTCGAAACCCCTCTGGCTGAGCCCGGAGAAGCCACTGGACTGGAGGGGCAGGCTCCCATCGGATGCTGTCATCCGGGAAGGACCTGGGGAGACGGAGGCCAAGGGCCCCAGGCGTGAGCCAGGGCGGCCAAGCAGCTGGAATGTCATCGCCGGGGAGCGAGTCCAGAGGGCGACCCCCAAAGTCTGCATTGATGACATCTTTAGCCAGCCCGCCAACAGGGAGCACCCCGCTAGTGGGAGGAGGGGCCTGAGGAAGGACCCCCACAGCAACAGCCAGGGTGATGGGCAGCCAGCCGGCAGAGGTAAGCAAGCTCGAAAAGCAGTCTTGGGGAGTTCCATTGTGGCTCAGTGGTAACAACGTCCAATTGATATCCATGGGGACGCAGGTTCGATCCCTGGCCTCGCTCAGTGGGTTAAGGATCAGGTGTTGCCATGAGCTGTGGTATAGGTCGCAGAGGTGGCTTGGATCTGGCGTTGCTGTGGCTGTGGCGTAGGCCAGAGGCTACAGCTCCAAATTGGCCCCTAGCCTGGGAATCTCCATATGCTGCGGGCGCAGCCCTAAAAAAGATTTTTAAAAAAGCGATCTTGGCAGCCATCTCACCTGAGCCGGGGCCGCTGATGGGCATGAAGGCATTTTGCTCCCTGGACCTCAGGCTCCTCATCTGCAAAGTGAGAAGGGTTCTTCTCAACCAAGGGTCACCAATCCACTGTCTCAGGGGCCACAGGGGTGGCAGCCGTGCGTGAAATGGGCAGGGCACACTTCACATGTGAAACTCATAGATAAGTTTGTCCTTGCTTCCGTGCTCGCAAAGCCTGGCTTTTCCAATTCAGACTGTTATTCCACCTCTGATAGAGAAGTTGGTCTCTAATTACTTCTCTTTACTCTTAACTGTATGTTAGAAAATTAAGGCAAATGCGATGATAAATAGCAATCGAGGAGTTCCTGTTGTAGCTTAGCAGGTTAAGAACCCGACGAGTATCCATGAGGATGCAGGTTTGATCCCTGGCCCTGCTCAGTGGGTTACGTATCCAGCTTTGCCATGAGCTGCCGTATAGGTTGCAGATGTGGTTAGGATCTGGCATCGCTGTGGCTGTGACCTAGGCTGGGGGCTGTACCTCCAATGCGACTCCTAGCCTGGGAACTTCCATATGTTGCGGGTGTGGTGCTAAAAAGAAAACAAAACAAAACATAAAAAATAGCAATTGATTCTTGTCTGGGGGTCGGAAACACTTTAGGGTGCGGTGGGGACTGTGGCAGACTGGAGAGCACAAATACATCTGAAGGGGGTGTGGGGGCATTCAGGAATTCAAGGCCAATGGGCCAGATCTCCCTTTTCCTTTTACCGAGAGAAATCAGAAATGTAGACTCTTCTTATTTTTCAACATTGGCAACTGATGGAGATTATTTTTAAACCACTCTGTGGGTCAAAAAAAAAAAAATGCACATCTGCTAGCGGGATTCACCTGCTTTGTGAACTTTGCAGTAGATTATCTCCACGAGAACTGAAAGGAGGTGCCAAAGGCTGGGTTTCTCAGTGTTTGCACTCAGATTTGGCCACTGGGACAGTGTAGCCTAGCAACTAGGAGTCAAACCATTTGAATTCCAACTCTGCTACGTATAGATCTGAGACTTCTAGAGCTGGGCACTTCCCCTTTCTGAGCCTCAGCATCCTCATCTGTGAGGTGGGAATGAAGCCCCATCCCCTGGGGGTGTGGTAAGAAATGAATGAGATGATGGCTTCCAAAACGAGTGCCCAGAGCCTGGCATGTGGAAAGTGCTCCAGAAGTGGTGGCTGTCATTTCAACACTAGTTTCTAGATCCTCTACTGTCCACAGAGTACCTGGACCTACCAAGGCAGGGCTCACCTCCGGATCCCTTGAATTTAACCCCACCCCTTACCACATAGGGGCACAAGTCCTGGAATCAAGCCACCTGAGCATGTAGCCTCGTTCCCCACCACTAACTGACACCGTGGGCAAGGTCTGAAACCCCTCTGAACCTTAGTTTCCTCCTTTATAAGGACATCAGTAATACCCAACCCATGGGGTACTGGGAGGATCAAATGAGATCATACCTGTGTAGCATTTGGCTTGGTGCTTGGTGCATAAGAGCATCCAGCAGATGTTAGCTGCTGCTATTCACCATCTTCAACATCACCATCTTCATCACCATCATCATCACCAAAATCATCATTACCATCTTCATCAGCATCATCATCACCATCATCATCAGCACCATCATCATCATCACCATCATCATCACCAACATCATCATTACCATCTTCATCATCATCATCATCATCACCATCATCATCACCAACATCATCATTACCATCTTCATCATCAGCATCATCATCACCATCATCAGCACCATCATCATCATCACCATCATCATCACCAACATCATCAGCACCATCATCAGCACCATCATCATCATCACCATCATCATCACCAACATCATCATTACCATCTTCATCATCAGCATCATCATCACCATCATCATCACCAACATCATCATTACCATCTTCATCATCATCATCATCATCACCATCATCATCACCAACATCATCATTACCATCTTCATCATCAGCATCATCATCACCATCATCAGCACCATCATCATCATCACCATCATCATCACCAACATCATCAGCACCATCATCAGCACCATCATCATCATCACCATCATCATCACCAACATCATCATTACCATCTTCATCATCAGCATCATCATCACCATCATCACCATCATCATTACCATCTTCATCATCATCTTCATCATCAGCACCATCACCATCATCAGCACCATCATCATTACCATCATCATCATCATCACCATCATTATCATCACCGTCATCAATCACCATCACCATCTTCATCATCATCACCATCCTCATCAGCACCATCCTCATCAGCACCATCATCATCACATTCATTGTTATCACCACCGTCATCATCATCACCCCCACTCTATGACTACTTCTTGGTGTATCTGTCTGCAAAGCCAGTGTTTATATTTTTAGCAGTGTTTATATTTTTAGTGTTCATTGCATTAGCATCTGCTCTATTATTTTTTAATTCAATGGATTTTATTATGTTTATAGCTGTACAACCATCATCACAACCTAATTTTAGAACATTTCCATCCCACCACCCCCCAACCATCTCTCCCCACAACCTGTCTCCTTTGGTGCCCATAAGTTTTTCAAAGTCCGTGAGTCTGCTCCTGTCCTGCAAAGAAGTTCGTTGTATCCTTTTTTTTTAGATTCCACATATAAGTGAGAGCATGTGACATCTGTGTCTCAGTCTGACTAACTTCACTTGGCATGATGATTTCCAGATCCATCCATGTTCTTGCAAATGCCATTATTTCATTCTTTTTTATGGCTGAGTAGTATTCCATTGTGGATGTGCACCACGTCTTCTTTATCCACTCCTCTGTTGATGGACATTTAGGTTGCTTCCATGTTTGGACTACTGTATATAGTGCTACAATGAACACTGGGATACATGTACCTTTTCTTTTCTTTTTTTTTTTTTTTGTCCTTTTAGGGCTGCACCCACAGATATGGAGGTTCCCAGGCTAGGGGTCTAATCAGAGCTACATAGACACAGCAACGCCAGATACGAGCCACTACACCATAGCTACACCTTCACCATAGCTCACAGCAACAATGGATCCTTAACCCACTGAGCGAGGCCAGGGATCAAACCTGCATCCTCCTGGATACTAGTCAGACTCGTTTCCGCTGAGCCATGTTGGGAACTCCACATGGATCTTTTCAAGTCATGGTTTTCTTCAGAGAGAGGCCCAAGAGTGGGACTGCTGGATCACATGGTAATTCTAGTTTTATTTTTTTGAGGAACTCTCTGCACTGTTTTCCATAGTGCTTGCACCAACTTACATTCCCACCATCAGTGTAAGAGGATTCCCTTTTCACCACACCCTCCCCAGCATTTATTGTTTGTAGACTGTTTGATGATGGCCATTCTGGCTGGTGTAAGGGGGTACCTCATAATAGCTTTGATTTGCATGTCTCTAGCATCTGCTCTATTATTGACTAGTGAGCAGTCCCCAGAGGTCTTGCAAAGTCTACACTTAGAAACATGGAGAGGGGAGTTCCTGTTGTGGCACAGCAGAAACAAATCCAACTAGTATCCATGAGGATGCAGGTTCAATCCCTGGTCTTGCTCATTGGGTCTGGATCCAGCATTGCCATGAGCTGTGGTGTAGGTTGAAGACTCGACTCAGATCCTGTGTTGCTGTGACTGTGACATAGGTGGACAGCTACAGCTCTGATTCCACCCCTAGCCTGGGAACTTCCATATGCCGTGGGTGTGGCCCTAAAAAGCAAAAAAAAAAAAAAAAAAAAAAAAAGAAAGAAAGAAAAAAAAAAAGAAAAAAGAAAAAGAAAAGAAAAATGGAGAGTTTGTGCCCTCTTCCAGACCCTTGATGTCACTTAGGGCACCAGAGAGAGAGGTCCCTCTGACACTGAGGGCCTCTCCATGGTGAGTGGCTGGCTCCCTTCTCCCAGGTAGAGCTTCCCCTACTGGTTCCTCAGCCTTACAGATTCTGCTGCCCACCCGCCACCAAGATTTAACCCTGAGACTGAGCACTGGAGAGGAGAGCAGAGTGGAAGACAAGAACCAAAGCCCTTTGAGGGCGGGGAATGTGTCTTACCTGTGTTGGGGTCCCCACGCCTGACTCCTGGCAAGTCTTCAGCAGTGCAGGAAGAATGACGGAAAGAAGGACTGCAAAGGCTGGATGCACCGCATGTTTGCAGTAAGCCAGGCTCTCATCTGGGCGCATTACTCAAATGAGATCATTTAATCCTCACACCAGCCTCATTTTTCAGGCAATGAAAATGTGATATAATAAACAGGGTAAGGAATTCCCATTGTGGCTCAGTAGGTTAAGAACCCGACTAGTATCTATGAGAATGTGGGTTTGATTCCTGGCCTCGCTCAGTGGGTTAAGGGTCTGGCATAGATCACAAGCTGTGGTGTAGGTTGCCGATGTGGCTCAGATCCAGCATTGCTGTGGCTGTGCTGTAGGCCAGCAGCTGTGGCTCCAATTCATCCCCTGGCCCAGGAACTTCCATATGCCACAGGTGTGACCAGAAAGAAAGAAAGAAAGAAAAGAAAGAAAGAAAGAAAGAAAGAAAGAAAGAAAGAAAGAAAGAAAGAAAGAAAGAAAGAAAGAAAGAGGGAAGGAAGCAGGATAAGATGGGAAGTTCAGGATGGCATCACAGGAAGGCCCTGAATGCATCTCTTCCCATGGACACAACAAATCCACAACTAATTATGGGATAATTCCTTCTGAAAAAGACCTGAAAACTGGACCGTTTCCACAAGGAAGAGTGCAAGGACCGCAAGGATCAAGGCGGGTAGGAGAGGCAGAGGGAGGATCTCATCAAGGGAAAAAAAAAACCACACCCCAGCCAAAACAATCCACAGATGGGAGGGATTATCAAGGTACCAGTTACCTTCCCCAGAGAATAAAGGCTTCAAGTGCCACATCAAACACCCAATCTTTGGATCCTGCACAAGAGAAATGAGCCCCAAAACATCTGGCTTTGAAAACCAATGGGGAATATGCCCAGGAAGACTAAGGTACTGCAGAGAATGGAAAAATCCCTTTTAAAGGGCTTGCTCACAGGCTAACTCAACCTGAAAACCAGCATAAAAGCACTGGATTGAAAAGCACATGGACCACCTGTGAGGAGGACCCACCTACTAATCTTGAAGCATCTGCTGGAAAGGCAGGAACCAGTTGGAATGCTCCCTGGGAACTGGTTTTGCAATCTCAGGCTACCTTACTGAGCCCAATGCTGGTGGGTACCATTTTGGAATTCTCCCTCTAGCCTGTTAGTGCCAGTAAGCACACCCCACTTAGAGCTCCATTCACCCCTGTACCTCGGCCAGGCCTCACAGCTGATTGGTTGATAACCCTGCCCACTAGCACTCAGCAGCCACTGTGGCCAGCTCTGCAGTCATTCCAGTGTCCAGCCCTTCCCACCAGTGCATGGGGGCAGCATTTGTGACCCTGCCACAACAAGAGGGTGCACACAGCCCATGTGGGGGATGCCCCTTGAGCACTTGGCTCTGGCAGCCAGGCGGGATTGCATTTCTGAGCTCCACAGGACACCTACATAAGGCCACTCTTTGATTTACCTAATATATAGAAACAAACAGAGAATTAGGCAAAATGAGGAAACAGGAATATGGTCCTATAGAAAGAATAAGACAAAACCACAGTAGAAGTACTAAATAAACAGAGATAAGCAATCTACTGGATTAAAAGTTCAAAATAGGAGTTCCTGTTGTGGCTCAGCGGTTAAAGAACCCAACTAGTATCCATGAGGATGCAGGTTCAAACCTTGGCCTTGCTCAGTGGGTTAAGGATCTGACGTTGCTGTGAGCTGTGCTGTAGGTCGAAGACATGGCTCAGATCTTGAGTTGCTGTGGCTGTGGTGTAGGCTGGCAGCTACAGCTCCTGTTCAACCCCTAGCCTGGGAGCCTCCATATGTCTCAGGTGTGGCCCTAAAAAGATTTAAAAAAAAAAAAGAGTTCAAAATAATGGTCAAAAGATCTCATAGAACTTGGGAGAAGATGGATGAACACAATGAGAACTTCAACAAAGAGAAAGAAGATATAGGAAAGTATCAAACAGAAATTACAACTAAACTGAGAAATATACCAAAGGGATTCAACAGCAGATTGGATAAAGTGGAAGAACAGATCAGCGAGCTGGAAGACAAAGGAATGGAACTCACCCAGACAGAGCAGCAAGATGAACAAAGAGTTTTAAAGAATAAAGGTATTTTAAGGGACCCTTGAGACATCAAGCAGAATAACATTCCCAGTATTGGGTCCCAGAAAAATAGAGAAAGAACAAGCAAAATTATTTGAAAAGATAGTAGATGAAAACTTCCTTAATCTGAGGAAGGAAAAAGATATTCAGGTGCAGGAAGCTCAGAGATTTCTAAATAAGATGAACCCAAAGAGACACATTTTAAGGCACATTATAATTAAAATGGTAAAGAGAATCTTAAAAACAGCAAGAGAAAAACAACTTATGATGTGCAAGGAAAACCCTATAAGGCTGTCAGTGCATTGTTTCAGCAGAAACTTTACATACCACGGAGGTCCCGTCGTGGTGCAGTGGTTAACAAATCTGACTAGGGGGAGTTCCCGTCGTGGCGCAGCGGTTAACGAATCCGACTAGGAACCATGAGGTTGCGGGTTCGGTCCCTGCCCTTGCTCAGTGGGTTAACGATCCGGCGTTGCCGTGAGCTGTGGGGTAGGTTGCAGACGCGGCTCGGATCCTGCGTTGCTATGGCTCTGGCGTAGGCTGGCGGCCACAGCTCCGATTAGACCCCTAGCCTGGGAACCTCCATATGCCACAGGAGAGGCCCAAGAAATAGCAAAAAGACCAAAAAAAAAAAAAATCTGACTAGGAACCATGAGGTTGTGGGTTCAATCCTTGGTCTCGCTCAGTGGGTTAAGGATCCGATGTTGCCGTGAGCTGTGGTGTAGGTCGAAGACTCGGCTTGGATTTGGCATTGCTGTGGTTGTGGCGTAGACCAGTGGCTACAGCTCCGATTAGATCTCTAGCCTGGGAACCTCCATATGCCACGGGGGGTGGCCCTAAAAAGACAAAAAGACCCAAAAAATAAAAATAAAAAGAGAGAGAGAGAGAGAAACTTTACAGACCAGAAGAGGATGGCCTGACATATTGAAAATGCTGAAAGGGAAAAAAGCTTCCAATAAGAATTCTCTGCCCAGCAAGGTTATAATTTAGAATTAAAGGAGAGGTTAAGAGTTTTTGGAGTTCCCGTTGTGGCTCAGTGGTTAACGAATCCAACTAGGAACCATGAGGTTGAGGGTTCGATCCCTGGCCTCGCTCAGTGGGTTAAGGATCTGGCGTTGCCATGAGCTGTGTTGCAGGTTGCAGATGCGGCTTGGATCCCATGTTGCTGTGGCTCTGGCATAGGCTGGCGGCTGCAGCTCCAATTCGACCCCTAGCCTGGGAACGTCCATATGCCACAGAAGCAGCCCAAGAAATGACAAAAAGACAAAAAGAAAAAAAAAAAAGAGTTTCCTTGATAAGCGCTTCAGATGGCACATTCACAGTATAGTATGTGGAATGGACAATCAACAGGAACCTACTGTATGGCACAGGGACATCTACTCAATATTCTGATAACCTCTTTGGGAATGGATATGTGTATACGTGTAACGGAATCACTTTGCTGTATAGCAGAAATAATACACCATTAAAAATCAACTATACTTACATAAATTTTTTAAAAAGAGTTACCAAGATAAGCAAAAGCTAAAGGAGTTCATCACCACCAAACCAGCCCTACAAGAAATGCTACAGTGACTTCTTTAAGCTGAAAAGAAATGATACTAATTAATAATAAGAAAACATGTGAGGAGTTCCCTGGTAGCTCAACAGGTTAAAGATTCAGCTTTGTCACTGCTGTGGCTTAGGTCGCTGCTGTTGCTGCATGTGTCAATACATGACACAACAAAATGAAGGATACAAATCATGAGTCTCTCAATCGATGTAAAAAATACTTTTGACAATATTCAGTATTTACTTATAAAAATTCTCAACAAGATTGATATAGAGGGAACAACATAATAAAGAGCATATATGACAAACCCACAGCTAACATCATATTCAGGGGTGAAAAACAGAAAGCTTTCCCTCTAAGATCAGGAATAAGACAAGGATGCCCACTCTTGCCACTTTCATTCAACACGGTATTGGAAGTCCTATAGCAATTAGGCAAGAAAAAGAAAGAAAAGCCATACAAATCAGAAGACATAAAACTGTCACTATTTGCAGATGACATGATAATGTATATGGAGAACCCTCAAGATGCCATCAGAAAAACTTATAACTAGAGTTCCTGGTGGCCCAGTGGTTCAGGACCCAGTATTGTCCCTGCTGTGGCTCAGGTTCACTTCCTGACCCAGGAACTTTTGTATGCCACAGGCACAGCCAAAAAAAAAAGAAAAAGAAAAAAAATGAGAGGCAGGTGATGTCTTTAATGTAAAAAAATAGTTTAGGAGTTCCCATCGTGGCTCACTGGTTAACAAATCTGACTAGGAACCATGGGGTTGCGGGTTCGATCCCTGGCCTTGCTCAGTGGGTCAAGGATCTGGTGTTGCCATGAGCTGTGGTGTAGGTCGCAGACAAGGCTTGGATCTGGCGTTGCTGTGGCTCTGGTGTAGGCTGGCAGCTACAGCTCCAATTAGCTTGGGAACCTCCATATGCCATGGGAAGCAGCCCTAGAAAAGGCAAAAAGACAAAAGTAATTAATTAATTAATTAAAAATAATTTTAAAAACCTTATACCTAACGAATTAAGTAAAATTGCAGGATACAAAATCAATATACAGAAACATGTGGCCTTTCTATATACTAATAAAGAACTACTAGAAAAAGAAATAAAGAAAACAATCCCATTTATAATTGCATCAAAAAGAATAAAATACCTAGGAATAAACTCCTTTTTTTTTTTTTTGTCTTTTATCCTTTTAGGGCCGCACCCACAGTATATGGAGGTCCCCAGCCTAAGGGTCGAATCAGAGCTGTAGCCACCAGCCTACGCCAGAGCCACAGCAACACTAGATCCAAGCCGTGTCTGCGACCTACACCACAGCTCATGGCAACACCTGATCCTTAACCCACTGAGCAAGGCCAGGGATCAAACCCGCAACCTCATGGTTCCTAGTCGGATTTGTTTCCACTGTGCCACGACCGGAACTCCTAACATACCTATAAATAAACTTAATGAAGGAGGTGAAATACTTGTGCACTGAAAACTAGAAGACCCTGATGTAAGAAATTGAAGAGGACACACACGCAAATGAAAGATATTCCTTTCTCATGGGTTAGAAGAATTAATATTGGTAAAATGTTCATATTATCCAAAGCAATCTATAGGTTTAAGGTAATCCTCATCAAAATTCTAATGGCATATTTCACAGAACTTGAACACATAATTTTCAAATGTGTATGGAACCATAAAAGACCCCAAATAGACAAAACAATCTTGAGGAAGAACAAAGCTGGAGTTATCATGCGCCCTGATTTTAAACAATACTGCAAAGCTGTAGTAATCAAAAGAGTTTGATACTGGCACACAAACAGACACACAGATTAATGGAACAGAATCGAGAGTCCAGAAATAAACCCACATATATGTGGACAATTAACCAACACCAAAGGAGTAAAGACATATGATAGAGAAAGGACAGTCTTTTCAATAAATGGTGTTGGGAAAACTGGACAGCTACATGCAAAAGGATAGAACTAGACCCCTAACTTACACCATACACAAAAATTAACTCAGAATGGATTAAGGACTTGACTATAAGACCTGAAACCGTAAAATTCCTAGAAGAAAACATAGGCATATGTTTAATCTCAGTGACATTAGCCTTAGTGAAGTTTTTATGGATCTGCCTCCAAAGGCAAGAGAAACAAAAGAAAAAATAAATAAATGGGACTACATCGAACTAAAAAGCTTCTGTACAGTAACGGAAACCATTATCAAAATGAAAAGGCAACCTACTGAATGGGAGAAGATATTTGCAAATCATATCTCTTTATTTATTTATTTGCAAATCATATATCTTTTAAGGGGTTAATATCCAACATATATAAAGAACTCATACAGTTCAACAACAAAAAGCAAACAACCAGATTTAAAAGTCGGAAGGGGCTCTGAA
The DNA here is from genome assembly GCF_016906955.1 of Phacochoerus africanus. Taxonomy (NCBI): domain Eukaryota; kingdom Metazoa; phylum Chordata; class Mammalia; order Artiodactyla; family Suidae; genus Phacochoerus; species Phacochoerus africanus. The sequence goes on along the minus strand of NC_062548.1, from coordinate 20,247,876 downwards.
TAGATATTTTTTCCAAGGAAGACATACAGCTAACCGACAAGCACGTGAAAAGATGTTAAATATCGTTAATTATTAGGGAAATGCAAATCAAAATCACAGTATCACCTCCCACCTGTTGGGATGGCTACGATCAAGAAATAACAAATGGTGTAGAGGCTGTGGAGAAAAGGGAACTCTTGTACTCTGGTGAGGGGATGGTAAATTAGTACAGCTATTGCAGAAAACAGTATGGAGACGCCTCAAGATATTCAGAATAGAACTACTGTATGACCCAGTTATTCCACGTCTGGGTATTTATCTGAAGAACATGAAAGCAGTAATTCAAAAAGATATATGCACCCCATGTTCATTGCAGCATTATTTACAAGAGGCAAATGTGGAGACAACCAAAGTGTCCATTGATGAATGGATGAAGAACATGTGGTATGTGTATACACATATATTCCATGTATACCTGTGTCTAGACATATGTAAATATACATATATATGTGTATCGCATATGTATATTTTACATACATATGCATGTATATGTATGTATATACAAGTCTACATGGAATAATACATGTGCAGTGGAATACGATTCACCCATAAAAAAAGAACCAAATCCTGCCATTTGCAAAACATGGATGGACTTTGGGGGTATTATGCTAAGTGAAATAAGTCCAACAGAGAAAGACAAATACCCGTGACCTCACTCATATATGGAATCTAATACACAAAACCAACAAAACAAAACAAAAATTCATAGTTACAAAGAAGAGATTAGTAGTTACCAGAGGGGAAGGCATTTGGTGTGTGGGCGACATGGATGAAGGGGGTCAACTGTAGGGCGATGGATGGAACCTCAATTTATGGTGGTGATCACTTGGTCGTGTGTATGGACGTTCAACTACCTGACAGGTATATGACTGAAAAAGAAAAGAGAGGAGTTCCCATTGCGGCTCAGTAGTAACGAACCCCACTTAGCGTATCCAAGGGGTTGTGGGTTTGATCCCTAGCCTCGCTCAGTGGGTTCAGGATCTGGCATTGCCGTGAGCTGAGTGTAGGTCAGAGATGTGGCTTGGATCTGGCATTGCTGTGGCTGTGGTGTAGCCTGGCAGCTGTAGCTCTGATTCGACCCCTAGCCTGGGAACCTCCATATGCTGTGGGTACATATGGAAAACAAATAAATCAATAAATAGGAAAAAAAAAGAAAAAGAAAGAAAATGTGAGGCTTAAGTACCTTTCCTCCAGTCACACAGCCTATAAGGGTTAGAGCAGGATTTGAACCCAGGCAGCCCTGCTCCATCAACTGTGCTTCAAACTGCTAGCCTACGGTGTTGTTTCCCAGCTGTTGTCAGCTGTCTGCCCCAGGAGAACTGGGTAATTCCAAGCCTTCCTGGTAAACAGACCCAAGGATCCTCTGGCAGTTATGAGGTGATGGGCCTTTTTCTAACTTGTCCATATTCAGAAGACTTTGTCTCACTTGAATTTCTTTCCAGGCATTTCATTGCTTGGCTCCACACACATTAAGAACTGAGCCCCTGAGATTTCATGCTTGTTAAGCTGGTCATGCTAAAAGGGAAAGTTGCTTAGAAATTTTAAATTACTCATTACATAGAGCCAAATCCCATAGCCGTGGCCTTCAGGAAAGCTGTGGGCCAAGCCCTCCAACGGTGCTTGTAGGATGAATGACTGCTCAGGTTCCTCCCTGGGGCTGGAGTTGTGCTGTCACCATAAAGCAGAGCCTGGAAATCCTTGTGTCCAACAGAGTATCTCGTTGTAATGACATCTGTGTTTTGGACGTGTCTTTATCAGAGGTCAGTTAGCTACAGGTGAATAAAATCTCATCAGCCCGGTTTGAACAGTAAAGGGTATGTTATCTGAGAAGCTCCTGGACCCCCAAAGACAGGAAGCCCATAGCTGCACATCACATGGAATTCGGAGCAGGGGTCAGAAAGGCAGCAGGGGAGTTGTCACTGTCACTCAGCATGTTAAGAACCCGTCATAGTGTCTATGAGAATGTGTCTTCTACCCCCGGCCTCGATCAGTGGCCTAAGGATTTGGCGTTGCTGCAAGCTGCAGCGTAGATCATAGATGTGGCTCAGATCCTGCATTGCTGTGGCTGTGGTGTAAACCACAGCTCTGATTCAGCCCTGAGCTCAGAAACTTCCATGCCACTGGTGTGGTCCTAAAAAAGAGAAAAGAAAAAGGAAAGGCAGCAGTCACCAAGGAGGCTTCTCTTGGACTCTCCAGGGCTGCTGGGCCCTGCCTCTGCTTCTCTGCAGGGCCATCTTCCCTCCCTCTTCCTCTGCACGTAGCAGGAAATGGCCTCACAGTCCAAATTTGATCCTTCCCCAGCTCTAGCTCCAGAATGCTATTCCAAAATCTCAGGGAAGAAGTTGATTGGCTGGCTTGGGTCAGGTGTCCACTCCTTGTCCAATCAGCGCTGGCTGAAAGGCCATTCATTTAGAATAAACCTGGCGCTGTTGCCTCTCACTATGTGCCTTTTACTTCCCCTTTTATTAGCAATCAATACCTACCTCTTGGTGGTGCCCATGATTTTTATAAAGTTCAGAACTTTGCAATTTCCACCAAGGAGTAGTTTTGAATCTTCAGTCACATCATCTCATATCACTGGTCCCTCCCGGACCATGTTGACGGCACATTAAAGCAATAGCTTTCCTGTGTCCATTCAGATTTGTGGGCAGGAATGTTGACAGACAGGACAAAGCACTGATCCCAGCAGTTGCCGGACTCCCAAGGACTAGTGAGTCGTGTGTTCTCCTGCAAACAGGGCCACGTGGGCCCCAGCCGGCTGTCACATCTGAGAGGTCCAGGACAAAGCCCACACCTCTCTGCTTTCAAAACCCAGAGCGCACATCTCGGGGAGAATAGGTCAGCAAGCAGACTCAGGATGAAAGCCAAGTCCTGCCTTTCTTGCACACCTGGGCAGAGAGAGGCAGGCTGAGTCCCTGACGCGTGTGTCTTTTGGTCCTTTCTCCTCGGTGCCCTTGCAGACCAGCCCGGCCTATTCATTTCATTCCGAGGCGATCAAATCGCAATAAACCGAAGTCGTGATGATCCATATGGGAAGTTCCTTCTGCCAGATGTTCAGCCTCGTGCCTGGCAGGAAGGATGAGAGGAACTCCTGGGGTCTCGTTGATGACAGATGAGAGGGGAGAGGAGGTGCAGAAGACCCGACAGGTGGAGGGGGCGTCCCCCAGCCTCCAGGCCTGAGCACAGGGCGTACCCGATGGTGATGCCAACCACCCATCCCTTTACTGGCTCACATTTATCGAGCACTTCCAGGCACCAGGTTCTGTGCCGGGCCCTAGGATGCCGCAGGGACAGGGCAGAGAAGGCTTCTCCAAGAAGGAGGGTGTCAGGAAGAGCTGGCTAAGTGGGGCTCTGGGGGAAGAGCGTCCCTGGCAGCGGGCACGGGAGGGCAAAGGCTCTGAGGCAGGGAGAGGCTCGTGTCCATGGAACAAAGCCTGGCATGGCTAGAGCAGGATGGCCGTGGAGAGACAGATGTGAAGGAGGAGAAGTCGGCGGGGGCCACACTCAGGGCCCTGGGGACACAGTAAGGAGTTTGATTTTCTGTATTCTCAGCCTAGGAGAGATATGCCAATTCGAAGAGTTGATGACAGACTGCATCTCGGTACCCAGAGTTTGAAGTGACCGAATGGACGGGTCATTGAAAGTGGAAGATGGTACCCCAGGGAGAGAGGCCAGAGCTTAGCCCATGACAGTGAGCAGGGCCTGCCCAGGAGCTGGATGAAGGCAAAGAGGGATGGCAGTTATCTCGAAAGGATGGGCTGGAACTGAGGCTTTCAGGCGCAACCAGACTTAGAGCCTGGGGAGGAGAAGAGGATGCTGTGATACACAGGGAGATGCTGTCAGCCAGCCAACTAGAGAATCAGGAAGGGATAATGTCACCTAAGCTGGTGGTGGGGGACTGCCAAGTGGAAGTGCTTTGCCTGGGACGTCAAGCATGGAACGAGGATTAAGAAAAGACTGTGTACTTGGAGAAAGCCGCTTCAGTGGAGGGTTGTGGGAATTGTAGGTCTCTTATGGATGCGAGGGATAGAAAACCACCAGGGATCTGACTTCAGGCATGGCTGGATCCAGGAGTTCAAATGATGTCATCAGGACTCTTCGTCTCTCAGCTCCCATTCCCCACCCGGGCTTCATCCTCAGGCAGGCTTCCCCTATACAGAGTAGCACATGGCCCCTGGCAATCCACCCCGCCATCCTACCAGCTCAGCAGTGCCAGTTTAAAGAGAGGCCCTCCCGCTCCCCGTAGTTCCTTTCTTGAGCCCAGCTTGCAAGGATGCCGTCAGCATTCATCTGGTCTGCATGAACCAAAGGGGTGTGTGTGTGTGTGGCAGCGGGGCGGGGGGAAGGGGAAGTGGTATTTGGGGGGGCAAAGCGAATGCTCTGCACAGAGGAGCCAGGTTGCAGGGGGTTGAGCGGGAGTGGTGGTGACAAGAATGCAGTGTCTGCAGTGAAAGGAGGGAGAAACTAAGACGGCAGTTGGAGGGAGCCACAGGATCAGGTCGGCTTTCTTTTTCTTTCAGGTACGAGAGATTTATGCATGTCTGCAGGCAGGGAGAGGGAAGATACCAGCGGGGAAGGAGTGATTGAAGATTCTGGAGAGAGGAGATAATTGATAGAGCCAGGCCCCCTAGGAGACAGGCAGAAAATGGAGTGCAGGGCGCAGGATGATATGAAAGGAGAAAAAACAGAATGTCAGTGTCATCAGCTGCTGTTTTTCCAGAATGACACCCTTCGATGGCAGTTAGCCGTGGCGTGGCTGTGAGGACAGGCCGCTGCTGGAGGCACATGCCAGGGCTTTTCTATCGCACGAGGAGGAGAGCCAGGCCTTCAGGGCCACCTCATCCCTCCCCCAACCCCAAGGGCCAGGTCATCCCCCATGTTCTCCACGTGATCCCGACAAGGTTTCAGGTCTTGGAGCCAAATTAATCACATGTAGAAGTAAATTCCTTCCTTTGTAATATACCTGAGTTATTTGGCTTTTTAATAGAATCTCGCCTGATGAGAAAACTCATCCACATAGGGAACGTAGACAATAAGGTGTCCAAGAAGAAAATACGAGTGTTTCCTACGCACCGCCCCGGAAGTGATGATATTAACACGCTGGGACGCGCTGCCCTTGCTGGGCGATGCCGCATCAAAATGGCACATCTGGCTCCCCACCCCCCCCCCCGCCCCGTGTCACATCCTTTCGCAAGCCTTCCACCTGCCAGCAGGCAGTCGCTGAAAAAAACCCCGTTAGAGTCACGTGGCCGTGACAGCGTCCAGCGCAGACCCTTGGGGTGCTGACTCAGACGCCACAGGCGGCAGCGTCACCCCGGGTCGTGTGGTTTCGGAAGTGGAGAATGACTTCCGGCAAAGATTCTCACACAAACCCAGGGCGTCCCCTTGATTTGCAGGGTAGGTGCATTCTTAGAAAAGTCAAAGGACACCCCCCCCCCCAAATACTTTGCTCTTTGTAAAGCCACGAGGTTCCAGACTCAGGTCACTAATCATTTCCTTTGCAACCTGAATGATGGTGCAGGACAGGAGACCGTGCTCTGGGTCTGGACCCCCACCCCAGGCAGCGCGGGATGGGTCACCTCCCTGGCTCCTCCCTTCGAGCGCCAGTAGGGCCGACAGGGGCCCTGGGACAGTCTAGAGCAGCAAACCACCCACTGGTTTCTAGAATGTCCCGCTAAGGGTGACACCCCATCCCCACCCCCAGCTGACAGCCTGAGATGGTCTCTCAGGGTCCCCACTTCCTCTAATGGGGCTTCGTGTCCTTCCTTCCAGAACATGCCCGGTCCACCGGGACACCGCCGCGGCCCCGGTGGCACAGCGAGCAGGAACACAGCTTGCGGGAGTCCTGGAACTCCCTCACGGCCTTTGACCGCTCCCAGCGGGGCCGCATCTCCAACGTGGAGTTCCAGGGGGACATCCTGGATGAGTTCCTGCAGCAGCAGAAAAGCAGCCGGCACAGCGACCAGCAGGCCCCGTGGAAGGAGGAGAAGCCGGAGCCCGTGAGCGAGCAGGACCCCGGCTCCCCGGAGACAGACGACAGCGGGGACTTCAAAATCCCCGTCCTGCCTTATGGACAACACTTGGTCATCGACATCCAGTCCACGTGGGGGGACAGGCACTACGTTGGCCTCAACGGCATAGAAATATTCAGTTCCAAGGGCGAGCCTGTGCGTGTCGCCAACATTCAAGCCGACCCCCCGGACATCAATATCTTACCGGCCTATGGGAAAGACCCCCGCGTCGTCACCAACCTCATCGACGGGGTGAACAGGACGCAGGACGACATGCACGTCTGGCTGGCGCCCTTCACACCCGGCAAGCCCCACTCCATCTCCATCGACTTCCTGCACCCTTGCCAGATCGCCCTGATCAGGGTCTGGAATTACAATAAATCGCGGATACACTCCTTCCGCGGCGTGAAGGACATTACGATGCTGTTGGACGGGCAGTGCATCTTTAAAGGAGAAATCGCCAAGGCCTCAGGCACCCTGACCGGAGGTACCATATCTCTGTTAAGAATGTTCTCCAAGTCGGGAGTTCCCGTCGTGGCGCAGTGGTTAATGAATCCAACTAGGAACCATGAGGTTGCGGGTTCGATCCCTGCTCTTGCTCAGTGGGTTAACTATCCGGCATTGCCGTGAGCTGTGGGGTAGGGCGCAGACGTGGCTCAGATCCCGCGTTGCTGTGGCACTGGCATAGGCTGGCAGCTACAGTTCCGATTGGACCTCTAGCCTGGGAACCTCCATATGCTGCGGGAGCGGCCCAAGAAATGGCAAAAAGACCAAAAAAAAAAAAAAATGTTCTCGAAGTCCCCCTCCTGCTACCCACTGAGCCCTGGGGAAAATCTATACCTGCTGGCTAGCCAGTGACAGGTGTCTCTTCTTTCCCAGACCTGACCTGGCTTTCGCCCTTGGGGGGCTGGGTGTGTGAGAGCTGACCTCATTTAAACGCCTGCCCTGGATACCAGCCTCATTCAGCTTCCCTGAGCCTGACATGGAGGGCTCTTTGGGCCCGTGGTCCATGGAGGGAGTGCTCTCCGAAGGACCCTTAGGGTAGGGAGGGGTGCAGGATAGGGAAGGGGGAGAAGCTAGGTAAAGACACCGTTTCAGGGGAAACCCAGCCTCCACCTGATCCCAAGGGAAGCATCGCTTTCAGGGTCTGTCGTGCCTCAAGGCAGAGCAGCAGGGCTTTGGGCCGCCCAGGCTCCCATGGTTGGGGACGTAATTCCCACACCCTTCCAGGCAAGGCTCCCCCTACAAGGGTCAGCAAGGATCCCTGTGGGGCACCCACAGCCTCGGCCATGGTACCTTAGCCACGCCTAAGAAACGACCCTACTTTCATGACCGGTCACAGTGATTCTCACGAGATTAGGTGCCTTCATTAGATGTATGTGGTTTTTACGGTTCCTAAATTCCACTGGCAAAGGCTCAGTGACACAAATCAAGACCTGTTGGGAGTTCCTGTCATGGCTCAGCGGTTAATGAATCCGACTAGGAACCATGAGGTTGCAGGTTCGATCCCTGGCCTTGCTCAGTGGGTTAAGGATCCTGCGTTGCCATGAGCTGTGGGGTCGGTCACAGACGCGGCTCGGGTCCCGCGTTGCTGTGGCTCTGGCGTAGGCCGGTGGCTACAGCTCCGATTGGACCCCTAGCCTGGGAACCTCCATATGCTGCAGGAGTGGTGCAAGAAATGGCAAAAAGACAAAAAAAAAAAAAAGACCTATTAAGGGGGAGTTCCCATTGTGGCTCGGTGGGTTAAGAACCCATCCATGAGGAGGCAGGTTCAATCCCTGGCTTTCCTCAGTAGGTTAAGTTTCCAGCGTTGCCACAAGCTTCGGTGTAGGTCACAGATGTGGCTCAGATCTGGCATTGCCATGGCTGTGGTATAGGCCGACCCCTACCTAGCCCGAGAACTCCCATATGCCACAGGTGCAAGCCTAAAAAGCAAGAAGGAAAAAAAAAAAAAAAAAAAAAAAGAACCCGTTACGGGGTTGGGATTGTCTAGTCCTCAGGTTGGGTGGGTTTAGGTTCTGCAAATCCCCAGAGGTGGACTGAGCTGAATTCTGTCTTCCCGGACGCCGTCAGCTCCAGAGCACTTTGGAGACACGATCTTATTCACGACCGACGATGACATCCTCGAGGCCATCTTCTGTTCCGATGAGACCTTGGACTTGGACGTGGAGAGCCTGTGCAGCCTGCAGGCCGAGGAGGCGCTGCGGAGGCCCAGCACCGCCGACGGCCAGAGTGACGAGCGGCCCTACACCCAGGCCGGCTCCTGGGCTGACGACCAGGTAGGACTGGAACTGGGGGGACGGGGGCGCCCCGCCCCAAAGAGGCATCTTCTCCTGACTCAGAACAGGAGGGATGAAGATGGATATCCTTGAAGCCGCTGGTGCCCCTGGTTTGACACTTCCCATTTTTCTGGTTCATGTTTTGTTCTCTATGTCATATTTCATCCCCTAATTATTGTGTATTTTTTTTTAAAACCAAAGGGAAGAAACTATTCAAATTTTAATCAAAGCGAGAGGAAATCAGTTCCGTGTCATCTCTGTCATTAAGAAGTTGGCAGTCTCCGGGGAGGTTTTGCTTGGGGTGGCGTCTTGAGCACCCGCTGTTGTTTTCGATGCAAGGGCTAGAAAGGCTTTTAATAAGCCGACGGAGAGTTAAAATAATGATGATCCTGGCAGTCATTTTGTGGACACACATCGCGACCCGGTTGTTACCGTGTTTAACCCTCCTGACAACCACTGGGGTGAAGACATGATCACCCCCATTTAGGAAACCAAGGCTCAGACAGGCTGAGGGACCTCGCGGGAGAGTAACAAGGCTCGAACTTGAACGCAGGACTTCAAAGTCTGTGGGTATTTTTTTTTCTTTTTTTTCCTTTTAGGTCCTCACTTGCAGCATAGGGAAGTTTCCAGGCTAGGGGTCAAATCGGAGCTTCAGTTGCCATCTTACACCATAGCCACACAGCCACAGCAACTGGGGAGCTGAGCTGCATGTGCGACCTACACCACAGCTCACGGCAACACCGGATCCTTAACCCTTCGAGCGAGGCCAGGGATTGAACCTGCAACCTCATGGATGCTAGTAGGATTTGTTTCCACTGTGCCACAATGGGAACTCACATTTTTGTGTTTTTTTGTTTTGTTTTGTTTTTTTGTTTTTGTTTTTTGTCTTTTTGCCTTTTCTAGGACCGCTCCCGCAGCACATGGAGGTTCCCAGGCTGGGGGTCCGATCAGAGCTGTAGCCACCGGCCTGTGCCAGAGCCACAGCAACAAGGGATCTGAGCCGCGTCTGCGACCTACACCCAGCTCACGGCAATGCCGGATCCTTAGCCCACTGAGCAAGGCCAGGGATTGAACCTGCAACCTCATGGTTCCTAGTCGGATTCGTTAACCATTGTGCCACGACGGGAACTCCACATTTGTGTGTGTGTGTGTGTGTGTGTGTGTTTTGTCCTTTTAGGGCCACACCTACAGCATATGGAGGTGAGACCCTGCCCCTTGCAGGGAAGCAGCTGTCCCTCCACCCAGACAGGCTAGGCCATTGTTGATGGGTGTCCTGATTTTTTCAAAGAAAGCCAGAAGTCTGGATGTTTTTTTTTTTTTTTCTTTTTAGGGCCACCCCTGAGGCATATGGAGGTTCCCAGGCCAGGGGCCGAACCAGAGCCACAGCTGCCGACCTACACCACAGCCACAGCAACGTGGGATCCAAGCCGCATCTGCACCCTACACTGCAGCTCATGGCAACCCCACATCCTTAACCCACTGAGCGGGGCCAGGGATCGAACCTGCATCCTCACAGACACTATGCCTTGTTCTTAACCTGCTGAGCCACACCCAGAAGTCTGGATTTTTATGTCACATCTCCCCATTAAACAAAAATGTTGGCGGAGCTCCCTGGTGGCTCCGCAGGTTAAGAATCTGGTGTTGTCACTGCTGTGGCTCAGGTTCCATCCCCAGCCTGGGAGCTTCCACATGCCACAGGCACGTTCCCTCCAAATACTGTTTGCAACAAATTCAGACCGTCTCTGGGCCACAAAACATGTCTGTGATCTGGCTTTACTTCATGGGCCTCCAACTGGGAGACGGCCTTGAGGCCTTTCATTCCCCCAGCCTTTTCCAAATGAAGTCCCTGCTCAGGGACTCTGATGGAATCTAGTCCTGTGAGGGGCCGGTCCGGGCTGGAGCTGCACCACGCCTGCCTGGGTGTCCACATCAGTGCATCCACCAGGGGGCGTCCCGGGGGCCTCGAGGAGGGCAGGGTGCTGGGGGAGGCGAGAGAAGACATGTAGGCTCCAGGACAGCAGCACCAGCCAGGGCCAGAGCCTGCTGTGAGCATGGGTGACTTCCGGCAGAGCGCTTCTCTCCCTTCCTTCCCATCACCCGGCAGGGGCCTGGAGGGGCTGTCCTGTGGGGCTGGACCAAGGGGTCATCAGGGCATCATGGGGTAACCACCATCCCCACTGAAACTCCTAAGATCCAGACAAATGACTCCACCTTGTTTTGCGTCTCAGTTTTCCTGTCTGTGATGTAGGACCGGCGTTTCTACCCTGACTTATGGGGCAGCGATCTAACGAGAAAAGTGTCGGAGTTCCCGCCATGGCTCAGTGGAAACAACTCTGACTAGGATCCATGAGGACGCAGATTCAAGCCCTGGCCTCGATCAGGGGGTTAAGGATCCGGCATTGCCGTGAGCTATGGTGTGGGTTGCAGATGTGGCTCGGATCTGGCGTGGCTGTGGCTGTGGCATAGGCCAGAGGCTACGGCTCCAACTCGACCCCTAGCCTGGAAACCTCCATATGCTGCGGGTACTGCCCTAAAAAGCAAAAAAAAAAAGAGAAAAGTGTACCCAGAGACCCAAGAAGTAGGGTGTGGCAGCCCACTCTGTCTACAGCCCAATAGCTCTTTACCTGCCTGCCTGTGGATCACCTGGAGAGCTTTTTTTTTGTCTGTTTTTTTTAGGGCCACATCTGCAGCATATGGAGGCTCCCAGGCTAGAGGTCGAATCAGAGCTGTAGCTGCTGGCCTATGCCACAGCCACAGCAACACCAGATCTGAGCCTCATCTGCAACCTACACCACCGCTCACAGCAATGCCAGATCCTTAACCCACTGAGCGAGGCCAAGGACTGAAGCCACAACCTCATGGTTCCTAGTGAGATTCATTTCCACTGCTCCATGACGGGAACTCCCTGGAGAGCTTTAAAAATGTGCATGCACAGGCCCCAGGGTTGAGAACCACTCCCTCTGAATTCACCCTCCTCCTTCCCTCCATCCGTCTCTTCCAATCCCTTTCCCTCCCTCCAGCCTTCAGCTCACTAGATTAACCAGATGGGTCCTTCTCTGTTTCAGGAAAATCTAATCACCTGAGCTGGTAGCATCAAACTCCTCCTCTGCCAATGACAGCTTCTGTTAAGGAAGCAGAGACACAAGGGTTCCTGCCCTCCCCAATACTACCAGTCACAGAGCCCCACAAGTGCAGGAAACAGAAGAAAAGACACAGGGGGAGGAACAAAAGGAGTTCCCGCTGTGGATCAGCAGGTTAAGAACCTGACTAGTATCCATGAGGTTGTGGGTTCAATCCCTGGCCCCATGCAGTGGGTTAAGTATCCAGCATTGCCGTGAGCTGCAGCATAGGTCACAGAGGCGACTTGGATCCACGGTAGCTGTGGTGTGGGCCGGCAACTGCAGCTCTGATTCAGCCCCTGGCCTGGGAACTTCATATGCCGCGGATGTGGCCCTAAAAAGAGAAAAAAAAAAAAAAAAAGGACACGGGGCTTTCCCTGGGGCACAGGGTGGGCAGCAGGAGCTGGGAAAACAGCCAGCCAGCTGTCTGGGTGTCGCTACAATCACCTGCTTTCCCTCTGCTTCTCCCCCGAAACCATGTGCAGGTCCTGGAGCCAGAGATGCCACCCAGTCCCCCTGTCCCAGAGGTCACCACTCCAGAGCCGGGCGTCTACCATGGGATCTGTGAGTGCCCTCTCCTAGGGCAGGGGCGGGAGGGGGAGGGGAGGGCCATGGCCACTTGGGACGGGGTTTCCGGGGACACTTGGACAGCTGGTACCTTGCACAGAGGCCGTGGGACAAGCAGGGGCCAAACCCAGCCCGAGCTGGGCTCCCTGGCCCTGGCCAGGCGGAGTCCTTTAGAGGATGCCTGGCCCCCCTCGTGCCCTCCGGAGGCTGGGGGGAATCTCTGCAGTTCACATGCAGACGTCTTATGCGTCCACTGCAGCCCTGACCCGGGAGGCTGCCGTCAGAGCCCAGAAGCTGGAGAGCAAGGAGACAGAGGAGCCACAAGGGACTAGGCATCTGTGAGTCCAGGGGCTCGAGTTGCCCCCCGCATCCTGGACCACAGAGCAGATGCTTGAGCAGGGAAGACCTGCATCCTTGCAGCTCTATTGGGGGGCGGGGGATGCAGGAGGAGCAGCCCAGGTACCAGGTCTCTGACAAGTCGAACGTCTGGATTTTTATATGAAATCAGATTTTTTAATGTTGGGGATTAATTCGTCAATATTTTCAAACGCCGTGTGAGCCAGACAAAACTCCTGTGTCGTCGGCCAGCCAGCTGCCAGTGGGTGGCCTCTGAGCAGATCCCAGCTGGGTGTCGCTGGGTCCGTTGTCTCTCCTTTTCCAGTCTCGCCAGCTCCTCTCTTGCTCCACGTGCGTCACGGGGAATCCTCAGGCTCAGGGTCACAGCAGGCTCTGCAAACTTGCTCCCCTCGGCCTCACCTCCCCCCCCCCTCACTCCTTCTTGCCTCCCCGCATCCTGTCACGCCCTGGTCACACCCCACCCACCTCCCCACCCTCCTCTCCGAGACCCCGTGCCGGGGCTTCTGGGCCAGTCCTGCCGCCGCCGCCTGGTGTGCCCACCCTCCCAACCCCCGCATCCCTGCCTGTTGAAAGGATGTCCACTGTCCCCCATGGGGTTCCCAAGAAGCAGACTTGGAGACGAAGTTTCCGGGGCCGTGTTTTTGAGGGAGGGCAGGGAGCAGGGCTGGCCAGAGGGAGAGTAGGGCTCAGGGCTCAGGGCTCAGGACAGCCACACCAGGGCCTCTAGAGGCCAGCTCCACGGTGAGCTCTGGCGCTGCGAAGGCCCCTTGGCGTTGCCCTGAGTCGAGTAAGGGGCTGGGCCTTGACACGTCTGTATTAACATGTCACTGCATACAGGCTGGGAAGGGGTCAAGGCCAAGGGCAGTCATGTCTGGGGACCTCAGCTATGAGCTGTCAGCTGTCAGCACTCCAGCCACGGGAGGGCTGAGCCGTTCAGTCCTGGCGAAGGGAGATGGGATCTGGGCACTGCCCGACGGCATCCCCCATAAGTCTTTCCTAAGGCCCCGCTGCAGCCCCACACCCTCCCCAGCAAGGCTTCCGTGGCACCCGATAAGAATTCAGCCCTCCCCACCTCCCTCCACAAGGATGGAAAAGAGGAAGAAGCCTTTAAACCTTCGCAGCGTTTCCCCCCACCTCCACCTTTTTTTTTAGGGCTGCACATATGGAATTTCCCAGGCAAGGGGTCGAATCAGAGCTGCAGCCTCTGTGCACCACGGCCACAGCCATGCCGGATCAAGTCACATCTGCAGCCTACACCACAGCACACGACAACGCCAGATCCTTAACCCACCAAGCGGGGCCAGGGATCCAACCTGCGTCCTCATGAACATTAGTCGGGTTCGTTACTACTGAGCCACAGCGGGAACTCCCATTACAGCCCCTCGTGGACAGAACTCTCTATTACTTTGGGACAATGGAGAAATGTAAAAGCCATCCTACTATAGGCAGGAGCCTGGTTTGAGGCTTGGTTGCGTCTCCCGTTCAGGCTCACAGCTCTCGTTCTCCCCATGTCCCGGATCAGATTAGGGAACCAAGGCTCTGAGAGGTTGAGTAAGCCACCCAAGGTCACACAGCTCGCACAAGGCCAAAAAGTGAGAAGTGAGTGTCCAGCCCAGGGGACAGCAGTCGTGTCTCGTTCAGTGTGACCTCCCCTAGGCTGGTCAGGATTCAGGGCAGGGGGTGGGAGGGGAGACGACGGAAATGAAATTCAAACTGAGTTAAGCAAAAAAGGGAATTTCTTCCCTCACGCGGAGGGACTGCTAGTTTCCTGCAGGGCCAGATCCAGGCGTACAAAGGCCACCATCAAGCCTTGGCGTCTCCCTCCATCTCTCTGCCCCGTTTCTCATTCCTCGTCTGTCTCCCATCCAGACCCTGTCCACGGGGGCGCTCTGGAAGCTCTGCCCAGCAAGCCCAGAATCTTCCATTCCCTGATACCACCAACAGGGGTCCCGGAATTAAGTCTCTCCACGTGGCCCGGGTCAGGAGTCCATCCTTCACCAATCGCTGTGATTCACCCTGACGGGGAGGGAGGGAGATTGTGGTGGAAAACACGGATTGGCCCAGCCTGGGTCAGAGACAGTCTTTGGAGCCAAGGCTGAGGAGTCAGCCACCCAGACAGGGCTTCAGAGCTGGCCAGAGCGCTGTCCCCAGGAAGAGGAAGGCGGGCTGGCCAGAAGCAGCCCCTGTCCCCTGACAATTTCCCCAAACGATGCTCTCTGTAAATGGCTCCCGCCAAACCGGCTTCTGACCTTTCTCAGAAGTGTTCTTTCAACACCTTGGGGAGTTTGGCCCTGGCGTAGAGCGCACAGCCCTTTTGGCTGCAATGCAAGTATCATGTCTCTGCTTCTCTACGCAGCAAGAAGGCAGATGAACCTCCTGACCAAAGGACCCCTCTGTGATTTCTGAATCTCTCTCTTCTCTGACTCTGGCTTTTTTCTCATGATATCCCAGATCCTTGAACCCGCTTCCCCAGCCTGTGCCAGTGGAGAGAGCGTGGAGAAAGGGACCCAAGGGCCGGGAGAGGGGGCTTGTGTTGGGGGGGGGCGTGTTGGAGCTGATTTTTGTCAATACGGCCGATCCTATGACTGTTTTGAAAGGGAAATCTATGACGTGCCAATTTGCAGTTGACACTAATTTTGGAAGTTTTGCAAATATCAGCAGTGATGAATAGGAAAGGAGCTGGGAGAGCTGAAACACGGGAGAGGAATAACAAAATTAATTTCCATTTATATAAATACTAATTGATACACCAGAGAAAAATGAATATGGAACACGGATATTAGCTCAGAAAGGAGAATAATTGCTTTCGGAGCCATCCTAGATGAGATAGCATCGCAGCGCATCTTGCCAGGCATACAAAGGGGTGACAGGCTTGGGAAAATCTGGGGTGCTGCCTCTTGTTTCGAGGGGGCAGTGGCATTTCTCCCTCCCAGGGACCCCCCCATCTATTTTTTTTTTTTTTGGTCTTTTTGTCTTTTTAGGGCCGCACCCGCGGCATATAGAGGTTCCCAGGCTAGGGGTCGAATCGGAGCTGTAGCCACAGCAACACCAGATCTGAGCCGCATCTGCAAGCTACACCACAGCTCACGGCAACACCGGATCCTTAACCCACTGAGCGAGGCCAGGGATCAAACCTGCAACCTCATGGTTCCTAGTTGGGTTTGTTTCCACTGCGCCACGATGGGAACTCCTTTCTTATTTTTTTATTTTTTATTTTTTTGTCCCCCTCGCCCCCATCTAAATCTGCTCCCTCTTCCACCTCCAGGCCTTCTCCATCTCCGAGTGGTACCCACAGCCCCTCTGTCCCTTGGGTCAGAAACTTCTCTTCCTCTCCGTCCCATTCGGATCATTGAGGGTCCTGGCCGTGCTGTCTGCAATCAGACCCTGAATCTGTCCACACTGCCTCCGTTTTCATCACCCCTACCCTCATCCAGGCCATGGGTGTCACAGAAGCCTCCCCCCTGGCCTCTTTAGGGAGTCCGATGCAAGTGCACGTCCCAACACCCTGGTCAGATCATGTCACTCTCCTGCTTCCAAGTCTAAGGCACCTGGCACCCCACGGCAGAGAAGAAAATCCAGATCTAGCTCCCGTCTAACCTCCTCCATTCCCCCACCCCCTGTCACTTGGTTCCACCCACAGGTCAAGTGTGTTCCCAGCCCAGGGTCTTTGCCCCTCCTGTCTTCTCAGCCTAAGTTTTCCTTCTGGAAATGCCACCAAATGGTGGTCTCCTCATCATCCAGGTCTCAGCTCAAATGTCACCTCCTCCGAGAGGCCCTCCGTGACCAGCCCCTTCCTATCTCTTTCATTTTTTTCATGGAAGTTCCTGTCTTGGCACAGCAGAAACAAATCCGACTAGGAACCATGAGGTTGTGGGTTCAATCCCTGGCCTTGCTCAGTGGGTTAAGGATCCGGCATTACCGTGAGCTGTGGTGTAAGGTCGCAGACATGGCTTGGATCTGGCATTGCTATGGCTGTGGTGTAGGCCGGCAGCTACAGCTCCGATTGGACTCCTAGCCTGGGAACCTCCATATGCTGCAGGTGCAGCCCTAAAAAGACAAAAGACAAAAAACAAACAAACAAACAAACAAACCACACATCATTCTATGGAACCATTGGATTTATTTGTTTGTTATGTGTTCATTGCCTGAATTCACTGCAATGGAAGCTCCTAGAGAGAGTTTGCTGTGTATTCACCCCGAATCTCCAGTGCCAAGAACAGGACTTGGTATATAGTAGTAGTAAATTATTTGTCTACCATTGACCATGGGACTTCCTGGGTGGCCTACAGCATAACTACACAGCGTTGTCACTGTTACCATTGACTATGATTTTGGTGATATTCAAAGGATGGCATTTCGATTCATTCACTGCAGGTATCTACTAAACAGGTATTCTTCAATCTTTTTTTTTTTTTTTCTTTTTACTGCCACACCTGTGGCATCTGGAAGTTCCTGGCTAGGGGTCAAATCGGAGTTGCAGCTGCCAGCCTACGCCACAGCCACAGCCACACCAGATCCAAGCTGCATCCTCGAACTGTGCAGCTCACAGCAACGCCAGATCCTTAACCCACTGAACAAGGCCAGGGATCAAACCCACATCCTCCCTGAGACTACGCTGGCTTCTTAACCCGCTGAACCACAACGGGATCTCAAAACCCATTTTTTTTTTTTTAAGCCTCAATTGACCATCTGTTTTTCAGGCACTGTTCTAGGCTCTGAGAATATAACAATAAACACAGCTAACAGAGCCTCTGCCTTCAGAGAGCTGCCATCTTCGTGCAAAAGATTGATAAGAACTAATAAGCAGGAGTTCCCGTCGTGGCTCATGGAAATGAATCCAACTAGGAACCATGAGGTTGTGGGTTCAATCCCTGGCCTTGCTCAGTGGGTTAAGGATCTGGCATTGCCGTGAGCTGTGGTATAGGTGACAGATGCAGCTTGGATCTGGCAATGCTGTGGCTGTGGTTGTGGCCAGCAGCTATGGCTTCAATTAGACCCCTAGCCTGGGAACCTCCATATGCCACAGGTATGGCTCTAAAAAGACAAAAGACCAAAAAAAAAAGAAAAGAATAAGGAAATAAATGCAGGTGACAACAGATAAAGCAGAGTGAGTGCTTAGGGAGTAATGGGGGAGAGGGCTACTTGAGCTCAGGTGGTCTAGGCAGGGCCTCTCTGAAGACAGGACCATTGGACCTAGACTCATCATGAAAAGGAATGCATCTGTGAGCTTCTGCTGCTGAACAAACAAGCCCTAGATTGAGGGACCTCATTGTGATTTTTCGTAATGCAGTGGCTTAGCTAGGCATTCCTTCTCATCTGAGCCTGGCTGGCCTCTGCCGGGTCAGCTCATGGGTCTGGTCAGCTGGCGGACAGGCTGGCAGCTGAACAGCCTAGGGCATCCCCACCTACTCGCTTGGCAATTGAAAGGCTGGTCAGAGTGATGGGGCCACCGGGCTAGTCTGGCTCCTCCACATGGCAAGACTCCAAGAACAGAAAGAGAAGACAAACTCCTGTGCACATGCGCCTTACAGCCTCTGCCTGCTTCACTTTTGCTTCTGTCCCATGGGCCAAAGCAAAGCATGGGGCCCAGATTCAGGGAGTGGAGAAACCGACTCCACTTCTGGATGGGAGTCCTTGCCACTGCAAAGAGGCAAGGACTCCGTAGGAGGAACCTGTGGCCGTTTGGCAGGCTGCTGGTGCCGTGACGGCCTATGATGCACCCTGGGGCCACGCTGGTCACCCATCTGTTTCATCTGCCCCCCACCCCCCACCCCCAAGATGCTCAGAGTTCCCTTGACACCATGGAGAACAGAGATTATGAAAGGTATGTTAGAAATAACAGGGCGGTAGGAGAGGAAGCCACCTTCCAGGGAGGTCGCGTGGCTTGGCCTCCATTGCTAGCCCCAAGGACGTCCTGTGACCTCCCTGAGTTTCTGCCTCCTCGTCTGAGCTGAAGTGGGTGGGACCACATGAATCCAGGCTTCCTTCTTGCAGTGCTACGGTGCTGGCATTCTGTGGACGTGGCATCAAGCGTGGATCTTTGGAGCACATCTACCCAAAAGAGAGCTGACACAGGCCCCCGATTCTCCCAGGTTCCAAGAGCTCACCGGGCTTGGTGAGGTCACGGCTGGAATGAGACCAAGGAGGAAAGAGAGGAACTCCAGCCAGATGTCCGGAGAGAGAGTCATTGGCCCTGAGCTTTCTGGGGACATAAAGTGGGCAGTGTCTCCCCAGGACCACAGTACACTCCTGATGCCCCCTGATGGACAGGGGCCACCAAAGTTCACTTCCTTTTCCTTGAACCCACGTGGGTCCTCACGCTTAAATTTGCATAAAATGTCCCTTAAATTTGCATAAAATATCCCTTTCCCACCTTGTGACTTAGTGATGCGGTGGCCTCCGCTTGGTTGCTTGCTTAATCATTCCATCTGTACTGAGCTCCTACTGTGTGGCAGGTGCCGTGCCAGGCTCAGGGGGACATAGGGATCTAGCAGAACAGATGGGATTTCTGCCCTCAGTGAGTTAACTGTCTGGCAGGGCCGAGGGATATGTACCAATCGATCACAAGCTCTCAGTGTTGACCAGACTGAGACACTTTGGGGACATTCACGGTGACGTGGTGGGCCGTGAATACAGGTTTGATGTGGTTAAAGACGTTGGGAGGGCTTCCCTGAGGAAGTAAGCTGGGATCTAAGCACAAGCTAGCCTAGGCCATGTGAGTTCTTCAAGGCCGGGACAGCATGTGCAAAGGCCCTGTGGTGAGAGCGAGGCATGTGAATACAAGGGACTGTAAGGCAGTCTCGCTGGAGCCAGGAATCCTGGGTCCAAGATGAGGTTAGAAAGGTAGGCAGAAGCCAGATGGCAAAGCCTGCTGGCCAAGCAGCAAGAGAAGCCACACCAGGGTGTTTACATGGGATTGATACGGGGAGAAAGAACCCAGGGCTGCGGTGTAGGTTTAAACCACACCGGCTCGTTCATCCTGCAGACATTTTCTGAGCATCAGCAGTGTCCCAGGCCCAAGAGCCACCAGGAGGAAGGGTGCAAAGCCCTCTCGGAAGGCTCTTTCGTTGCAGCCTGGGTTTTCCAGTTGGTCGAATGCAGAGACTGAAGACCACGCCTTGGCTCCATGTCGGCTGCCCCCTCTGGAACCCATAGCGTTCACGGGTCACTTTTCTTCCTGTCGCAGGCCTGCAGCTGAATTTCACCGCCTCCTGGGGAGACCTGCATTACCTGGGGCTCACGGGCCTGGAAGTGGTGGGCAGGGACGGCCAGGCGCTGCCCATCCACCCGCACCAGATCTCCGCCTGCCCCAGAGACTTAAATGAGCTCCCGGAGTACACGGACGACTCCCGGACCCTGGACAAGTGAGTATAAGAAGCGCGAGGCGCGTGACAGCGGCGGCTCAGGGCCCTGATCCACGTTGTAGATTTCAAACATCAGCTGGCATCCCAGCTTCTCGCGGCCACCCCTTGAGGTTCAGGGTCTGCCCATTTTACAGTCAAGGGACATGGAGGCCCAGGAAAGGGCCACAGGGCACCAGAAGTCAGGTTCTCCTGTCTCCAGATCCAGGGGTGCTTTGTGGATTCTCCACGGTGCTTGGCATGGGGACGGATCTGGCGTGGCTGTGGCTGTGGCATTGACCGGCAGCTGCACTTTCTAGCCTGGGAACTTCTATATGCCGCAGGTGTGGCCCTAAAAAAAACAAATAAATGAATAAGGACGTAAACATAATCTGATTACCATGATTACACCTAAATAATTAATCATTATTCCTCAGATTTCTAGATACCCAGTATGTTTCTATCTCTTTGACTATCTTTTCCCTGTTATTTCTAACAGTTTGTTCCTTGAATAGACATCCAGATAAAGCCCATACATTGTAATTATTTGATGTCTTTTTAAAAATAATTTTTTATTTTAAAAATTTTTTTATGGAAATATAATTGACTTAAGCGTTGTGTTAGTTTCAGGTATACTGCAAAGCGATTCAGTTCTCCATATACACATAGCCATTCTTTTTTTTTTTTTTGTCTTTTTAGGGCTGAACCCGAGGCATATGGAGGTTCCCAGGCTAGGGATCCCATCGTGGCTGTAGCCGCCAGCCTGCGCCACAGCCACAGCCACTCCAGATATGTACGGGCCACGTCTGTAACCTACACCACAGCTCACGGCAATGCCGGGTCCTGAACCCACTGAGCGAGGCCAGGGATCGAACCTACGTCCTCATGGATGCTTGTCTGATTCGTTTCCGCTGAGCCACGACAGGAACTCCTACACATATGGATTCTTTTTCAGATTCTTTTCCCACATATTCCCAGTATATTCCCATCTACTCAAGGTTATTACAGAACATTGAGTAGAGTTCCCTGTGCT